>NC_044283.2:13952613-14258167 GCF_004027225.2 Strigops habroptila
CTGATTGTTGGTTCACAGTTATTTATCCTCCCATTCAGTGAATTCCCCTCCGAATCTGGTTTTTTTTTTCTTCCACTGCATTACTCCAGATACCCAAAATTTGGCTCATGCCCAATCTGTATTTCTCCACGTGCCCTGGGGTGGGGAGGAAGGCTCCAAACTCCCCAGACTGGTCTAACATCGCAGGTGTCCTTTGTCCTGTCATTCCATGAATCAATCAAATTCTTTCTCCAGCTGTCCACATGCTGAACAGAGATCTAAAGATACTCTCACTTGTAAATCTGTGTTAGGAGAGGGGTGATTTGAAAGGCTATGCAATGGTAGGGAAATTGCTTGTGTTCCTAACATGCTTCATAAGAAGGCATCTAGACATTCTATAACACAGAAGTATAAGATGATATGATTTATGCTGCCTTACAGGTGGATTTTATGAATTCCAAAATTGTATCTAAGAATCATTCTTACCTATTTGGCAGCTGATATCCGACAGGCTGCTTAGCCTGTGCAACAAGGAGACCAATTCTGGAAGCATGGCAGCTTGATAGGAAAGGGAGGAAAATTTGGGGGAGTGTATACACTTCACTGTCCTATGGTCCTCTGCAAACATCTGCGTAGAAACGTCAGTCCCTAGCTGTTTTGAAAGCTCTGAAGATGACACTCAAAATGAGTTTCACTCTGTACTACAACATATCTCAGTATTATTATTTTCTTTTAGAATTTTATAGGCAGGTCAAAAAGTTTCTATTGATAAACAGTTACTTTGAATTTGTTTTATACCAGCCTCCTCTTTTCTAATTAGAGTATCTAAATTTATAGTCTTTACGGTGGCGCATGAAAGCCACCTTCTCATAATCAGAAAGGCAACTGCTAAAGCTGATTTCCTTTTAACTACCAAATAAGGTGAGGGTAACTTTGCTCTCCTGATGTCTTCTACTCCAAAACCCACCTCCAGTGCTTCTAGATTAGCTTTCAAATCAGTTTCAGAATACGTCCCAGACTGCAGTTGGCCCCCTACCAGCAACAGTAAATGCTGAGAATTTCAAGGCAGGTGGTGTTACTTTATTGTCAATTTTTTATAATCTTTAAACTCTCTCTTTCAGAGGTCCATCTTTTCTGTCAGTGCAGAGGTTTCCAGCTACTGTAGCAGGATTTCCAATAGATCCCTGCAACAAGTGTGACACTGTGCAGTAGCATTGCAGATGTGGACTCTTTGCCAGCCATAGCTCTGGAAATATATCTACAATTTTATCAGGTAGAAATGAGCCAGTTTTAAATTGGCAGCCAAGGCATGGAAGAATCCCAGCCCAGCTGTGGTGCTGCAGAGGTTACTACTACTGTTCAGTAGTAGTAGAGTCAGCCCCAGGCTGCTCACTGCTGTGTCCTTGCTGGTGCTCTGACCATGGCTGGCAGGCAAACCCTTTCCTTTGGGTCCCTGGAAAAGCTGTTCTCTGCCTCACCAAATCTCTGCTGACTCTGTAAAGCTGAAGAGTTCTCCCCAAAGCCTTGTTGCTTTTGTGCCTTTTTATTAACACTGAACTGTATCGCTAAATGCCGGAGGCTTCAACATTTACAGAATTCTTCATTCAACACCAAACTGAGACAACATGGGAGTCTCTTCATTAGTGTGCCATTTCTATTCCAGAGTGCTCATCAGAACACAAAAGGCCAGTTTTTCATTTCATAGTAGAAGAAACAGGATAGAGTGATTTGCATTAATTTCATGCTAAAAGATTACTGAAATCAAGTTGTGGGGACTGATTCTCACTTTACAAGTAATTCTGCAATCAACTAGTTGGTGACTGAAAATGTTAAGGGTTATATTCAAATGAAGTTTTGAGGAATAATTTTTAAAGCACAGTTATGTTATGCAAACATTTTGATAATATAGTAAGACTCCTTCCTTCTTTGTACGTTTCTATTTTTAATGTGTCTCTATAATAAGCAAAAGCAAATTTTCAACATTTTCTCATCCATAACAGCGTGATATATTGGAACTTACAACTGACCGTAGTAATTTTACTGGGGCAAAGCGTACAGCAGCTGTGCTCACACAAGCAAATTCTTTTATACATAGAACGTAAAGTAAGAATAAAATATTCTGCTCTGTCTATGAAACTGAAGCAAGCTATATGGAAGCACTTGAAATTTTCAGTTATATAGGTGTATGAGGTTTTTATTAGACCTACAAAGGTTATTGAGTTACAGAAGAACAGGATCAAGCACAGTGACTGCTGAAAACACCCCAGCAGCAGAACCAGTGCTTTTGTTAGCCAAACTGCGAAGACTGTAGATAAGGGAGAATCATGAAGAGAGAAACCACTTTTCACTCCCAAACAAACCCTGCAGATAGTGGCTGACGCACAACAGCAGGATGATTTGGTTAGGTTTGTATCACCATGCACAATGCTGTATAGATTAGTTCATTGTGGAATTTTATTTATAGAAGATTCAAAGCAACAATATTTACTCACACAAACAAAAAGCGTGAGGGAAAAATAATTGTCAAGAAAATCTCTCCTGTTTGAATATTCTACTTTTACTGTGATACCAGAATTACTTTCCTGCCTGAATCCCTACAATAATCACCCTTGGTTGCAAGAAAGTAACACATCATACCTTTTTCTGCCTTGCTCGTGTTATGTTTTTCAAGTAGGAGGTAACGAGGACTTTCAGGAAGAAAAGGCAGAATCACAACTTGTATCAGTGAAGGAACAATGATTGCTCCAAATAAATAAGGCCACCGAGATTCCTGCAAACAGATGCAACCAGAAGTCAGTAATACTGTCCCATAGTGATACTAGGAAGAAAAATAGCTTTGATGGAAAGCACTGTAACTTTTCATCATTCAACATATTGTGGCAGTGAGCAGAGTGTTGTCTTCTGCCTGAGCTAAGTAAGCAGTTTGAACACTTCCCCCTCAGATCACCTTACTCAAAGGTCAAGGAAGACAGAATTCAAGCCATCAACTGACTGAGAATGAAAAGAGAAACACAGGGAAGCTGGAAAACAGCAATACATAGCATATTTTTCATTTCCTTCAACATCAACAACTATACATGTAAAAATGTGAGATATATATTCAAATATATATTCCACAAGTCATCCCCACTCAGAGAAGCATCACGTATTAGCTTTAAGAACCAGTACAACATTATTTTCATAAAGTTACATATACCTGCATATTTTCTCTTAGTTTAACTGATCTAAAATATAGAGAGATATATATACATACACAAGGACTAAGCCAAGTATGTAACAGTCATAGTATGGGTAAAATCCTGATAACACTTCAGCTAAGCTGCAGTTTAGCATTTTTGTGGTTCTTGGCGTAATGCAGGCAGTGACCGTTCAGCAATTCACAGATGTTGGGAATGAACCAAGTTGGGCTGAGGTTTCTTCTACTTGGCAAAACACATTTGCCTTACAGATACAGCTAACACATAGTTGGGCAGTTTTCATCTCTATTCAAAAAAGAAGAAATAACATGACATATACAGTTCAACACAATTACAGTGAAACACAGCTATATAATTTAACAAGAAAAAAGATATCTGGCTAACTGATGTAAAGTTATCTTTATCAATGTTTTCTCTTGAAGCCAATGATTCCACCCCTTAAGCTGGCTTCCATGCTAATTTAAGTATATTCAAGTTTCACCTATCCTCCTATCCCAAATCACAGGACCTTAAATAAGTCCTTTGGTTTAATGGTAGTGCAACTAAGAATAATACACTATAGTGTTTCCCACTCTGAATTAGCTAACCTAGCTCAGATGTTCAAACGAAACACTGAGTGCCCTGTTCCCAAGTCCATTGAAGAGAAAGTGCTTTTTCTATTGCCTTGCAAGTGATCTGCTGGAAGTCTCCAGCAAGGACCTGAAACATAAGAGCCATCTGCAGCATCTCCACCAACGCAGACCCCTCTCTGGCAAGTCTCCCGTACAGAAGCCAGGCAGTTTTAACCTGCCAGAACCCCATTGCTGTGCAGGTGAAGAGCATGATGCACTGCACTATCCAGCAAATCTACTCAACTGCTAGCAAATTTCAGATACAACTTGACTATGACAATTTTCTTTGAAATCAACTGAAACAAAGTTGTTAACATCCTCAAATGCATTCATTATTTAAAACCAGCAATAGAGGGTGACCTGAGCAAAGCTCTTTCAGGGAAAGGCTGGGAAATGCAGTAGAAAATTTATCTAGCTCCCTGGGCTTACTCTCAAGACAGGATACTTTCAAGTAGCTGAAGGAGAAAGGTGCCAGCAGTATTATTTTCTCCTGCAAAATGGCCCTCAATCTGTCCGTGTTCTTAACATAGCTTCTGTTCCAATTGAATGCCAAGATGAAATTTTTTTGTCGTATTCTCCAAGTTCAGCATTCATCTATTTAATTCAATACTTTCTAATCTTAGACTTGGTTCTTAATTGAAAAGCCTGCTGAGACTTCAGTAGACCTACTGTTCAGGCATCATGTCTATCACATTTTCAAAAGCTTGGCTAGATCAAAGGCAGATTGCACTACATCCTGGCTGATTGAGCTCTGAGAAGCACGGGGGTTTGGATCCCCTCCCTCAACCATTCTATCCATTCAAAGTCCATATTTCCCTAAACAGAGATAGATAAATTTTATTTCAATATAATTTTTTACAGTCAAATCAAAGGTCAAAAGCCCCCAAACTATTTTCTGTTGATAGTTTTTATTTTACATTCTCCCACTTCAACAATGTCTAAACCACCATGTACTGCATTGTGTGGGATGCAATCCAAGCCCCAAAGCTGAATCAGGGCCTAATATATCTGAATAACTCCCAGAGAGAATATGAGGCGTATCTCCTAATCAAATTTTTCACTTGCCCTTTAAGTGATAGAGGGTTTTTGTAACAAAATCTCCTGGGATGAGAAAGCAACCTGAGAAAGGGATTCTTTCAAAAAATTTCAAGATCAAGCTTATCAGTCTTTCTAAGAGCCCCCATTAACTTCAATATACTATTTCTTCATTTGCTTTATTTAATGCAGCAGAGTGAAGAACTCAGGTTAAGACTTCAAGAACAGTTAATAATCACATAAACAAAGTAGGTATTTGTAAAGAATAAGAGAACAGGCAGTATAGCTCATCAGTTTCATTCTATGTCTGTCCGGAATAAATTTGTATAATATAAACACATTTGCCATGTACCATATAAAAAAAGTTTATAGGGCATTAGAACTTTTTACAATACCTCTAGATAAAAATTTTACACTTGATCAGCACATCATATTTTCTGTAGGTTTTTTTTCCACAGTATCAAAGACACTTATTAAAGGAAGAAAAAAAGATTACTTGGAATAAGCTGGCACCCCTATTAAAGTCTCCCATAGCATATGGTTTTTCAGGTGGTCACATTTCTCTCAACTCTTCTGAAAGCGTCATTTTGAAAAAGCAATGAAGAAGACTGAACCTCTAAACTTAACCTTCACAATAAATAACAGACAGTGATAGTATAAGAAAAAGCCCTCTATTTTCAGCACATGAGATACCAAGCTTCCTTTATTTCCTCCATGAAAGATTTCTGGTTTACTTTTTATTGTGTTAACTTTTAACACCTTAAGGTAAACATTCATAAATATGCTCCTACTTGCCATTGCTGACATAAGCTGACCAGTAAATCACTGAAGTCAATGGAAACTTCTCCATCCATTTCAAAAGTTTTTGGGTGACGCCTGTTCAACACTATAGAATATGTAGTCTATTTGCTTATCTCTCAATTTACATTATCCATGTTCAAATTATTCATTCCACTACAAAAAGAAATAGGAGGTCTACAATGAATTTAAAATATCTATAAAAAATTATGGAAATCAAGCTGAACTAGAGCCTATAGAGAGAATTAGAAGAAGCGGGGAAAAGGAGGGGGTTTTAACCTCTTTAAGAAGGAATAGGACAGGATACAAACTGGCATAATGCTCAGAAGCAATAATAAGGTAAAGGCAAAAGACAGTGTAGGTGTGGCTTAGAAGACACATTAACACTGTGCCTGTTGTCACCAGTGAGGAGAAGCACACAGGCACTGCAGAGAGAAATGAAAACAACCCCATCCCATTTTATTTTAGGAAAAACTTAAAAGAGCATTAAATATTTTAATTACAGAGGACCTGATTCATCACCCACTCAGAATCGGTACAAACAGCATGTCAAGATGGTAACATTTTAATTTTAAACTGTCACATTACGGATATTTGCTTAGACTGGAGTATGAAAAACCAGGCTTTGATGTATTTACAAAAGACAGTTAAATAGTAGAGCAAGTTTGACAACCACAGACTCATTCAAAGATTGGTAGAATAAAGTGCAAAGCTGCAGAAACACAAGGAGGAGGGAGAGGGGAGGAAATGAATAAAGAACAACATGGAGTTATCAACTGCAAATGAGATGGGATTAACCTATACCAGAATACAGTAAAGCAAATCTTACCATGTCAGAGAATCATCGGCTAAAATGCAGAAAATGGAACTTACTGTAACAATTAAAAGATGGAAAAGAAACTGGCATGGGTAAATGTCAACAGGCATTGCTGTCAGCTGAACTATTGGTCCTTATGAAGTTCAATGACCTATTTAAACACCAGTTACATTTAATATTTTCACTAATTTTATGAAATTTGAATACACTTTCAACACAGAAAAGGCTGAGAATATACACATAGATGTAAAAATTTTAAAAAGGGGAATTGAGGCATTGACAATGACATACAACAGTGGTGGGAAGAAGTGCTGCACTGCCCTGTATGTGGGCACTCATTTTTTTAAAAGACCTACTGAGGCCAATGAAATATTCAAGATGTATGACAGTATCAAAAAGACTGAGTAAGGAAACACATGACTGTCATGGACTCTGCTCTCTCTCTCTCAGTAACTGTACTTATTTAGTTAAAAAGCATAACCTGGACACTCCCTATTCCCAACTGAGATTCAGTCACTACAGCACTGCCAGGCTCCTTGTTTGCCCTCTGCCCCAAGTTTGGTTTTCTGAGCTGCGGAGATCCCTACAGCCAGCTGAGCATCCCTGACCCCAGCTGCCCCAGAGCACTTGGCCCGCATCCCTGTCTCCCTGCATTCTACAGCCACAGTGAAATTACTGCACCCCAAACACAAGCCCCGAACACCTCCTTGTGGCAGCAGCCTGCACAGGGGGTAGGTAGTACAGGTCACTGCCCAGAGGACTCCAACCTTGTTCTGCATTCCAGTATAACAGCCACGCCACCTCACAGAGCTATCAAGGGCTTGATTAGCTTTACTGCTTGAAATATGCAAGACATCATTGCAGCAAAATGAATACCCACTCTCCCTTTTTCACACTGATTACTCAGGATGAACTGTGATATTTCTCAGTGAGCAAGTCTATTTACCAATCACTATTAAATAGTCACTTTTTAAATATTAATTCTGTAATTAATTCCTTGGGAATGGAGGTTTATGACAGCGCGGAACACCTTACAAACAGCAATGATTCTTTTGTATAATACCTTTCTCATGTAAAATGCCATATTTTACCCATTTTATATGTGGGGAGCATGCAATGCAAGATAGTCAAAATGTCCAAGAACTAGTGATTTGTCAGTCTCTTCATGTTGCTATAAGAAGCAGGAACACATTTAAAATTTTAGTTTGGCAAAATATAATCGCACACAGACAAAAAGAACTACATCTAGTATAATTTCCAGTGCTCTGAAGCATCTTGCCTCACCTCCTGCTGCAGCCCCATAAGGATTCAGATCTTTGGGATTTTCTGTGCCACATCTGCCAGTCCCATAGGGACATCTAAGGTAGCCTAGGGCATCAAAACAATACTATATGCTTATGTTCAAGCAACTGAATCTTATTCTCTTTGGTAGAGACTTGGCACAAAAACTTTATATCTGAAATACTGAGTTTGCCACACAAAAAAATTACATCCCTGCTCAGAACAGACTGAGTAGACATACTTGGGTGTGCAAAGCTGAGAAGTCTGCCCAAGCCCAGCATTTCACTGTTAATCTGTTACCGCACCACATAAAACACTCCTAAATTAAAGGACAACCTCACTGGCCTGGGGCCAAGGACTGAAAAAACATTGAGATGGAACTAATTTCTTAGTGCTAGAACTGTCTTTTCTTCCTTGAGTCAAGGGTATGGCACAGCGGTGATGATCATAAGGCGGTTAAGAAATGAATACTTTTATATCTCAGGCTTCAGACCAGCTACTCACACAAGATGCAGGACAACTACCTTCCTCTTTACCCTCCTTGTGCCCCTCCAAACACACTACAACCTTCTCTGGCTGCAGAGGGCAATGACCTCCCCATCTAACAGTTGCATCCTTGCTGGATACAATTTTCTCTTTGTATGACCGTTCCTGTAACTCACTTCTGTCTTTTAATAACAGAGTTACAAAGTGCTTACCTTCTCTTTTAAAATAGAGGCAACCCAGAGAGTATGTGTATTTCACCTCTGTTCTGCACCCACATGGATATTTATATGTCAGTACTACAGATACAGCTCTGACAAGAAAATTACTCAAGTCTTAGTGTCTTCCCAGGTATTAAACAGTAGAGAAAGTTAGCAGACTTAAGGCTGTAATATAAAATTCACAGAAGTCAGCAGGAGGTTTTTGTTACTGAGTAAATGACCTTTGGATCAGGAATTAAAACAGCCCTGAAAGTGGTTGGTGTCCAAATTCTATGACCTTCTATTCATTAAATCACATGTTAGATCATGTACATACTGAGAAGGAGAATTAAAGTGTCTGTTTCAATTTCCCAAAACACTTTTTGGTCCAACTTTTTATTGGAGTAACAACTAGCTTTTTACTGCAAACTTATAGGGTGTCATTTTTTTCATTGCTTATTTATTTCTGAGAACATTAAATAATTTCAGAGAAAAGCAATGGGAAATGGTGAGCTTTCAAGTGGGATTATTAGCACCAATCAGCATATATACTAGAGAGTCTTTAGAAAGAATTATTAGTGGTATGTTGGAGCCAAACAAAATTTCTGAACAAACTTCCTTTTAGCTGTGCATGTAGACTCATGTTAACTTCCATTAATATTAAAATATAAAACAGTAAATTAAAATAATTGAAGAAGGTAAGATTCAGTACCTCAGTAAGATTCAGTAAATTAAAATAATTGAAGAAGGTAAGATTCAGTACCTCAGATATAGTGGATACTATATCCACTATATGAGGATATAGTATCACTTTGATGCCCTAGGATACCTCAGTTGTCCCTGCGGGACTGGCAGATGCGACACCCACAATTCCAGAGACCTGCGTCCTCCCTGGGCTGCAGCAGGAGGTGAAGCAAAATGCTTCAGAACATCTAGTAATTACATCAGATGAAGTTCATTTTTTTGTGTAATTGTATTTTGCCAAACTGAAGTTATAACAGCTAGACGTGTGCAAGGCTACGGGGATATGATGTCATTGGTATCACAGAAGCATGGTGGGATGGCTCCTATGACTGGAGTGTCGGAATGGAAGGTTACAGGCTGTTTAGAGAAGACAGGCCTGGCAGACGGGGAGGCAGTGTTGCTATTTATGCCAGTGATAGTATGGAAAGTATGGAACTCTGTCTGGGGATGGGTCAACAGAGTGTTTGTGGGTCAGGATCAAAGGGAGAACAGTGATGGGGGACATTACGGTGGGGATCTGTTACAGACCACCTGATCAAGAGGACTCTGTGGGTGAAGCGCTCTACAGACAGATAGGAGCAGCCTCACACTTGCAGGTCCTTGTCCCCATGGGGGATTTCAACCATCCTGGTATCTGTTGGAGGGACAGTATGGCCCAGCACAAGCAATCCAGGAGGTTCCTCGATTGTGTGGAAGACAACTTCATCTTTCAAGTAATGGAGGAGCCGAGAAGGAGAGGTGCCATGCTTGACCTCGTGCTCACCAACATGGAAGGGCTGGTTGGAAATGTGATGCTCCAGGGCAGCCTTGGCTGTAACAATCATGAGATCGTCAAGTTCGAGATCCTCAGGACAGTGAGAAGAGCATGCAGCAAGCTCACTGCCCTGGACTTCAAGAGAGCAGACTTTGGCCTCTTCAGGAATCTGCTTAGTAAGGTTCCATGGGATATAGTCTTAGAGGGCAGGGGAGCCCAAGACTGCTGGTTGATATTCAAGGATCACCTGCTACGTGCTCAGGAATGTTGCGTCCCAACTAGGAGGAAGTGCGGCAGGAGGGCCAGGAGACCTCCATGGATGGATAAGGAGCTGCTGAGGAAACTTAGAGGGAAAAAAGAAGCTTATAGAAGGTGGAAGCGAGGACAGGCGGCCTGGGAAGAATACAGGAATGTTGTCCAGGAAGCTAGAGACCAGGTTAGGAAAGCTAAGGCCCAGTTAGAATTAAATCTGGCAAGGGATGTGAAAGGTAACAGGAAAGACTTCTATAGCTACGTAGCAAATAAAAGACAGACTAGGGACAATGTGGGCCCTCTCCGGAAGCTATTGGGAGAACTGGCTACCCTGGATTTGGAGAAGGCTGAGGTTCTTAATGACTTCTTTGCCTCAGTCTTCACTAGCAAATACTCTGACCACACCACCCAAGTCTTGGAAGGTAGATGCAAGACTGTGAGAATGAAGACCTTAGGCCCACCATAGGAGAGGATCAGGTTCGAGACCATCTTGAGAACCTGAACGTGCACAAGTCCATGGGACCTGATGAAATCCATCTGCAGGTCCTGAAGGAGCTGGCAAATGCAGTTGCTAAGATACTGTCCATCATATTTGAAAAATCCTGGCAGTCAGGTGAGGTTCCCGATGACTGGAAAAGGGGTAATATAACTGCCATTTCCAAGAAGGGGAAGGTGGAAGACCCAGGAAACTACAGACCAGTCAGTCTCACCTCTGTGCCTGGAAAAATCTTGGAGCAAATTCTCCTGGAAAGCATGCTAAGGCACATGAAAAACGATGAGGTGGTTGGTGACAGCCAACGTGGCTTCACTAAGGGGAAATCCTGCCTGACCAATTTGGTGGCCTTCTATGATGGGGCTACAGAACTGATGGACAGCGACAGAGCAGTTGACATCATCTACCTGGGCTCATGCAAAGCGTTCGACACTGTCCTGCACGACATCCTTGTCTCTAAATTGGAGAGACATCAATTTGATAGATGGACCACTCAGTGAATAAAGAACTGGCTCGATGGCCGCACGCAAAGAGTTGTGGTAAACGGCTCGATGTCCAGTTGGAAACCCGTAACGAGTGGTGTCCCTCAGGGATCAGTGTTGGGACCGGTCCTGGTCAACATCTTTGTCGGTGACATGGACAGTGGGATTGAGTGCGCCCTCAGCAAGTTTGCCGACGACACCAAGCTGTGTGGTTCGGTTGATACGCTGGAGGGAAGGGATGCCATCCAGAGGGACCTTGACACGCTTGTGAGGTGGGCCAATGCCAACCTTATGAAGTTTAACCAAGCCAAGTGTAAGGTCCTACACCTGGGTCAGGGCAATCCCAGGCACAGCTACAGGTTGGGTGGAGAAGAGATTCAGAGCAGCCCTGCAGAGAAGGACTTGGGGGTGTTGGTTGATGAGAAGCTGAACATGAGCCGACTTCAGTGTGTGCTTGCAGCCCAGAAAGCCAACCATATCCTGGGCTGCATCAAAAGAAGCGTGACCAGCAGGTCGAAGGAGGTGATCCTGCCCCTCTACTCTGCTCTCGTGAGACCTCACTTGGAGTATTGGGTACAGTTCTGGGGTCCTCAGCATAAAAAGGTCATGGAGCTGTTGGAGCAAGTCCAGAGGAGGGCCACAAGGATAATCAGGGAGCTGGAGCACCTCCCGTATGAAGACAGGCTAAGAAAGTTGGGGCTGTTCAGCCTGCAGAAGAGAAGGCTGCGTGGAGACCTCATAGCAGCCTTCCAGTATCTGAAGGGGGCCTATAAGGATGCTGGGGAGGGTCTCTTCATTAGGGGCTGTAGTGGTAGGACAAGGGGTAATGACTTCAAACTTCAACAGGGGAGGTTTAGATTAGATATAAGGAAGAAGTTCTTTACAGTGAGGATGGTGAGTCACTGGTATGGGTTGCCCAAGGAAGTTGTGAATGCTCCATCCCTGGCAGTGTTCAAGGCCAGGTTGGACAGAGCCTTGGACCACGTAGTTTAGGGCAAGGTGTCCCTGTCCACGGCAGGGAGGTTCGAACTAGATGATTTTAAGGTCCTTTCCAACCGTAACTATTCTGATTCTATGATTCTATGACAAGATTTCAATTTAAAGATATAGATTAAAAAAAAATAAGAAAAAAATCTCACTTTGATTTGACATTTACTTTAAGTTTAAAGAATCCCTCAAAATACTAATTGAGAATATATCTCCTGATTTTTCTTTTTGACAGTGGTTTCAAAAGAAAAGTACGAAACATAAGTCTAGAAAATACACCTTACTACTTAATACAATGACTGCATGCTACCCTGTGGTGCTTGACCAATTTACCATAGCATTAATATCCACTTTTTAAAGGACAAATTTACATATTAGGACATGAATTTGAAATAATGAGTGACTTTACAAAGGACCATGGAAATTAAAACTGAAATGTTAATCATCCAGAACCTTCAAAAGGTTTAAATGGTGGTAATCTCCCCAGCATGTAAAGCACACTGGGAAGGAAGTCAGGTCGAATCATTTTAGATTTGTTGCTTAATAACAGATCCGTACATATTATCAGATACTCAAGCACTAAGGAGACAGGCAAATCTGAAACTTTACTTGCTTATAAACTTCTGAAGCAGAGTCCAACTAACAGGGTAAGATGAGGTTCATCGGAAGGCACTGCCAGTTATTAGGTCCACTACAGTAAGTGAAAAAGTCCACGTTTTCTAGTCTGACAAAGAAGCAAAAGGTCAAACCTTAACTATATAGACAGTATAAACAAATGCTCTAAGTTCAGTTGCATGTGTTAACTATGTTTCAGTGGATCCGGAGAAAACAGTCTGACATATTATAAGCGACTGCTCTCACCTTCCATGATATTTTGAAGTCTTTCTTTACTTTAGACCTGCTGAAGGTCATCTTTCCATGAAATCTTGTCTACTGGTTTTCCAGCTGACCTAATCAAACAAAGTACTGCTACACAGAAATCGTTTCTTCTCAGAAGTTAGGTGGGCACTGTTTTGGCTGTCTACAAGAAAGTAGTCCTCACTGATAATAAACTTTCATCCAAACTTTAGTTGCTCTGTCAGTAAGTCTGTTGATCAGCAATAGGTCTAAAAATAAATATATATATATCTCCATAACACTCTTTCTTCTATAATCACATTTCCACTTCCGCATTCAGACAAATCCACTCCTGCAGGACGCTCTCCTTCCAAATGCATATTTGGAACATTTGAATATTACATATGACAAATCAGCCATGTGTTGTTCCTAAGACTTCAGGAATTGAAGTCTCACAGCACAACTTTAATGGGCTAAAACTCATTTGCAAATACAAAGATTCACAGCTGTTTTCCCATGCATTACTTAATGAGTTCTGTACAGAAAAAGAATGAATAGATAGCTTTGTGTTTGTCTGTGGCAACCAATAAAAAGTTGATTTATAATCTCCATTAAATACATAATCTCAGCTAGTCCACAGTAGACATCAGCAATATAAGTCGTTTAATATCCCCATTACAAATATGTCAACACTCACTGCACCCACTAACAGGGCTGGTGTAACAGAGTAGACCTTCTCTCCCTATGGGTACTATTGAGCTAGGAATATGCAACAGCCTAGGGGGTCCTGGCAGTGTTTCTGTACCCGTCAGCACCAGCAAGGCCGCGTATCTCTGGCCTCGTAGCTGCACAGCAGCTTCCCTTGGCTGCATCAACTATTGGGTGAGGTGAGCTACAAGCCCTTGATCAGCTTGTAATTACGTGCAAGTGCCTTGATAAACGACATGGAAATTGCTTCAGCAATAAGAAACTCTGTTCCCTATGTGTTACTGTGAAAAGATGAAGGAAATTTCCCATCGCTAGATAAGAGAGGAGTCCAGAGAATACTTTAAAAAGGATTGCCACTTGCAAAATCACTACCTCAAGTAATTCTTAACTGGCATCTCTGGTACCAGTTTGCAGGAAGTGCAGGCAGATTTCCACCCAGATACACATAATCAATCCAAACTCAGAAAGGCATACAAACACCTGCTGGCATCAGTGATTACCTGAATAAGTGCTCAAACATTTTCTTGTTCTGTTTCTTAATTTAAGACTGTATTTAGAAGTTCCTTTCTTTGCAAGGGTGTTTTTCTGAGCTTACCCCCTTATGCATTTGAGCAGCCATTACAAGCACTACTGTGTCTCCTGTATCCTTAGCAGAATCATTCTGAAAAGGCCCTAGCCTTTAACTCACATATTTGGGCATACAGTTTAGTTAAAGTCTTTGAACTCAGGTTTAAGAGCCTTAGAAATCCCTCTTCAAAAGTTCAACATGAATACACTGAGATCTTTCCATTGTAAATGGTTATACAATTCTGCATACACTTAGTATTTCAAACTGTGTTCCTTGTTGAACTTCATGAAGTTCCTGTCAGCTCATTTCCTCAGGCTGCCAAGGTCCTCCTGGATGGCAGCACAATCCTCTGGCATATCAGCTACACCTCCTAGTTTGGCATCCTCTGAAAACTTGCTGAAGCTAAACTCTGCACCATTGTCCAGGCCATTAATGAAGAAACTGAACAGGATTAGACCCAGTATTGACCTCTGGGGTACATCACCAGATACTGGCCTCCAACTAGACTTTGTTATATTTCAAGAATATAACTAGACAGAATGAAGATGTTACATTTTTCTATTCTACACAGCCAGACGTTTGAAATTATCACAAACAGGACTTTGGGGATTCGAGGGATTCTGGAAACTGCTAAAGTAGTGGATGTTTTTGTCCTGCTCTATTGGAAGCTACAAATACCTTTTTATATTTGGTAAACAGCAAGCATCCATGAGGCATAAGCTGCTTTCATTTCCAAGATACTTCATGCAGTTCGCCTGTCTAATGCTATGAGAACTCTCAGTTCTATATTCTGAAATACATTCTCACCTCATATCTTGAAAGATAAATATCACTATCATGGCTCAAAGGGAAGATAAGTGTATGGAACAAAAGACCTCAGAAAAATATGAGGAAACCAGTTGATTCATACTTTGTTACCATGCTAATGTGCAAGATTCATTTCAAGAGCATCTCCAAAAGACCATTTTGCCATTGGTGTCCAGCTGCAGGCTGCAGGTCCCCAGAGCAATTCTGAATTGCTTTCTTTTCTCATCTATAATTTACTGACAGCTTTTAAGAAATCCTTGAATCTGAGTCAAGAGTCTCAGGAAGAAGGTTCAGTTAAAAAAAGAAAGAAAAACAAGGGGGGAAAAAACACACTAAAAATGAAGCTTTGACAAGTAAAATCAAAGCTTAGTTTTCAGAAGAGCCTTCAACTGCATAGGCTGTACAACTACATATTCCATCACTGTCTATTTTAGTGCAGTGAAGGAGTGCTTCTAGAAGAACTTGGTGAAGGAAAAGGAAACATTCCCATGTAATTTTTCCTATATACACAACTATTTATCACTTCAAACGTAATTTTTAAGAAGTCTTGTAAAGAAAATTAGTTTGACACAGTAGCTACAGAAGTTCTTAGTCTGATTTTGGAAAAGAAAAAGAAAAAATCACAACTATTCCTTAGCAAGGTCCACTTGTGCAAAGAAAAACTAACTTGAAAGGGAACTATAGCAGAGATTTTCTTTACTAGACATATAGCACAGTGTCTACAAAGTTCATTAGTCCTTTCCCTAATTTAGCTCATTTTACTGTAGGAATTTATATAAATATTAGCAACAGAATCTCTTTGCTAAAATAATCAGTTGTTGAGGGAGGACAGTTTGGCCAGCATCACCATGTGTCACAGACTTATTTCCACCTAACTCCTATCTCAAAAACAGGTAATATCTAGCCGGACATGCATTAAAGCTGCTCAAATTCCCTCAGAAAAGTGGGATGTAAAACTGTAATTCATGTTGAATCAATGACAAAGACAAGAATCAATTAATGAAGTTTGTAACTGTAACCACTTACACAACAGCTTTGCAATGTGACAGATTCTAAATATATTTAAAGAAAAACTGAAGAAAATCTAGACAAAAACAGCGTGTCACCTAAAGACAAATTCTGAGTGGTTTCTGGTGTATTTTGTTTTGCATTTCTTTAAGTATTTACCCAGCATGGGGTTACCCTTAAGAGCTGTTAAGTCTTAACCCAGTGTTTTCTCTTCAAGAAGCCACTTCCCATCTCTGTTGCTGCTCCCTCCTGTACCTTGTATTGCTTGATTACACTTTTTAAAACAGGATGACCAAAAGTAGCTGCAACAGTCAAGAGATGGACACAACAGGAATTTTAAAGTTTTTCTGTTTGCTCTACCTTTTTATTTCCCTCTCCCCAAAACACAGCAGTAGTAGGGATTATTCAGAAAGTGTTGCCCTATTAATTTTCAGGATGCAAGCAAAGCAAAGTTTTTAGGACAACACACCATCGACTATGAAACTGTGCAATAGTTAAACAAGCTTGTGGGTGCATGACCTAGAAACACTTGAAGTGTATAAAACATGGTTTCCAAAGTAAACACAATCTATTTTTCTATTGGCCTACCCATGGCTAACAGCTGTTCTGGTCAGAGAAGCAGCCAGAGCCAGGGAGCCACTGGGGACAACTCCAGGGGAAACAACTCCATCTTGGTAAAACCTTATACATTGTGCATGGGAAATGAGGCTCAAAGCAGAAGTCTGAAGAAAAGATGGCAATAGACAACAATTCCATTGTGAAATATTTTTTCCTCTCCTTTCTCATATCTGTATACACATGAAAGAAATACTGAGACTCAATGTATGAAAAATATGAACACAGTAACTAAGGCAAATGTATCCATAAACTAAATCCTCAGTCATTTAAAGAAAGATTAAAAGCCACCTGCACTAAGTAAGCTGAAGCAATAGAACAGGTAGCCTGGTGGCCTACAACATGTAAAAGACATTACTATCCTAATGAAAACCTTTGGAGCCGGACATTACGTATAGGAGGAACTAGGCAAGTTAGTTACAAAGAGATACCTAAGGATACATGGAATATGCCAGAATGAGGCCAGACAATAATTCCCCCAAGACACTAAGCATAACTTTGAACTTTCAAAACTGAAATTGACAATGCACTGACCTTTGCTTTGCAGGGAGCAACCTGTCAGAAAGATGGGATGGATGATTAAAAAGCAGAATCACAGAAACAGAGAGAATGGAAACACCTGAAGGTTGTTTCTGTTTGTAGAAGTGATGAATTTGAAACCATTCCTCCATATCTTAATATCTGTTTTTCCCTTCAGTCAGATGTATGGAAAGCTGCACATGCTACACAGCAAAAAATGCCCCAAATGAAATCATCTTGTAGCCAGTAGCAATAATTCAGTGCCCACATTACAGCAGATAACATCACTGCACACCTGTGGGCCAGCACCTAGTTGTCGTCTACAGTTGCCATGGCTTCCAGAAGAATTAAGGGCTCTGGCTTACAGCAGACTAAACCAAGCAGCTAGTGCATGAAAATGAGCACAGTACTCTCAGCAGTCAGCATGCTGGAGAGAAGCAGGTCGCCAGCACACAAAGTCATGCTCTATAGTCTGATCACCAGCCAGCTTTACCATTGTGCAATTTCCCAAACCTAAAGGGAGACACATTAGATGTGGTTTTCCACAGACTACGTCCTACAAGAATCAGAATCTTGGAAAAAAAAAAAAAAAGAAAAAGAAAAAAGAAGCATTGCTAGAATTTGTTGGATGAGAGGGAGTTAAGACAGAAGAAAGAAAGTAAGACTATCAAACCGCAGCAGCAGTGGTGGTTTGTCATGACTGCAGCTTTTCTCCTTCGGATAATCACTCTTGGTAAGCATTGCATGATAACGGAACACCTTCTTCAGACTCAATACTCTAAAATTAGTACCTTTGGAGACAAATAGAATAAAAGACTATATATTCAGAATCCAAAAGAATGCCTTTGTTTGGGCTTTACAGTCATTAGATTTTTCATCTGTTCTTTCATACTTCATAATTCATCTGTAATTTTAAAATTGGATGTAGTACTCTTCTCTGTTCGTGTCAATATGACATGACACAGGAAAAAATAATTAAATGCATTTCTGTAATGTTTCAGCAAAAACATTTCTAGAAAAAACAGGAAATAAGTATTTGATAAAATTCTGGTTTTAAAAGTATAATTTCATCTGGGTTATCTACATAATTTTGTTCTTATGGGTTCAATTTTAAACCCAGAATTATTACAGATAAAGGTGCCTAGGGCAAGAAAGAGTTTAAAGAGTTTGTTTTACCACAGACGTATAACCTTAAACACAAAGATCACAAGCGATGGGGGAGGAGAAAGGAAGCACCCCGACAATATGTGGGGAAAAAAACCCCAAGATATTAAGGAATAAATAACAGTTAACCAAAAGAATAATGAGAGTAAATTGGCAAAACTGGCATGAAAAAGGTATTAGAATTATATGAGAAGACTGTCAACCCTCAGCACTTCCAGTAGAAAGCTTGGGAAGGCTGAAGGAACAGGAGACGGCCAAACAGCCTTAAGACAGTAACACAGCCAAAGCCGAGCATTGGCCCCCAGCACTGAACCTGGGGTTGCTCACATTCCTCCTGCTTCACCTGGGCTGGCCTTCATAAATAAAAGATTGCTAAAAAATCACTTTGGGGCTGCTTAAGCTACTTGACAGAAAAAGCAGTAAGGACTTTCTGAATTGCCTTAAGTAACACTCAGTGCTTTGGAACTATTTTTATCACACTTGAATGTTTAAAAGAACACTGTTGCATTCCACACTGGAGGAAGTTATTAATTAGCTTGTTAATAAATGCTTGTAAGGCTATGCCCAACAGCCAATGTAAACACTTTCTTTTTCTGTGGAGAGACTTCCACAGAACCACTGAAGGCAACAACCTCATATAATCCAGATAAATGCATCAAGCTTCAATTTAAAAGTTAAATTTTCTGCTCAAGCTACTTCAGCCGGGAGTCTGTTCCAAACATCACTCTGCTGAATTTCAGCATGCAATTACTTACAGAACATTTATAAAAAGTTATCCTTGTAGCAATATTGCCCTTGAGATTAAGCCACTCTGTTTCTTCTGTAATTCTTATTTCTTGTGTTAAGATGGTGCATTCAGTTCCCCTCCCTTCCCTCTGTTTACTTGGCCACACAAGCAATGTTTCTGTCACCTCCTCTTATAAGACAGGACCTCAGCCATACCTGCAGCCCTCCCCATGTCCATTCATGTTCCAAAGAGCCTCTTCCAGCAAGATGCACAACATGGTCTTTGCTCTTCCTTTCTTCAAAACCATCACTGCTTAGATACTACGGTTAATAATCTCTTAGATACAAGTAATAGACACATGACAGAGCTCAGGAGGAAGCTGTTATGAAACCATGAGAGAAGACAAGTATATGTAACTAGTATTATCTACAACAAATTCTCATAGAGACAACCAACCACAGAGTAACAAAAGAATACTCTGTGAGGTTTTATGCCAAAATCATTAAAAGGCTGAACATTGTTAGACACACTTAACAAAGGTGTCTTCCACATCCTAGTGCAAGCAGTTGTGCAGAATAGCAATCAATGGCGATAAGCTCCTACTGATCACAACTTTCCTGTTTATTTGCTTTAAATTATTTATGAATTTTACAAAGGTAGAATTATACCACACATTGGCATATTAGAGAATGGTTTAAGTTTAATGCAAGTGACCTCAGGCTTCTGAGGAAAGCAAGAGTTTGCTTTCCAGTTATAGATTAAATCAGTAACACAACATGCATAGCTGTCTCCAAAATATGGTGGCTGTGGATCTGGAATACTGGCCTCACTTCAAATGCAACAAAGATTTCTCCAACAGAAGGGAGAAAAAATAACATGGGAATTATAAAAAGCTTTTAGATCATTAGTGAAAAGAAGCCATGAAAACAGAGAGAAGTCTGCAACTAGAAAATAACCTGCAAATGTCTTGAACCTCCTTTTGAACTTGCTTGAACAAAGTGATAGAAATTTGAGCAAAGTATTTGCTGGGGAAGGGAAAGGGGAAAGTGTTGGAAGGACTAAAGAACTCAGTAGAAGGACACTATTTTTGCCACCTTCCAGCTTCAACAGAAGTGAAATTATCACACATATCCTCTGCAGGAATGTGCCCTGGCAGTGGCTGCTGTTCCTGGTGCAAACCTCCCACTGACTTCAATGAGAACCACACAAACCTAGGAAAGAAGATCCTGGCTTGACTGAAACCAACAGAAATTTCAATACAACCTTCAAAGAGGGATAAGACTGCAAAAGGGAATCATATTTCAAACAGCCTGAGTTATCCCCTCAGTGCTAAATTTTATTAATATATTAAATGGAAAATACACCTACATACCCAGCTGGAAAATTCAAACTGGCTCCAGTAATTTTGCTGGAAATACATTAATTCACACCAGACAAAACTTTTCTTCTTTGACATGCTGATGTGATGCTAGCCATCCTGAGAAGAACTAATTCTACAGATGAAGTGTAGTTTTTCTTATGTAAATTAACAGCTATCTTTAACGGTGTAATATTAATTAACTGCATACTAAAGCAGGTTGCAAAAGCAGAATAGCAACCTCCATAATTTGGTAGTGACAACAGTTGGGAGGAAGGGAAGGGAAGAAGAGGAATAAAATGAGCAAGAATGAGCTGAAACAAAGGAATAAGTATTTCCCATGCAAAATATCCCAAAGACCTACAGGAAAATAAGAATTTTCGTGACACCTCACCTTTAAAAGCGTATACATGTTTCGAAAAAAGCCAACAAAATCCAAAAAAACCTGCTACAACAGGGGCTGACATACATTCTAAGCACTCAAATCAGCCTCTTGACATTTAATTCCCTTGTTTGTAACAGACTAGCTTTCCAAGTAAGAAAACAAGACATCCATAGAAGCTACACAATGAAGGTCAGTGAAAGCAACTTGAAGTTTTTTCCTAAAATCTGTTGATTTGAGGGGGGGACTAAACTGTCCTTCAATAAAGAGTAAATGGAATCAAACCATTTGCCTTCAGGAGAGCTGAACAAAGTAAGTGAGCCCAAGGGTAAAGGTACAGAATATGAGCTGGTCAGACGAAAATAAAAGTGTCAGGGGGGGTGGTATCATGTATTTACGAAGGAGTTGAATTTGGATGGACACAGGAGGACAAGCTCTCCTCACTTTTCTACTGTTTACTACTTTCAGTGGCTGTCAGAAGGGATTCTTAGTTTGGGTTTCATTGTGAAAGGATTGATACCAATGCTTCCTCCACACCGCCTTGATGATTCATCTTTGGATGAAAATTATTTCTAAGTGTCAGCCTGAATAAACCTCGACTTCATTTATTTAGAGTAATGACGACATCCAGTGGCCACCAAGTTAATCTCAACCTATGACAGCAAGGGTCTTAATCAGAATAGATGATCTCTTTCTGTAAAGGTATAGATTAACTCTGCTTTTCCACCTCCTAGTCTAAAATTAGGAGTGCATTTCAAGGAACACTATGATCATTGAGCAAGTGTCCTCCAATTCAGGTCCTCATACAAACTCTAACCAAGCCTTTTTCAGTTCTATCTCATATTGAAAAGTCACAAATGGAAACTGCAAAAACTCTTAAGTACTTCCATGGTACTCAAAGAAACTGAAAACCAGCAAAAATAAATGTACATCAAGAAAGTGGAGGATGTGGAGTAAACCTGCATATGCACACACACAAGCTGCTCAACCTGTTAAAACTGGTTGCCAGGTCTCCCAAACTCAGTCATATGTACAGGCTTTTAAAAGACATAGAAGAAAGCACTTTTTAAAGTCCTTCAGAACAAAACCCCAATTTTTCTGTTTTCCACTTTTGTATGGAACTCAGCCAAAAGATGACAATATAACATTTTAAGCATGCTTGTATTTTTTCACAGAAAACATCTGTTAAATACGTACTTGCCCAAATATTTCTGGCAGCCCCAAAACTTGACCAGAGAAAACACCAATACAGATGAAAATTGCTGTGACCTGACCCAATGAACCACGTATTTCCTTAGGAGATATTTCACTCAAATACATGGGAAGAGCACTCAGAGAAATGCCTATGAAGGAATGAAAAAAACATGTATTAAGTCAAATCACCATTTCATTATGCCAGGTACAAAACAAACAGCTGCTAAAAGGAGTTCAAGTGCTAATCTGCTCACAAAAGCGGCATAAAAATATGCAAAGAACAGAATTTTATCTGTCCACAGACAGTGTGAATTATCTTCTCTGAATGTCTAATTGCTCTTGCACAATTTAATAACCATGGGATTGATTATCTGTTACAGATCTACAGTGATGTGCGTAGGCTGCTATTTGATGAGAAACACCAAAGGTTACTTGGAGATGAGAATCACGGGGAGAATGGATTTTATGTTTTAAATTTGCTCATCCCAAAACAAGCAAAACCACTTTAGCGCTGGTGTAGGTAAGGAAAATAAAAACAATAATGCATCAGGCAGAGAGAGCAGACACTGTCAGATGAAGTATTTTTACTGAAAATGTTATTAGCAGATGTTCTTCTCAATAGAGGCTTGCAACTGCGATGAGTTCTTAATAGCAGGCATAAAAGAAGGATGAGAATGCTGCTCAAAGCCAGGAGAAAACAAGTGCATGACCCTGGTTAGTACACTGATAATATTTACACAGCTCCAGAAGTTTGGTCCTTTGGTGGTAATCTGAGACAAAAATTGGCATTCAGCACCAAAATTATCCATGAACATCACATTGCAAGTGACAGACACATCCACTTTCAAACTGTCATAGTTTGTGTTTACTTACAACGCATCCAAAGCTTGCCAGAAAGGGGGCTTGGTGATGCAAAATTCAAAGTACCTTGCATTGTTTAGAATCACATAATTACGCTTGAGAGTGTAAAACAATCTCAATTCATCAAGGCTGTCTCCACATTAGGTAAATATTTCTCGCCACTTAACAATCTGCTGAGATCTGCTGAACTTGCTGAGACCCTCACTGCTATCTGCAAGACTATTCTGATGCAGCAGTGCATGCATGGGAAGACCATGTTGCTAGGAGGAAATGATGCAAAATCCTACTGATATTAGCATAGGGTCCAATGACTTCTAAACACAAAGCAGCAAGCAGCATTGAAAAATAGACTACACACTCCTAGCCAAAGGATTTTCTTGGCATGAAGACAAATATGCTCTACCACAGCTGGAGAAGGACAAGGGTGGACAGCAGCAGCTAGAATCCATTCCAGTGTCTTGTCCAAACATCAGACCGTCCAACCCTTGTCTGCTGTTTTGTCTCAGTAAATTCAGTGTGGCTAGTCCATGAAATGCCTCTTTAATGTGAAGATCTAACTGTGGGAGAGGAGAAAGATTATGCATTGTGCAAGCATTTCAGATATGTTTAGGGTGATAAAAGCTTACCTGCATCAACACCCATTATAACACGGCCCAGTATGAGCATTTCAAATGATCCTGCCAACAAGGAGAGGGACATCAACAATGCGGCTGTCACTGCAAACACATTATTGAGCAGCAACGTACATTTCCTAAAAGGAAAAGATATTTTATGTAGATATGTACTTCGAAGGCACAGCGATACCCATCCTACACATTCTAAGAACTCAAGTGTCATGCTTGAGTCTCCATATATGAATATAAACAAGTGTACTCTGGGTAAATGTATGTATGTAGGAACTAGAGAATATACTTCAAATAGCAATAAGCTGATATAACCACAGGCGTTTTTATGCTACATACAATTTTTGCCATTTTGAGAACTTCCCAACACTGACATATTTATGTTATTGTAATTCATCCTTAAATCCATGATATTAAAAATATATCTTGAGGAAAATTACTTACTACTTGTACAGATAGAAAAAACACTCAGGCTCACATAAGTCACAGAAATCAACCCTTTTCCAAAAATTGTTGAAATTAATCAAAATATAGATTTACAATTTTTCCCCAATTTTTAAGTTATTTCATTCTATAGCAGCCAAAACCTGGAAAAAAAAATATTTCTTTCAAAGAAAAGAAATATTCTTTATGGAAAATTATTACTTTGTAAAAAAACCCAAAAAAACCCCCACAGAAATCTATTTTAAAAATTTCAAACACATCTCAATTTCTCATTTGCACTATACCAACAGCTGTATTTCTTATAGTTTTCATTTCTCAGAACTTTCTGCTCAAGTTTGGGGGACTCATTAATTCAAAAATGACTCATTAGTCTCAACTTCTGCAGAGGAAATACTTTACAACAGAAATTATATGTAGGATTTCATGGGCCTTTGACAGTCAGATTCAAACACTGACATCCAAGGTCTCATTTTCTGAACACATAGAAGAACAGTGGTTAAGGATATAAGATCAACAGCCCTGCTGTAATGATTCTCTATTGAAAGATTTAAGTAGAAAACCCACCAAGAACTCTGAGAATCACTGCTACTTTGTGCACGTCTCCACAAATATGGATTTAAGTGGCTTTTTGCTAAAGTACAGCCTGCAGGTGAATGGCTGGAGAAGCTGTTATCACCAGGTTCAGCCTTGTGAGCAACTGAAAAGTTTCTTATGATTCTCAGATACCCAGAGTCCCAGGTCTATCTGCTGGAGATGTGGTGGCCTCTATACAGCACATCACAATGAGGTGGCTGCTTTGTATTGCTTATAATCTAACACAGTAAAAAACATCATGATTTTCCCAATTACATGGCAAAAGAATGATTATACCCTATGTTTTCCATCTCTGAGTCACCTCACTTGTCTATATACGGGAAAAGCAATGCAGCTTTGTCTTCAACAGGTTCTGCAGCCACATAATTAAGCACAGTCTTGTTTTAGCTCTAGAGGTACAACTCAGTACTGAAGCCTCCAATCCCACTCACAACAACATATGAAAGAAACAACTGATTTAAAAACCAATTTACCTTGAGAGAAACATCATTGATGATGTAAATTATGAGGAATCCATTAACTTTGACAGTAAATTACACAGGCACAACACACCAATTATTTTATTAAAAAACTGAAGTGGTATTAAATTCTTAAGTATTCTCGATTGATTTTCAATCTCTATATGTTGTAATTTCCATGCAAAAGGGGTGACCAGAAAGGCTGTCTACCAATACAGGCAACAAACCAACCTAGCGGTCCTCATTCTCCAGTTCAACACATAGATAGCAACTGGAAATCTCCCACCCATTGAACAAGTCACCCAACTTCACACAGCAGATCGATGCATTTTTTATAGGAGATATTTTTAATACTTGTATTTCTAATTACTTTTCCTGCTTTCTAGTGATTTTTGAACACTGAATAAGTAACACAGCTTGAGAATCAAAAAATATGATACAGCTCATTTAAAGTGTATGTTTATATGACATAGATGTCAAGAGTGGTGATTTTACCATTTTAAACAGATTTTTCAAATGGATATAATTTGAGAGCGTTGAAGTGATATAAATAATGCCAAAAATGGAAACAAAATGTTCATTCAGGTCAAAAAAGGGCTATACGTTCGTCTAAAGATATACTTTCCTCTAATTCAAATAAAAACTACAAAATATATATCTTTTTAGAAAAAGTTGACCAGTGACCCCTTATGCTATGCAGCAAAGAACAGAAAAGCACAGCCTAACTAACCAAAATTAAACCAAGGGATTTTGTATTTGCCAGATTGAATAAAAATGAAAACAAGAAAATAAAAAAAAACTGTTTTAGAGTGTTTTAGAGTGTGTGTGGCAAGGTTTTGGAAGTGAAGGGGATGCAGGGGTGGCTTCTGTTAGGAGATGGAACGAGTGAGTAACAAGGTCAGTGGGAAAGAAGGTGCTCCAGAATGGCAAATGACTGTGGCCCATGGAGGACCTATGCTGGAGCATAGGAGGAAAGTGAGAAGCAAGGAGCAGCAAAGAGAAGTTGCTATACACTGACCTCCACACCCTGCACTGCCTATTCTCTCACCGAAGAGTATGACCCGCCATTGTACCAAAAGAGAGGAGTGGAGGCTGGAGTGATGTTCAACCTGGGATAGTGGAAGTAAAGGTGTCTTGTTTCCAAGTACCAGATCAGTAATTAAATATTTATGCTAACTGGCGATAAATTAAGTTAAATCCCCCAAGTTGAGCCTGAACTACCCCTAAGAGAAGAGCCATTTGCTCAGTAGTAATCAGTTTCTATGAGCATCCCTGCTGAGACACACAGATTATCCATCAGCTAGACACAAATAGAGCTAAGCTTTAAGGACTTTATTCTTCCTTTTTCTTTTTTAGGTATTTTCAATATTGCAAACACTTATGAATCTGTTTCTCAGAATTGTCCCTGGCTTTTTGCAAAGTCACATATTATTAATCTCTTGTGATTTCAAGGTTGTCATTTGCTCTCATTATATTGGATAGTTCCAGAGGCTAGAACAGAATCCTAGTGACTATGTGCCCTCCACGGCTACAATAACTTTAATTATGGATTTGAATTAATAAGCTTTTTGTCTAAAACTCACAACTAGGAAAATAGCAGAATTAAAGTTTCATCAGAAATGCATTGGTGTCTCAAAATTCAATAGTAAGAAAGAATTTAGAAGCCTTGCTTGGGAGCAAATATGAATACCTCAGCAAAAAGTATAGTAAGGAAACTTGTATTTAAATAGCAAGCTATGTGTTCTTTAAACTAGGTGTTTAAATAAAATCCAGTAACAGATTAAAGACTACAAGTAGATGACTTCAGGAAAATGAAGTGATAGCATTACTAAAATAAGCTACAGCTTGGACGGAGAAGAGATTCAGAGCAGCCCTGTGAAGAAGAACTTGGGGGCATTGGTTGATGAGAAGCTGAACATGAGCCAACTTCAGTGTGCGCTCGCAGCCCAGAAAGCCAACCGTATCCTGGGCTGCATCAAAAGAAGCGTGACCAGCAGGTCAAAGGAGGTGATCCTGCCCCTCTACTCTGCTCTCGTGAGACCTCACTTGGAGTATTGTGTACAGTTCTGGTGTCCTCAACATAAAAAGGACATGGAGCTGTTGGAGCAAGTCCAGAGGAGGGCCACGAGGATGATAAGAGGGCTGGAGCACCTCCCGTGTGAAGACAGGCTGAGAAAGTTGGGGCTGTTCAGCCTGGAGAAGAGAAGGCTGCGTGGAGACCTCATAGCAGCCTTCCAGTATCTGAAGGGAGCCTATAAGGATGCTGGGGAGGGTCTCTTCATTAGGGATTGTAGTGGTAGGACAAGGGGTAATGGCTTAAAACTTAAACAGGGGAAGTTTAGATTAGATATAAGGAAGAAGTTCTTTACAGTGAGGGGTGGTGAAGCACTGGAATGGGTTCCCAAGAAAGTTGTGAATGCTCCATCCCTGGTAGTGTTCAAGGCCAGGTTGGACAGAGCCTTGGGCGACCTGGTTTAGTGTGAGGTGTCCCTGTTCAATGGCAGGGGGGTTGGAACTACATGATCTTAAGGTCCTTTCCAACCCTAACTATTCTATGATTTTATGAAATTCCCTTAATTGCTTCATATTCAAATGGTTCACTGTGCTTGAGGGAAGGCCTTGTCCGTCTCCTGCAAATGCCTCCCTAGCAGTGGCCTAAGCAATTCACTGTACATAATGCTCTGGATGCTCAGGATACGTAACAGCAGCTGCTCTTTGGTGGTAGAAGAAGAGAATTTAAATTATGAAATGTAAATGACATATCTGAACATGGAACTTATGCTTATGTGGATGAAGGCACTCTTTGAAAAAATTCCATCTCTCTTGAAGTAGGGCCTAGGAATCAAGTAATTTGGAAATTATGTTATTAACCTTACAGCAACACAATTCAAGAGCGCTCTTTTTAAAGTCATACGTTATTTCTGACTAATGCTTTTGATCCCCCTTAGTTCATTATTCTGTGTCAGTGTAAATTGAGATCAGCTTCATCATACATACAAGCCTCCAACCTACACTTGAACAATTTAACAGCAAAGTATTTTATTGTTTTGTCAACATTTCATAATGTGCTCCTCAATTATGGTACAGATACGTCAGTCTGGTTTCCTAGAACAGACGAACACACTGCTCTGAACATCAAACTCAAGAACCAGACTTCAATGAGCATCCTTTATCCAGTGTCCCTGAGACATAATCCCTTCCCATCTCTAATCAAGTCCTCGTACACCATATCCATAAGAGGTGTTTTCATGGTTTAACAGAGATAAACATAATAAACAAGGGCAGAGTCTGCAAGATTTAAAGCTCTGCCCTAGAAAAATGATCTGCTTCAATCAAAGTGGTGTACATATGACTGAGATCAGCCACCACTTACTTTAACAAACCTGCACACAAAGCTGTTCTACTCTTCATGAAAAATTCAAGCCTTCTCTGAAGCCATTTTTTACTTTTTAATAAAGACTCAGTGATGATTCCTGGAATTAATCAGTCCGAGTCAGGCATAGTTTCATATATTTAAGAAGTGTCTAGAAGGCTAATTGATGATTTGGCAGAAGAAATGGCAAACCTAAAAATAATAATGTGACTACGAAAACTATGTAAGAATTGAAAATCAAATGATGAAGTGAAGGGGCAGAATAAATTAATTAAGCATGGATAGTAGATTTACAGAGCAGAGAATACTGACTTACTGTAAGCATGAAACGGAAGAACCTAAAAACATACTCTGAGATAAAAAATAAGATATGGAATAGTTGGGAAAATAACAAACAGGCCTAGTAGAGTACAATTGAAAGTGATGGAAATAGTCGATATGTAGAACAGGAAAGTAAGAACAGTGGGGTGGATTCTTATATTTTAGCCTCCATGATGATGTTCTCCAGTGATTTAACTGAGCAAAAATTATTAAATTATATAGATATTACAATCAAGGAAAATCCAAATGATCAGTTAAGATGGATGTTATAATGCCTTATAAGAACAAACAAACAAAAAAACCCCAAACAAACAAAAAAATTAAAAACCCCAAAACATAACTTTTAAATTCTCTTTGGAAGACCGTATGAAAAAAACCAAAAAGAAATGACAGCTATATCTTGCCAGTACCTGCAGCAAGAATGCAAACATACACCAGCAGAAAAATTGCTAAAATACTCATGTTCCCTGCGGTTAAGACTTGGTCAAACAGTGCATTGCATAGAGCAGAGAAGGCTTTTGGAAGACCAAACACAAACTTCACCCTAGTTTAGTTCTTCATATGTTGTTGAGAAGCAAATGAGACATGTTGATAGCTTTGTTTGTGTACAGTAAGATTCTCACCAGACTTGTGAAACAAGAATCTGCCAATCCTGTGTGAAATCTTTCCTTTTTTATGGTATTTTCCTTTTGAACCGTTGATAATTCAACCTCTTTGACATCTTAACCTTCTGCCTGCTCAGAGCAAATGCTTCTCAAACGATGCACAGGAAGGCCAGAGAGAAAGGTACTAATTTTACTCTTGGAAATTTGAAACTATTTAGGAATGAGATTTCATAATTTGAAGATGTTAAAATTTGCATTCTGGTGAAGAGGGTTTTTAAAAAGAAATAAAAGTAAAGCCTTCTAGAGAGACTAAATGAGAAATTGGTTTAAAAAGTACAAGTTTTCCAATGCACTTACCGTCCAAAGAACTTCACAATTGGGGTAACAATAATGGCACCCACAAGGCCACCAATGGCAAAAATAGAAACAGTTATGGACCAGAGGAGAGTCAGTGTGCTTTCATCCACTGAGAAGCCGTATCTTCTTTCCCAAGTTTCATTGTAAAACTTCTTGATAAACTGAAAGAAAATACAAAATGATACATGTAAATGTAAAAAATTACACTTTAAGAACACAACTGATACAAACAGAATAAAAAAGTCCAAAACAAAACAAATCAAAAAAACAAAAAACCACCACAAAAAAACAGTAGCTTGTTGTTAGGAATCACCCTTGATCTTCTATCTATCTCCTCCAAAAAATGGGTCCTCCTTTCTAGATGCAATTGCAATATAGACTGACTGAACCAATCAAAGTACAACATATGCTTAACTACATGCTGTTCATCAAGAAGAGGGGGGTAAAAGCACAGGTAGACATGAATGTAGGAAAAGCTTATAGAAGAGAAATTCTTATGAAGCAAGGATGGTACCATTTAGGTTGTTGATACAACACTAACAATTGTTTTAGTTTTACTGTGTACATATATATATGAACACTTCAGCCTGAACGGGGCCTGAGAACACAGACGCAGAATCACAGAATGGTTGAGCATGGAAAGACCTCTGGAAGTCATCTTGTCCAATCCCCCTGCTGAAGCAGGGCCACCTAGAGCTAAAGGCCTAGGAGCATGTCTGGAGGTTTCTGAATATTTCCACGGAGTGACTCCACAAAATGACACCACTCACACAGGGCAAGGTACTGCACATCAGCTGAGCTCCCCTCACTGCTTGCATACGCACTCTTAACCTCAGCCAGGTGACATATCACATCCTAGCATAACAGTCTTTTGGACAAGCCAAGGAAAACTGCACTGCCTAGCATTTGCCATGACTTTTAAAAAAAAGAACATACAAAAATTATTAAACGTCACCTACTGTTAGTCAAAGACCATGAACCAGAGTCTCATGCTAAGAGCAGTTTTACTGCATTTTTATGGATCTCTAATAACAATAACTTGGATCTAAAGAGGGCAAGGATGGCAGGCAATGCATGCTCTAGTAACAGGTAGAGGCAAAAATGTCTTGAAGTTGGTGAGCTGGTAGAAATGCAAAGGTAATGAAAAGGAAGGGAGTTACAATCAATTCCTGCCAGATGGCAACATGACTGACATCAAGAGAAGAGTTTGGCTTGTCTTACCAGACAGCACCAAAATCCATATGCTGATAGGTTTGGGGGGCAGGGGGAAGTTCACATGTAACTTAGTAAATCCCTTGAAAATTTTTAAAGATGCTTTAAAAGTTGTTGAATTAAGAATCCTTTTGGCAAAATCCTGCACTGTGCTCACCATGAAAGAACATTTATCATCTCTGTTTTGTATTTCAATCCCAGAATGCAGATAGAATCATAGAATCATGGAATAGTTAGGGTTGGAAAGGACCTTAAGCTCTCAGATTTGCTCAAAACTAAGTGCCTTTCACTAGTCTATTTTTTCCAAAGGGACAGCATTGCAGAAGTGAGTGATTCTACAAATTCTTTCGCATAGCACTAGGAAAAAAAGATGGAGCGAATTGAAAACTATTAGCATTAATGGATTGTGGAAGAAGGGAGGCTGTTTCCACTTTTGCATTGTATTTATGACACTCCCACCTCTGGCAGCCACACAAAATCAAGGACATACTGAGCCAAGCAATGAAAGATAACCTTTTTCTGCTGAAGAATTTACAGCCAAGACAAATAACTGTTAGACGAGGAAGGCAAGAGTTGACAGCAGTTGGTTTGATACTGATGGGAGTGAAAAAAGCCCACAGTATCAATCAAAAAGAGCTAGTTGTATGACACCATTAAAATTAAGAATCCCAAATCACTTTTCTAAGTATGTTATATCTTCTTCCCTCAAATTTACATAAGCTGCTTTCTGAACAAAGTTCAGGTTGATAAACAAGGTAAGCAATTTATTTTCAGTAACAGAAGGTGTATATATCAAACATGAAATCAGACTGATGTGAATCTATCTGCCAGACAAGCTGGTTCTCTTAAGAACTTAAAACCTGAGACCTATCTTCTAGCTCTTCAGCTATCCCAAGACCTACACTTTTCACCCATGGCAGCTTAATTTCCTGAAGACCCCTCCACAGGGGCCCTTCCACAGTATCTTTGGAAAGTCCAAGTGTCTCTTGAATCTCTGGAGAACTCTGGCAGATGCCTGAGTCACAGTTTTCCCTGCAAAAGCCATGCCAGCTCTTCCCCATATTCTTATTTTTCTACTACAGTTTCTGCTAGTTTTTCAGGTACAAATTACTAATGGTTAGCATATATGTTCCAAGTTTTACCCCTAAAAACTATTCTTTTCTTAAAGTCACAGTAACCCTCTCAGTCTCTCTGTTACTGAGGCTATTTAAAAATAAGCTGACCTATTATATGAAGTCTATAATTTGAGTTATTGTTTCAGTCTTGAACAGATGTTAAGCTATTTTGGCAACTTGACACAAAATTATCACTAATTTTATTCCAATAATTATTATCACTAATTTATCTCCAATACATCCTCTATAAAGAAGGTTCCAGTGTGGGACGTCCCCAGACTTTTCCAATTCAAAACATTAATTCAGATTTCTTGTTCTAGCCTTGTATTTTCTGAACAATCTATTTCAGCTTCCTCTGCCAGCCTTATATCCCCAAGACTTTTTCTGGGCGTTTTTGTGTCTGGATGCCTGGATATTTTTTGTGCCCGATGAAAGTACCCAAACTCCAGGACCAGCTCACTTTTTTAGACGTCAATGTCCCAAAGTTTACATTCCTTTTCTGCTTTCCTGACATGTGCACAACTGCAGGTTTTTGAAGGATGCTTTTTAACAGCTTCCCTTCCCTGATGTTTAATTACACCAAACTTTTTTCATCTTTCTAATAGGTAAAGATGTCATAGCTCCAGTATAACATTTTTACATAGTGTCTGTATCACCTGCAGAGACGTCTCCTATTTACTTCCTCTTTAGTCAAGCCTCCTCATTTTTATGCTCCTCTCATTTTGAAATCAAGCAAAGCTCTGAGGCCGCCATGGTGTCTGATGCTCTGGGGAGGATGCAGTAGCAGGCAGTCACTAGTGCAGAAGAGCACACCACGCTTGTGTAATGCTCTCACCCGATCTGTGTTAGGACTCCCCTACAAGCTCTACAGTATCACAAAGTGTAATCTTGGCACTTTTCCCCAATTTCTTCTCAGATTTCCTCCAGCATGTCATAGGTACTAAATTATCCTGGTGTGGAACTCAGCAGTATAAGCCTTACACCACATTTTTCCTGTTCAAATGAGGAATTCAAACTTTAGGTATTCCAGCCTTGGACAGAAGGACTATTCGATGTGAGGACTTTATTTAGTTTGAAACACCATCTCTCCACACACACGGGACTTAAAAAAGGTGGAGGTAGAACATGTCACTTACTGTCTTCCTTCTATCAATTTTCTAGTAGGTGTCCTGCTCCCTGAATTAAAAGGAGGACAATGATAGTTCTCCCATCCTCTCTTATATGTTTCCATATGAACAGACAGAAAAAAACCCACAAATCAGAGAAAAAAGTCAATTTGGTGCATGGTCCATTAAGAAGCAGCTCACAATAAGCTTCCAAATTAATCTGCCATTAAATCAAGTAATACATCTTATCCTTCCACGCCAATACTCAGATTATATTTAGATTCGGGTATCTTCTTGTTTATTTGGACTTCATTTCTGATAGTAATGAATACTAAAATAAAACATTTTTAGAACACTATTACCATTTCTTGATAATGATAATGGTTTCAAACCGTATGCAAATTATTCTTTCCTTGTGTTATGACTAATTTTCTCAGCATAGCTTTGTTATTTAGAGGAGACATCAAATAACTGCAAATGTTAAGGAAAAGAGAGTACAAACTACAACACTCAGTAGTAACAGATGAATGTGTTGGCATGTACATCACCTGCGTCTGGATTCCCACTGCCAATAAATGGGAAGCTAACAACACATACAGGTTTTGAGGAGTTGCACATGAAACGAATTGGATCTGATCCAACAAATCCACTGAACTTAAATCCATGGAATTCCATGGAAAGGCTCTTTTGGGATTTTAACCAGTTATCTGAACAATGTTTATGGCATAAACCTGTGTACAAAAATTTTAATCCATAACCAAAGCCTACAAGGAAAGGTAGCTGACTGATATCAGTATCTCATATTCTGCTGCCTCAGTTCATTAAAGTAGTAGCTCTACGGTGGAGAACATCAAGGATATTTTTTTTTATATATTACGTGTGGGATATATTTTAAATATAATAGAAATTTCCTTCTTTTACAGTTAATTACAAAGGTCACTCACACACAGTGACAACTATTGAACTGGCTGACACAGCAGGCCACACATTTTTGCAATAGTCTCCCTTTCCCTATATCAGCTCTCAAAGGAATGCAGAGCTGCAGCTGCCCGCAGGAAGGGGGGAAGCACTGCGCAGTAAGAAGCAGAGATTTCACTTCCTGCACAGAGCACAAAGAACATCTTTGTTGTACAGACCTTAACCACAATCAGTCCATGAAATGAGTTGTAGAAATTCAGGTCAGAAAAAGACAGCTTCAACTTGTATTCGACTAAAGCACTTGTCTTCCTACTGCCAAATGCTTCCATATGTTTTTGGTAAATTCTGGTAGCTCTTTGAACAAGCCCATGGAGGCTTCTAATTCTGCATTTCTTATGTGGGCAAGTGCTGTGTGCAGGGGGAACCACACCTGCAATGGGCTACTGCTCTTTCTCACAGAAATGTAGGGGACTGAGTGGGAAGCAATCTGTGGGAAGCAGAGCACATGCAGTTTATTCCCCTCTTACAATAAGAAGGAAGTTGGGACTGAGTCTACCTTACGAGGTGACCTCTCACTGGTGAGAGCTGCAGGAGTGTTTCCCTGCAGTCTGATGAGCTGGCGCAATTCGCAATACCAAAAAGTACCGTACACAAGAATTTACTAACATTTCTTCAATGCTTCAGTCTTAAATGAACCAGGATCCTGGAAACATCCCATGCTTTTGCCAACAGTCATCATCAAGCATCTTTTCAATACCTCTCAAAGCACCATACAGTCCTTCACTAAGGTTGGAAGACTTCAGACATCAAAAGGAAATAAGGGGGCAGAAGATACTCAACATCTTACAGAAAGATGCTCATGTAATGCAGGCTGTAAGCTGCATGTTGCCAGAAAATATTGCTTTTCCTACCAAGTTTATAAACAAAACTCATCTTACAACTTCTAGGAATTACTGCATTCCCAATATAACCTCTTACAAGACTGTCGTTTATCTACAGCTACAAGCTGCTCCCGTTTGGTTTTCCTCAGCCACCTCACATCAGTATTCCCAAAGGGTCACCTCGCAGCAGGCTGATTTGGTAACATACACGGAGAAAATGGATGGGGCAAAGGTTCATTTTCTTGTGCTGGAAGAACCCTAGCACTGATATGGCTCACTCATCCCCACCACAGCTATGAGCAGAGCCCAGACTCTTCCTTTCAATGCGGTCACTGCAGCTCTGGGGACAGGGACAGGAAGGTGGCCTGTCCTAGTGGCTAATGGATGGCACAGATTAGGCCTGGGACTAGAGAGAGGGCCAGAAGCCATACTGGTATTTTATGCTTGAACTACACATCTATGTATGCCCTGTCAGTAGAGCAGCTCCTTAACCCTACCTAATGTATGGCTTAACATGAATAAGAAAGACGAGTTTCTTAAGTAAATACTGGAACGCCACACTGCAAAAAGGGAGACTTCATGCATACCTGTAACAGGATGACCAAAGCCACCCACATGGTGCCCAGTTCCAGTCAAAAAGCAACAGTAAAAATTTCATGTGAAAATGGACAATCCAGGAAACATTATTAACCTCAACACCTGGAATTTAGCATCTGCCATGGCACAACTGCACCTTCAACCTCTCCACCAGCACTCTGGTCATCACTATAATCTATCACACAGTTCAAACCTAACCGTCTGAGTGTTGCCAAAGAGCATGTCCTATCATCCTTTCTTTCCTTTACACCTGCAGAAAGTGACAGGAGACCTCCAATTACCAGGAGAGACAATTTTTTAAGTGGTGTTTAAAAGTTTAGAAATCAGATTCTTCTCACAGCTCTGTTGATGGCACCAAGGCTGTCTGGGGAGGATGTCTACCATCAAGACAGTCAGTATCATTGCTCACAGAATTTCAGCTTCCTTCTGATTTCTTCTAAGCCATGTTGCCCAGAGAAGTTGTGGCTGCCCCACCCCTGGCAGTGTTCGAGGCCAGGTGGGACAGGGCTTTGAGCAACCTGGTCTAGTGGAAAGTGTCCCTGCCCATAGCAGGGGCGTTGGAACTACATGATCTTTAAGGGCCCTTCCAACCCAAACCATTCTCTGATTCTAGGATTCTGTGTTTATCTTCTGATGACTGCAAGGTGAAGTGATGCCTAGACATGTCACGCTAGAATAAATATCCAATTTGTCCAACCCCATGTTATCAGTACAGAAAGCACCAGGAACTTCAAGAAAATTCCAAGAAGTTATGAAGTGGACAATTAAAACTTCCTACAGAGTGGGATTCTTCCTAGTCCTTTGGGTCATCAGTTTACCAAATAAAATACCTATATGAAACAAACTAAAAAGTCTTCTTTTATTACTTGCATATATATTGCATCCATCTTTAATGTGACCAACCTGTTCAGATGGAAACCTAGCCACACATTTTAGGAAGAGATTTCCCTAAAAGAAGGAGCTTAGCTTTGGATAGGAACTATTTTGATTGGGATTTCTACAGTTAGTTCCCCAAATTTACTAGCTACTTTTCAAAATGATATTGCTTGCAACTCCACTGAACTGCTTAGTGCTGTGCTTGGCTGAATTAAGAGCACCTCTAGACAAGCACTGTAAAAACAAAATGTTCCCATCTCTATTTGTGATAACTGGTATTTTAATGAAATCCCTCCCAAATATTGTATATTGATTTCACAGTACTCTCTTCATCAAATCTATTCCATATGTTGCAGCCAATGGATGGTCAATGCAGCAGTTTTGAAATCAGAATCAAACAAGGCATCACCACGAAACACAGACAAAGAGGCCCATTATTTAAGAGGAAGCCAGAGGCATTATTTGTAATATCAGTATTGTGGGAATGAAACGTTGTGCAACCCTCCAGAACTGAATGATGTGAACAGAAGTCGCTGAACATGTGCACAGAGCTACCAAATACTCACTAGTCAGAAGAAAGACTATTAAAAATACCTTATTCCTCAAAAGTGCGCAAGGTTTAGGATTAGTCTGGGCTTGGGGAGAATGAGAAGCAAACCATGTGAACCCGTTCACCTCAACAGCGGCATTTACTTTCCTGACAGCTACTGAACTAATTTGAAAACCTCATGGACAGCAGAAAGAAGCTTTCAGGCAAACGAATGTTACTGTATGAGATTTAACCTCTTCTACCACATGAGGGATGTAGAAGCAGGATGCTGAGGAGCGCAAACCAGCTGGGCACGGCTGCCCTCTGCTGATACTAAATTCCAGTTCCGTCAGTCACTTACCGCTGCAGGAGCGTTCACCACCGAGAGATTGTAACCGTAAAGAAAAGACGACCCAAAAGCACCAGTTAAAGAGGCTACAATAAGACTGCCAGACCAATTCTGAAAAACAAAGAAAAGATGCAGCCATCGTTAGTACCCGTTAAATCATCAGACCTCAGGTTTTAAACACTCCTTACGCTACCTTGAACTTCTTTCAATCTCACAGATTTTTGCTGCCAGCATCCCACCAGCCCACACACCAAAAAGCAAAATGCTGGAGAAGCATATTCTCAGCAAAGGAAACTGTTGGAAACTTACCACTAACACAGCAAAGTGAGGAGTAGCACATATTTGATGCAGCAGGTCTGTGGGTAGACCTGGCTCAGACGAAAACCTGTGAAATGGTGCGCCCTCCGCTCCCACGAGTATAAGGATCAGTGAAATTGTGACCAAAAAATTGCCCACAAACTACGTTTTGTAACCCAAATGCAAGTCTCCAACAGTAATTTGCTGCCACACACTTACACTCTCCAGCGGAGATGCCGTCTGCTCTTTTTCCCCAGTGACACCTCTGCCCTCTCAGGTCTTCTCCCTCCATCCCTCTCACCCTGTTTTTAGTCAACCTCTGCTAACAATTTTTTGTTCTACATCAGCTGTTGAATGAAAGGTAGAATCGATTTGATCAATGCTTTGATTTGACAGATTTTGCGTATTAGGCTCCTTTCCACTTTCTCCAGTATCAACTTTCTGCCACTCAGTTCTCCTGCTGGATTACAGACCATGGCAGAAGTGACCACTGCCATTCCCAAGAGATGTTAAAGTTTGTGTTGTGGTGGCTGGTTGATCGTAAATGTCGTTTTGTAGATCATGGAAGACAAATCACCTTTCTTGACTTCTGAATACACTGAAATGGATGACTTTTTAATGTGTTTTGAATTAAAAACCAAACCAAACCGACTGCTAAGAATTCAGAATTTCAGGCACAGCTCTCTGACATTTTATGCCCAGCCTCATCACTCACTGAAGCCTCAATCCTTTCAAAAGGAGAATGACCTGCTTAAGCAGGTCTACTAGACTCAGCTTCAGTTATGTCACTCACAGCAGACAACAGGTTTATGAGTCAATACAACCTGTCAACTGCACAAAGCTGTATGGCCACTTTGGAAGATCTGGAGCATGAAGCAGGTTTGTGTACCTAGCACATGGCACATGTGCAGCGACAATGAACTGAACAAGCTCCACCAGCCTCACAAGGACAGCAGGGTAAGTGAAGGCACAGTGGTTGTTAATATGTCCCACAGCTCACGTCCCACACTGTCATCGCAGATCTATGAAGAAGGGATGAGATACCTGGGCGCCAGGGCATGGACCACAGCGTACATCCCAGCACATGCTGGGTCTGCCACACACTGCAGCTGCTGCTCCCAAGGGCTCCAAATGCACCCTGTGGGACAGCTGAGTGGTTTGAACTTCTTCCACACCATGTGAGAACTTTTTAAGAGATTACACAGTTCATTAACCAGCCTGTTCTCTGTCAGGTCAGGAGGAAGTGTACACAAGGGAAAAAAACCTCATGTAAGAAATATACCCCATTGAGTTCACTGCATAAGCTAAATACAACTTCTTATTATTAGCCAGCTTCTTAAAATGAACCTGCACACACACACAGAGCTTTGCACTGTTACTTCTGGTGATAACATCTCATATTAGGTGTCAGTTATTTCTCTAAAATGGAGAAGCGTTCCTACACTTAGGAGAAATTGCTACTACACTAAACCAAGGACGCTGAGAATATTCCTAGAGGTCTACCAGGCTGCTCCCAAAGGGCTCACAAATGATAAGCTTGAGTTCACAAGCCCTATGTGGTAATCTTGATGCGATATTGCTAAAGGGCTCTACTCCAACAATGTTAGACCCATCAGAAAAATCCTGCAAACAAAATGATTCAGATCATATAGCCTGGTGTTCATTAAAAACTCCAGTGAATGCTTAAACCTTTCAGCACAGGCACATTATACACACATGAGGCTAAGTGGAAGATAATGCAGGACAAATCACTGAAGTGCTGCCAAATTAGAAACCCCACATCCATTTTATTTCCAAGTGTTGCAAATAGCAAGAATTTTCCAAGCATACAGCCTGCTGCTGGAGCCCTCGGACTTACTCGATTCAGTTTTACAGTTCTTGGAATATGAAATTCAACTTCTCCATGACCTGTCCCCTCATATGCTATTTTAAATATTTGCTCAGACTTCAGCAATGCCAGATGAAAGACGAAAGTACAATGAAGCAAGAATGACAAAAACAAATCAAACTGTTGCTTAAAAAAATATTAACCCTGTGGCAATGTTAACAAAAGGAAAGGGGTGGTGGTGGTGAAAAGAGTTTTTGTGTTTTACAGTGGACCAGGAAACAAGAAGGCAACCACGCCTCCCTCATAGGTGTTCCTTGACTTCACTGCCACCTGTGTGCTCACACGTCTCTGCCGTCAGCGCAAGGGCAGGTAGGTGTGACTGTCACCACAGTGTTCGGTGCTCAATCAGGGGAGCTGCATGTCAGTTCACAGCAAAGACCTCCAGATACCTGAGAACTGCTTACTTGTGAAAGTCCATACTTTTGGTGTTACCACACATCCCAGAGCACCATCATCTGGATGGTGCTTTCCCCAGCTCCCGTCCTTGTTCACCATGCAGTATAACATTTGTGTAGGCTACTAATTGTCCTTTATTCTTCTTTTTAAATGCATGAGTTTGCATTTCAGTGTTCAGAACACAATTTAGAATACTGTACTTTCCTTAGCTAGTAATAACCCCCATCTCAGACTAAAATTAAACACAACTGTCAGCAGTAAACACTGCGCACGTACATAAGGAAGTTTTAATATTCTTAAACAGGTATTGCTAAGACTTTCTGTTGATATTGGGAAGCTGGATTTTGAAGCACCTTACCCGAATCGCTTAGTTTAAGGAAAGCACCAAGCAGCCAGGCAACCTCAAGCCCGCAGAGCGGCCGCCGGGCGCTGCGGGCAGGTGTGCCCGGGGACACGGCGCTGCCGAAGAAGGGAACTTCCAGTGCTCTCGCCGCCGGTCTGCCCTTGCCCCGAGTACCTTCCGCTGCGGGCGGCGCAGTGAAGCCCCTGCTCCCGCTCTGCTCCGCTCCCTCCTCCAGCTGCCTGCCCCGTCCGGGCACGCCGGCCTCGGCGCTGCCCTCGGCCCGTCCTCTGGGTCCCGGCTCGGCCGCCGCGGTATTTTTAGCTCTGCCCGCCGCCGTCCTCCCCTGCACCGGCACCAACAACTTTCCAAGCAGGGAAAGGCTCGGCGGCGCCGGCGTGCAACCTGAGCTCTGCCCCGCTCTCGGGAGAGCAGCGGAGAATTACTCCGGCTCCCACGGCCACCGTGCACCAGTCTGGCTCTTCCTCCCTCCCCACCAACGCTGGGAAAGGATCGAAACCATCCCCAGCTGGGTTGATCGTCCCCAAGGCGCGGGCAGCGCAAGGCCGAGTTCCCCGCCCTCGCCGCCGGGCTAATTCCCGCCCCGCTGCCCGCTCCGCCTGTGGCCGGCCGCTTAGACAGCCGCGCTCCTTCCCGAAACAAGGGCAGACTCCGCACCTCCCCTCTCTACTTACGCTCCTGCCTGCGCGGCGGCGGCCGCCCCCCTCTCCCCGCGCCACCAGCTTGTCCGCCTCGGGCCTCGCCGCACGCTCCATGCCGCCACTGCACGTGCGCAGCGGTCGCGCATCTCCGCGGGGCGCAGCGGGGGGGCGGCCGCGGGAAGGACGCGCGTTGCGCTCCGGGGGTGCCGCGGCCGGAGGGCATGGCCCGGGTGTGCAGCGCCGGCCGCGGGAGTACATGGCTGCGGGAGGGGAGCGGGACATAGCCGGAGCTGCGGGCAGGAGAGGGGATGGAGGAGCGAGGGCTCATTTATCTGCGGGCTTGCACATAACTTAAGCAAATGTGCGTGCCCGGCGCCGTGCGTGCGGTTTCCCGGCAGGCCCCTTCTCTCAGTAGGGATTTACATAGCAGCGCAGGGCAGGTAAATGGCACGGCTGGGGGGATCCGTCACAGCCACCCCGAGGGACCCAGGGGCTGGGGACCACGGCTTGCGGAGACTGGGAGCCGTGCCGCAGGTGCTGCCTGGAAGCAGGGGCTGCCCTGCTGTAAGCAGAAGCGGGAGTCGGGAGGGGGGAAGAGTTTTCTCGTGTTGCTGGAGCTTCAAAGTGAAGATACCACAAGACTTGCAGTCAATTAAGATGTTAACTACACGGCGTAGGGATGTTTCCACAGCTTTAGAAGGTTTGGATCCGACATGTTGCACTACTGCTGTGCCACAGGTGAAGATTAGGCATGCTACCTGGGGAAGGTAAAAGCTCTCAGCTACTGGTTTTGAAGCTGCCTGTTTGAAAACATGGGGATTTTGAACTCCGAAGACTTAAACTACACCTTCTAGTTGGCAAGGGATGAGTATTAAGTGCATCTGGGAACTATTCCCAGATGGGCTGCTGTTAATATTGGTGTAAATCTGTGCTGTTTCCATTTCTGACATGCTACATACCTCTCAGAAATAGCTCAGAGATCTCAAAGACAGAGTGAAAATGCTGCCATAAAGCACTGCAGGCTTGAAAGCAGTTTATGATGCAGCAACTTTGAAGTGTCACTGGCTCAGATCAAACTGAGTGGTGTTTGAATAGAAAGTCAGATGCTTCTCATTAACATGTAAAATAGTCATATATATTAAGAAACATCAGCATACATAGATGATCTAGACATCATTTGCAATGTCTTTGAACGGTCATAAACAGTAAAAGAGTCAAGTTAGGAGAATCAAGCCTCTAAAATCCATAGAATGTATTTGAGATGAATCAGACACCTCTCTTTTACTTAAGTTTCATTTTATATAGCTCAGAGCAAGCAGTTCAGTTCATACTCATATACAAATAATATGGCTGGCATGATTAATATGTACATAATTTCTCACCTTAATGCCCTCACGTGTTTTGACCTTTTACAATTGCTCTTAGTAAGTTACAGAAACTAAACACATGCTACATTCTACCAGTGACAGAGTTCCTCCCAAAAAACCACGGGTTTTAACCCATTCCAAAGTCAAGGAATCCCAGAATTTTTTGCCTAAACCCTTTTTCGGCTAATTCAAAACCAGATGTAAAAAGAAAAACACAGGAAGAAAAGAGTCCTGTGTTACAGTCTCACAGTAAGCCCGTCAGCAGTCCAGGTACCAAAGGCAGAAAGAGAACAGCAGCATTCCTGTGTTGAGGACACTGGCCTGTGCCTGCAAGTATTTATATGGGTTCCAAATAGTTACTTTCCGCCTCCAGTCCCCAAATAGCAAAGAGATGTGTTGACAGAAGATTTGGGGAATTCACTCACCAGTTTTTTCTTTACCACGTTGTTTTCTTTCCTGTCACCATTGCTTTGCTGTTTGTTCTCCATTCTGTTACCTCGTTAGGTAATAGCTGAGGAAAGAAAGAGTGAAAGTTATGGTATTGTTCAGTTGAGGCAGGTGGGGGTTTTTGATAAAATCGTAAATCTGACCCAGCAAGGATTTGCAAAAGCCTGTGAGAAGCCTAGCTACTCCCTTCAAAAGTCAGATCCTTGTTCAGGAAGTAGTAGCAGCACCAAACTGAATGTGGTTAAAAGCAACTGAAACATACATGGTCATGGAGCTGACGCAACCTGGTCAGAGGGCAGCACATGCTCTTCGGAGCAGGCGTAGTAGTTGCTAGTACAACTGAAGCATTAAGAGGAAAAAGCAACAGTATCAGGCCCTTCAGTGGACACACTCTCTCTGTCAGAATTGGAGCATCAGACTAGCTGCAACTACAAAAGAAGTTCAGATAATCAGGTGGAACTACATTGCTATGGGTTGCAGCCAGGACATTTGGATTAATTGGTGGTGTGGTTCTAATGATTATTTGACCTTATATTAGCTGAGGCATTGCCCAAGGGCATTTGCAAAGGAGGGGTCCATTTATTTACTGCTCTACCAAGAAAATTCTTGCCAGAACAACACTGTGTGTGCTTTAATAATATTTAAGGACATTTTAATCACCATTTATTAAGAAAGTAAATTTCTGGGATTTCAGAGAGGATGCATTATCTGTCATTTACACTGTGCTTCACTGTATGATCTTCGGCTGTTTGTCCGTCTGTTCATTTCGTTTGGAATATGGATTACTGGGTTCCTCTATCTCAACATCTTGAGATGACTGCACATTTCAAGATCTTTGCTTACTTGATCATTATGTAATGACAGGTGCAGTCTTGAATGCAAGTTGTCTTGTAGACAAGAGTCTACAAGATCCTAAGCTATGATACCTGGACAGTAACAGTCAATTCAGTGAAACAGCACATTGGAGTGGAAATTGTGTTGAGGCCATCACAAAGGTTTTCTAAGAAGAAATCCTGTCTGATAGAAGTCTGCCACTGGCAGTGCTGTATCAGACAGTTCCAAGAAATTAGGCTGAGCTTTTAAGCAAGAGAAGCTAGACATGTGGCAGCATCCTAGAAGTGTTAAAGCCAGAAAAATTACTTTTTTCCCTCTCTACCTCTCAGTGCAGTCAATACTAAAAACTTGCAAAACTCCTTGACCTCTGCTGCAAAGGGATTTAGTCAATTCCTGCTTAATTACTACTCAAAAAGAGCTTCCAAGGCAAATGTATTTCACTTTAATAGGAGAGATGCTTAATCTCATCATCAAACAGGTCACTTGTCCCATACCACATTTAACAAGCACACCAAAAATGTCAGACATGCTCACTGCTATACTGTACCTCATATAGAGATAATGTAGAAAATTAATGAAGGTTCTGACAGAGCATGAACAAAACATCATCAAACTGTAATTTAAGAGTGTACAAGACACAGCACTGAAACAGAAACAACACAGGCTTAGTCAGAAACAGCCTGCTATCATCTAAAGAGATATAACTCAACCTCCCAGCTAAGCCACTAGCAAAAATAACTGGTGCGTGCCTCCCCTCACTGCATTCTTTTTTCCATATGGCTGAATCTTTGTCCTGGACTTTGATCCATCTTTAAAACGCTTTTAAGATATGTCTGTTGTGTCTGAGAAGTTTAATTGTTAGCAGTGTATCATCTGTGGAAGTGTTCAGACTGAATTATCCCTCCTATATTTTGGGTAATCCTCATTTCACAGCTCTTTGAACATATCCACTTGACTGTAGAAAAAGGTATGTTACCGTGTCCAGGACATCCAACGTGATGAAAAAATAAGAAATCTGGACTAGGGAGTGAGTAGAAATCACTGAAATCTTGCACAGATTTGCCAGTGTTATTTTTGCAGTCATATTGACTTGTGTGAAGGGAAGAGAGACATGATTACAGCAAGCTGAATCCTGATCTTCAGATTGCAGTTTGGCAAAATCTGAAGAAGTGACATTCCGCTTAGGGGAATGAAAGTCTGAGTGAGATTTGCACTGTTGCTGCCAGTGGCCATTCACTGAAAAGTTTTAACAGGTAGGGCAGAAAAGTGTGTTCCTTGCTCCTGAAGTTCATATTGCTAGTACTGGGTAAGTTGCTTAAGTTGTGGATCTGGAAATATTAATTCATGATTCATTCTTTATCATGGAAGATCGGATCTGTTTGATCCCTAGCTTGTACAGTTAGTTGGAAAGTGACCCATGAATCAGGAAAGGCTCATTTATGTCAGGTCAGAGGGTACCTTCCATTTCAGCATTACAATCAGAGCTACAGTTTGCTTACTAACATATCCAGTGGTTTATATAACTGTGCACGGGTTGAGTTCGTCAGTAGGACATGCAATCCAACTGAATCCTACAAATTGTTAGCCTTGGCAAGGATAGCTCAGCAGTTTGCAGAGAAGGAGCATTATGACTGACACAGTAAACTGACTTGAGAGAGGTATGAATAAACCTACTATCATCTGGGTTTGGTTCTGAACTTCCATTGAATATTCAGCATTCGTTAACTGACTTTTTCGTTTTCCGCAAATCCGGAAAAGCAAAAGCTGTTAGAAAGCTGTTGTGGTCACAAAAAATAAATAAGTGAAGGACGCAGTTTCAGATAAACTCAGTTTTAGACACATTTGTTGTGATAGATTACAAAATCACCAAGGAGTTGACCATCTCAGAAAAGCTGAGTTATAAGCCACAGTTTTTAAGAAAAAACCCCAACCTAGCAAGAGTATAAGACCTGGAATAGATCAGCTATCATTGCTGTCCAGTCTGAGTGTAGAGCATCACGGTAAAACTGTATGAAGACAGGCTGAGAAAGTTGGGGCTGTTCAGCCTGGAGAAGAGAAGGCTACATGGAGACCTCATAGCAGCCTTCCAGTATCTGAAGTGGGCCTATAAGGATGCTGGGGAGGGACTCTTCCTTAGGGACTGTAGTGATAGGGCAAGGGGTAATGGCTTAAAACTTACACAGGGGAAATTTAGGTTAGATATAAGGAAGAAGTTCTTTACTGTGAGGGTGGTGAAGCACTGGAATAGGTTGCCCAAGGTAGTTGTGAATGCTCCATCCCTGGCAGTGTTCAAGGCCAGGTTGGATGGAGTCTTGGATGACATGGTTTAGTGCGAGGTGACCCTGTTAGTGGCAGGAGAGTTCGAACTAGATGATCTTAAGGTCCTTTCCATCCCAAACTATTCTATGATTCTGTGATTCTGTGATTCTACGATTGTTTTGGCCAGTAGCCAGTCGGGGCCTATTTGCTATCTTGTTTACATGGGCCTGGAATTGCACCAAGCCACCGATCTCTCCAACCAAGGCACAACACAAGCAAGCTTCAAGCAGTTTATTGGCAACAGAAAAGGTTCTGCTGACAAAAGTTCTTCATGATGGGCATACACAGCTTCCATGTCTGTCCCACAAGTGCAAAATATATTACCTCTATAGAAAGATTATGTCTGTGTCAGCATTGCACTATGGACAGAGAAAACATGGAAGTCAGAAGAACAGCCTCCAGATGACAAAATTCACTTGTAATTATAAACCAGCAGTGTCCCTCTCAGAGGTGGAAAGGACTTTGGACTCCTCAGAGCAAACCTCTCTCAGGTATAGCACGGAATAGTTTGGTTTCTTTTAAAAATGGGAAAAAGAAGCATAAGAGAGAAAACGCAACAGTAGGGTGGGAATCACAAAGCTTTGGAAAACACATTGGTGTAAAAATAACCCAGACAGACACAGTAAGTCCTATTGGGCCACAGTAAACCGACATCTAACAAGTTTGGCTTTGGTAAGGCAAAATAGTCCAACCTGAGTACCTCGGTTAGCTGTGCATTGTACTGGAAGCAGATAGCTGCTTCAGAAGACTTTTTTATTTATTTTTTTGGTCAACACTAAAACTGTAGTAAAAGGGGACAGATAAGAAGTTTTCACTCTCGCTCCTATCCCATAGCTTGTTTGCTGCTACATTTTTCCACTCAGCTACAGCCAAAATGCTCTATGGCTGAGCACTTGTGCCTTTCAAAGAAAGACGTAACAGACTTCAGCTGAGGAATTCCCTCTGCTTCAAGCTAGATGTCACTAGTGTGTGTGTACTTCAATGGGTGTGCTTCTCTCCCTGGTACTGTAAATTACACATACACACTCACACAAAAGAAACCCATCATTGATTAATTTAAAGATTGGTTAATTAGAGCATGCAGTGTGAAGAACACGTTTCACATTTCTGCGTCCCCCAAATCAGGAACAATTTAGGTATTAGGTCCTGGTAAGTGACATAACTATCTGGTTAAAATAATGGAACTCCATTAAGAAATGAAGGGATTATTTTCTTCTCAGGTAGTTTTGTTAAGATGATAGATCTATTCTGGTGTGAGACCGTACAAGACAATGCATCTTCTACTGTTTATGAAAAATGTCAAACAATCCCAATATTAAAATGCCATTGCTGGAGTCAAGTGTGTCGTGTCTTTAATTTGGCACAGAACATTCCTATGGTACTGACCTATTTAACAAAAGTTAATCTCAAATACTGTAGATACCCCAGCTTCCAGAAATACCTGTTCTTTTACGTAAACGGTTGACACAGTGTTAAAGAGGGTGTATGCCTCTTTTGTCCTATGTCTGTAGTATCACTTCTAAAGTATCTTTACAAGATGACGAATTATTGTATCTGGATTTCAATATTCCATGCAAGTCACAATCTGATCTCTTATACTGAGAGGGAAAAGATTGAATTTCTGTTTAAAAATGAAGTGTATTTTTGGTTTGGGATTTTTAATATAAATTGGGAGAAAAATTAAAGCTCCTTTCCATAGAAATCTATTAACCAGGAGAGGAAGACAGAGATTTCAGATTTAATGACTGCTTATATAGAAGCTGAGTACTTGACTTACACAGGTAATTCTTTGTTTACAAATTTCACAGAATTGGTTTATACCAAGATATATTTATTCCACCATCCCTGAGTCAAACCATTGAGAACATTGCCAGATTTGAGAAGTTGCTCCAAAGTATCAAGTCCAACTTCCAGGTTTTACTCACCACTTATCCGAAGTATTCTTCACTTCCTGTGATTTCTGAAGTTCAGTGCAGTTCAGAGCAGCCCTCTTCAGGATTGCTACAGCAGCCCTCTTCTCTGAAACAGTGATATACCTCTGAAACAGGTATATCACTGAATTAAGTTCAAAGCCAGCTTTAACTCTTTTATACTTTTTCAGAAGGAATAAATAACTAACAGTAAAAGTAAAGACAGCATGATGCTTCAGCTGAAATTAATGCAAGAAATCTTTCCTTCCCAATAGGAAACAAACTGCCTTATATGGCTGCAATACTATGCAAGAGGTCTTTGTTTTGGTCGGCACAAAATGTGAAAAAGCTTTGCTTCCCACATTTGAACCAATAGACATTTGAAATGCAAGTGCCTAAGGCTAGGACTTGCATTCATATACTTTTACCCCATTACTAGTGACCAGGTGGAGGAACACCCACAGCATTCCATGTGCTGTAAATGGCTTTTTCACTCTAATGCGATTGTGCGATACTTAGATATGGCCATGAGCCTAATACATCTGTGTGCTTTTTCTTCAAACCAAATGCCATTATTCTGTTGGAATGTAGAAATTTTCACATTTATGCAAGTAAACATCTTTCTCTTGGCTCCATCAGAAAAGAGATGGGATGCAGAGGAATTAGGCAACTGAACAATAGTTTTACTCTTTTAAAAGGAAAATATATAAGCAAGTCTGGAAGACACCAAGGACGTTGTCACTGACTTATCAGGAGTCACCCCTTTGTAAGAGTTTGAAAGGCTGGGGCAAGACATACTGTACAGTAACAAAGCCCACAGTAGTTCATAGAAAGATTTACCTTGTCTGCTCTTGTGGCTTTGTGCCATAGAGAGGAGCTCCATATCAGTGTTAGTTTAAATACTAAACAAAACATGGGTCATAACAAGGGCGTAGCAGTTCTGACTTTGCTTTTGCTATCAGTTCCTTACATCCCAAAGCTAAGCAGAGATAAGAACATTCTGGTGTGAAAAGGTGTTTTCTGTTTTGTCTTTTTCCTGCTGGCATGGGTATTGCTTTCTTTGAAAATCCAATATATTGGATTTTAAATCCAATAAATTAAGCTCATCAGCATTTCCTCAAGGACCTTGATAGCTAATTTAATTGGATTATGTATAAACTTGTAGAAGCTTGACTATCCAAGATGTGTTGGGTAGAAAGGCAGCTGCACAGATGTGTGTTGGCTGAAACTGTAAATTCTGGCTGGGATTTGAAGAAACCTTGTTCTTTTAGGGAAGGTGGCATTATTGAGCATGTGGAGCTTGGTTTGTATTTCAGGTTGTGATTGTTCTGGAAGCCCCTTTGGATCACCTTTGGCTCTGTTAAATAAATCTCAGTGAAGTTCTCAAAAGATATTACCATCAAATTTACTTCAGCTAAACATAGGCACCCTTTGGTTACAAGATGCTAATCAATGAAAACACCATTTTTGAGGAACAGGAAAGAATTCCTCTCTAAGATCCCCTAGTATATTTTATTTAAAAGTGTCTTTGGATTTGGCACCTCATATCTTATAATTAATGGGGGGAAAAATTTAAGTCTCATACTCTAGCTCTCTGTAACACGGTGGTTATAAGGAAATAGGAGATTCTCTCCTCATTCTCTGGAGTGAGAATGCAGGAGCAGACAGGTGAGTTTTAAACAAATCCTTTATCTCAAATACAAGTGACAAATAATACCTTCAAGACCTATATACATTGAATTTACATTTTAAATAATCTACATTTTAACTGAAATCTTCATAACTTTTAAATTAATCCAAAGCGATTATGTTGTGACATCTAAAACCAAGATGCATTACTTCTTGGCATCTGTCAGTATGACAGTAGCATCTGTCATTTGTGGAAAGGACTTGCTGCTCAGCATGTCCTATAATTAGCAAAAAACAGGATAATAAGCAAGACAAGGCTATAAAGCTGGCACTGCTACATTATAAAATCAGGTATACATGGTTATGTGAGCTTTGGGAAGACGTGCTGTTCAAAAAGCATGAATTCAACCACCAGTGAGGAGTAGCCCACTCTGTTCTAGAACCAATTTTTTCAGACTAAACAAAGCCACCTCTTTGATCCAACTTTGATCCCAAGTTTTAGATTCAAGTTTATAAATTTGGCCTGTATCAACCTGAGCAAGAATACAGAGGAACCATCTTAAGGGCAACTTAAGCAGTCATGGCTGAAAAATAGGATAAACAAAACAAGAATTGCTTTGTTAGATATAGCACAAGAAAGAAGCTAAGGGCTTTTTCTATAGAAATTATAAACAGAACAGAAAAAAAAGAATCTTTACAAACAAGCTTAAGTTAAAAGCTCACAAACTGAATATTCAGGCAGCAGTCTGTGAAATTTTAATTTCAGGTTCAAGATGAACTTTTTCATTTTTAGGAAGTTGGAAACAAAAATGCTGAAGTAAATGTGATAGCCAGAGAGTATACAGTGTCTGTAACTACACATGTGAATGCTCATTCCCATGTAAAGCTGTAGTTGGTTTCTATGCAGATAGGTCTCTTTGGAAATGCAGTCTCAAACTGGTAAACCAAACTGATGCTCACATTTTAGTTCTATAAAAATACATTGATCTGGCAAAGTAGTAGTATGCAGTTTAGTTTTAAACCTCATTCAATAGGAAAATTAAGCATGTACACAAACACTTTGCCAGCAAAAGAGAGAAGATCCAGCTTCTCACTTAGTCAACCCCCCAAAACTGGAATTTGGTGTCTTTCATGGCGGCATGTCCTTGATGGAAATGTATTGTGTTCTTGCACTGCTAAAACCATAGTTTTGAGAGAAAAGAGAGGTTACTGACCATTTTTATTGAGCAATCTTTCATGTTTAAAACCCTCAAAGTTCCCAATCCATAGGCATCAGTACAAACAGATCTAACATGGGTGAGCAGAACAGTAATTATGAATATTTAAAAATAGTTTTTTACTGATTGCTACGTAACAGTGCCTTGGATCAGCTACAGCAGGGTATTTCTCATTTTTTTGTAGGAAAACGTGGTTAATAATTACCCTTTGCTGTGCTGGCCATTAGTGTTGTTTTAACCATTTTCTCTCATTTACACATGCAAGTCTGGTATGTCATCATTTAGAAAAAGCCTTATGAGCCATGAGTTTAATGTTATCATTATGTTAGGGTTATTTTTAACATTACCTTCCATGTAGATCAAAGCTAGTTAAATCTTTGCCAAGTTATTTCCAGTGAAGTCAGCCTAACATTCACCTACCATTTAGTAAATGTTGAATTAAATATTGACAAGTAAAAGCTATTATGTTGTAAGGTCAAGCCCTGACTTAGGAATAGAGCTGCTCCTGGGTACGGGTTCATTCCAGGTGGAAAGGAAACACCCTCAAAGTAACTCTTGTTATAACGAAAGATTATGCCCCAAAATGAAGCCCTTTTGGGTGGGAATTTAGGCTCAATCCTAAATCTTTTTTGGCTGAGCAACAGAGAATACTTTCAGAATTTCCAGGACCAATATATTTGAACAGTTTCTGTTGCCTTCATTAATGCTGTATGTTAAGGATGCTTTTCTGACCTAGGTATCCCATAGCAGAGTCTCAGGCTGTAAGTCAAATAAAAGTAGTTTATTTGAGTGGTACAATGGTAAAAGCAGCTCAAGCTGGGTACCTCCAGAGAGGGACCCCAAGCAAATCCCTGGGCAATTATACCCTTACAACCTGAGTTTCATGCCCCTTACAAGACAGTTCAGTCCAGTAATTAGGGTCTGGGTTCTTGTTCTCCATTGGGTCTCTTCACCATCTCTAGGCAGGCTGTTTCTTCTCTCATCTCTAAGGTTGCACCTTCTGCTAATGGGGGTAGTGGCCTTCCTTGCTTTCTTATTTTCTTGTGTGAACTGGCTCTGGGGCCTTCTTCTACTGAAGTAGGTAAAAAGCTCAGTGCATCTATGTGAAAGTTCACAGCTTGGGGCCTGAGGCTTCAGCATATCTAGCTACAAATGCTAAGGTAAGTTACACTAAGCGACTAATTTCCTTTATTTCCTTACACTGTAAACAAAGAAACAACTTCTTACCAGGGTACTAAGGGCTTAAGCCTTCTGCTCCTCTTCAAGCAGTAGCAAAACCTGTTTCTAGCAGGCAGATATATCCTGACAGATGGATTCTTCGCACATCTTTACCTAAAGTCTTATTGTAGGCATCAAGAACAGGCAGGCAATTTCAACTGATACAGTTTTTCCAATCAACGGTCCTATTACACTTAGGAATTGTTTACTATTCCTCTTGAAATCTTCAGTGGGGAACCGGTGATCTGTTTGAAAGATCACTTAAATTTCTAACCCTGCAGGTGAAGCTCCGTGTTCTGACTCACACAAGGATAAATCTTGTTAATATAATGACTCCTTCTAGCCTTAGACATCACTCTTGGCATATGTGAAGAGGGAAATGAAAGAAAATGCCTTTGCATGCATTGCACTCTCAGCCAGTCTCTAGCTTGCTCAAAATTTGTGTTGCAGGGCTTGAGCTCCAGCCCCCTGGGAGCAGCAAGCACTGCTCGAGCCTGGAGTCCACACATTCCTCACAATGCTGAATGTGCCTAAAAAGGACGTAGAGCTAGTACAGAGTAGAAATACATGCTCATGTTGCTTTCCTGTGAAAGCTGGTCCTGGAAATCAAGCTAGGAAAATAAACTCTGCTAAACTTTGCCCTGTCCAACCTGCCTAGTTATTTTAAATAGCTCCAATCTCCGGTTTGCTTGAAGATGTCAAACCTTTTTGTTTGGGGTAGCTTGTATGGCTGTAGTTTTAGGTCTGATATCTCATTTTTCTTCATCTAGGGACTAAAACCAATGCAGAGATGTTTCTGTAAAAAATTATTCTCTCCACAGATTTATGAAACCTGGCAAGCAGCAGCTAACCAATTATTCTCTGGAAGGCTAAGAGATATTACTGGAGTATGCCCCTCTAAAAATAGGGAAAGCTACTGTAATATCAGAACTGGCTTTAAAGTGTCGCTACCTTAATTGGTGTAATTAAAACTTCATATGTAAATACGGTAAAATTCTGTGTGTTCTGAACATACGTGTTTTTCTCCCATTTTGAGGAACCAGAGAATGAAAGAAAAAACTAGTGAGGTAGATCTTCCTGCCTCTCCCAAGCTTTAGCTGTGATTTCCAGGATCATTCATATGTCTTTCGTTGTAGCTTTAAAAGTGTTACCAAAATATGTTTCATCCCACTCAGTAGGTTTTGATTACATGAATGTAAAGATGCAAAACTCCCTTATGTTTCTGTGGGTTATGAAATACTGGAAAGGCTGGTGGCTGAAGTGTCTGCTTTGCATTTCAAAAGCTATTGGGGTCAAAGTCTGTTAGTTATTACCATTTTCATCAGTTCTCACTGTCAGGGCCCCAAGCACACAGTCTGTCCTGGGCTCAGGGCCAGCTTCAAGGATGGATGCAGGCACCCAGCTGTGAGGAGAGCCTCTCTCAACAGCAAGGGCTCCACCTTCACTCAGGAGAGTGTGCTAAAGGAATGTTCTCAGCTGTTGTCCTCAGTGCAGGTTAAGCTGATCCACACCTTTACCTTAACCAATAGGTTTGACTTTGTAGCACAAACTCAGACCTGCCTTGTCACCATGGACTTGCTTGTTGATCACAGGGCTGTGCCTGACCCTGGGTGCTGCGGTCATGGACCTGACCCTGACTTGCTGACTTCAATTCTCATCTGAGCCCCAGACCTGCCTCATCACCAGGGGGTTGTCTGAGGTCAGGGCTTTTGGCTGAACGTGGCCACTGCTACCAGATGACTGGCAGTCAAACAAAGTAATAGTATCTAACATGCATAAAAGGCACTGTTATATAGTAAATTCAGATGTCATGTGGAGCCGCAGACCAATAAGAAAAGAACAGAGTATTAGAAGTGCAGATGACTTGTCATAGCCCACCTCCCATGTGGTGAAACCATCAAAATTAGGAAAAGGATAAAATCAGGCTCTCTAGAGATAAGCCTGGCGGTAGCACATGGATGTTTGAGGGGTAATGTGCTAGCAAGGTCCTTCTGTCTGCCACCTCAGTGGCATGAGGGAGCTCCATGAGGGAGCAAAGATGCGAGGGTTATTGATGTGTTAGAAACCATGGAAGCACCTGAGAATGGTCAGGTAAGAATTAGGCAAAAAAGATGGTAGGATCAATAGCCCAGCTGAAGTGGATCTACGCCAATGCATGCAGCATGGGCAACAAACAGGAGCTGGAAACCATTCCAGGAAAACCACCACTGAAGCACGGTGAGACGACTTGCAATGGATGGCTATAAACTGTTCAGAAGAGACAGGTAAGGAAGGAGAGGCAGTGGGATAGCCTTGTGTGTTAGGAAGTGTTTTGATTGTTTAGAGCTTAATGCTAGTGACAATACGGTTGAGTGTTTATGGGCAAGAATCAAGGGAAAGGCCAACCATGCAGAGGGCCAGAAAGAGGATGTGGGGAACTACAGGCCTGTTAGCCTGACTTCGGTGCTGGGGAAGGTTATGGAGCAGATCATCTTGAGTGCCATCGTGTGGCACATACAGGACAACCAGGTGATGAGGCCCAGTCAGCATGGGTTTATGAAAGGCAGATCCTACTTGACTGATCTCCTTCTATGACATGGTGACTCGCTTAGTGGAGAGGGAAAGTCTGTGGATGTTGTCTACCTAGGTTTTCATAAAGCTTTTGACACCATTTCCCATACCATTCTCTTGAGGAAATTAGATATTCATGGTTTGGACGGGTGCACTGTTTGCTGGGTAAAAAAACTGGCTGGATGGTGGGCCCTAGAGTGGTGGTAAACGGAATTCAATCCAGTTGGCAGCCAGTCACAAGTGGTGTTCCCCAGGGCTCAGTACTGGGGCCGTTTCTGTTTAATATCTTTACCAATGATCTGGACGCGGGGATTGAGTACACCCTCGCTAAGTTTGTAGATGACACCAAGTTGGGCAGGAGTGTTGATCTGTTTGAGGGTAGAAAGGCTCTGCAGAGAGATCTGGACAGGCTGGATGCATGGGTTGAGGCCAAATGTATGAGGTTCAACAAGGCCAAATGCTGGGTCCTGCACCTAGGTCACAACAACCCCATGCAACACTACAGGCTTGGGGAAGAGTGGTGTAAGCTGGTTTGTGAAGGGAAGAACGCTGATATGATAAAGGCAAGTCATTAACAGTAAGATTATCACTAGACTATCAGAAGATCTTGAGACAGTTTGCAAGAAAGAAGTTTTATTGCCAATTATACCAACAGGATGTAATAGTTACTGAAGTGTATCCAAACTAACAGGATGTAATAGTTACTGAAGTGTATCCAAGTGCATGACTCATGCCATATGTTTCAAAAAATCCCGGGACAACACTATGTTACCACATTCCATTTTGCTGTTGGTTCAAGGGGCATTACTTGATGTTAAGACTACTGTTGTCAATTCATGAAATATTAACCTGAGAACACAAACAGGAATCTATGCATAGTACACACTAAGTCATCAGAAAGAACATACAATGTTGTGAGCTTATTCCCCAAGTGATTATTGAAATAATTGGTAATTGCATGGCAGAGTTTTGGATGTAGATCCCCTCACCTCCTGTTTATGGTTGTAATGAAAATCGAGGGTTCAAGTACTTTGCGTGACTCGGTCTGTGAAAGCTAATTCACTGTTCCAGATCGCTATAGGATACAAGCACATGCTATCTAAGCACACAAGCAAGTTGTGCAAGTGCTAAAACACCATGCTAAACTTGTATTTGCCATACTGCTGAATTTAGTTACTTCTGCATAATATTAATTCCATCAAATGTTAGAGCAATGCACAATGCAACCACGTCTGGGGACCTACTGCTGAAACTATCATTGAGTTATTGTAAAAGGAGGGCAGATGTGAGGAGAATGTTTGCGTAACAGCATACTGGGGACAGTCAAATCTAAAGCTGATTGGAGAGAGCTATAGAAAGTCACTTTGTGTTTTAGGTGACAGATAAAATTGCTCATACATGCATGTTAATCAATGTAGAAAAAACCTTAATAGATATATGGTAATGGACTTGCAGATAGCTATTTTAATTTGGAAAGATCTTTAAACCATTGTGGATAGTCCTAGCAAGCTGTAAGTTCAGTTCTCTGAGACAGACAAAACAACCTTATTAAGAGTCCTTCTGCTGGTACTGATCCAGCCAGACTGCAGCCAGCAGTACACTCTCTTACAGACCTTTCCTCTCTCAAAAGATGCAGATGACAGAAATTATGAATGCTACTGTGTGAGACTAAGTATACTAAAGAATTCTTAGCTTAGGAAGCAGATGTGCCCTTTCCCTTGAGTTGTTCTATCCCTGCAGAACCTTTGCCAGTACAGATAGCTACACAGTCTCATTTTAATAGAACTAACCAGCATTCTATTTGGTCTAGTTGCATAGTCACATCTTATAATGGGTGGTAGTGGTTATTCAAAGATGCAATGAGAAACAAAGAAAGTATAGGAAAAGCCTTCCCCAGTTAACCTGTCCAGGTTCTGGTTATTGGTTTCTTAGAAACTTCCAAGCTTACAGTATGTATTTGGATCCACTTTCCATGTTTGTTTAATTTCTCCAATTTTTTTTTTTTTTTTTTTTATATATATATTTTCTTGTTCCCACATCTTATGGCAATGAGTTCCACAGGACTGATACATGATGTTGTCAATTTTAGCTTCCTTTCTGATGACTCCTCTGGAAGTCGCCTAATTCTTGTGTTTTGAGACTTATGGGTCACACCGCTCCGAAGCTAAGTTGTGCTGGTTTACATACGCATTTATGAATCAACTGTTTGGTTCCCTGGGCACACTTCTGTTGTGCCACATATTAACAATTGTGCCTCACAGGCTGTATCTAAATTAGTCATTAAAACAGTTCTCATTTTCCTAAACTACAGCTGGTAACTCGGAACCACGCAGCCACTCGCTCACTCACTCCCTTCTTCCTCCCCCTGCTCCTGGAGGGATGGGGAGGAGAATCAGAAGAATGTAACTCCCACGGGTTGAGACAAGAGCAGCCCAGTAACTAAGGTATAATACAAAACCACTACTGCTACCACCAATGATAATAACACTAAGGGAAATAACAAGAGGAGAGGATACAATTGCTCACCACCCACTGACAGATACCCAGCCCGACCCGAGCAGTGATCTGGGCCTTCTGGGTAACTCCCCCCAGTTTATATACTGGGCTGACGTGCCATGGTATGGAATACCCCTTTGGCTAGTTTGGGTCAGGTGTCCTGTCTCTGTTTCCTCCTGGCTTCCCCTCCTCCCTGGCAAAGCATGAGACTGAGAAAGTCCTTGGTCGGAGTAAACATTACTTAGCAACAACTGAAAACATCGGTGTTAACAGCGTTGTTCCCAGGCTGAAAGTTAAAAGACACAGCACTGCACCAGCTACTGAGAAGGAAAAAAATGACTGCTATAGCTGAACGCAGGACAAGAAGACACCCAGCTCACATGCTCCAAGCTTCTCTGCTCCACAAGCCAGAACACATCTTGGTTTACTTGTTTTCAAACAAAAACACCACTGTGGTTGCACCATAATCTTTCCAAAGTGCCCAAGGTCTCACCCCTCATCTAAATGCTGTAACAGGCAGCCTCAGCCTTAGGTTTCTCCCCTACCAGTAGTGGTTTGGTGTGTTTATTTTAAAGAATTGCTTTGCATAGGAAAGCTCTGGTTTGGTAAAATTCTTCACTTTTTCTGAGGTGCTGCAGTACTGCCATGAAATCATGGTGCAAAACATCATGTGGAGCAGAGGCAAAACTGAGCTGGAGCCAGATCCTCCTGGTCTGGGAGGGCACCACAACTAGCACTGCTTGCTGGGGAAGCCAGCAAAGAGGAATAATCAACAAAATAGAGCACTACAGCCTGCAGAAGCTGAGTAGCCTGTTGCTGGTACAGTCCTACAACATAGATGCCCTCTGTCAGAGCAAGAGGCTGAGAGTTGGAAGTGAAGTGTGGAGGGAGTCAATCACATCTTGAAGAAGACTGGATGTCTATCAGACTACTCAGAGTTACTATTTTGCCATTGGGGCAATATTTCATCAATTTGTATTTCCTCACATTTCCTCCATCCTCTCAAGCCTCCTGCATTATAATTCCTTGTTCAGTTGTTTACTTTCATTTTAGAATGGGTTTAATTAAAGTTCTCTCCCCTTCACTCGTATCTTACATAATTGCTTATGCTGTTTTGCTGTGATACAGCAGATCTTTAGTGTCTCTGAGGGAGAGGGGTCTGAGACCTCCTGGCTATCTATTTGTAAAGACCCAGAACAGCAAATATTGTAACTATGTAAAAACATACAGTTTCCTGTACTTGCCTGGTTTTTGTGACTGAGGAATACAACACATTAGAGTGTTCAATATCACAAGTGTCTGTCATGCCTGTTGTCTTTTCCCCCCCAGCCCAAACTCTCTCCAAGAGGGCTACGCACACATTTGGCTTTCAGAGTGTTTTTTGGCCACTGATGCTGTGCAACATCAGATGTGTACGGGTGTGCTTTTGAGCACCAGAAACTACCGCAATGCTGTAACTCTCAAATCACACTATGAAGGGGCAGAGGCAAATAGGCTTATTGTCAAACTCATCAACCTTTTCCTTTCATTTATTTTATAAAATAAAGTGGATTCTCAATTAGTGAGAGTAGCTCTGGTCTGAAAATAAGGGCTCAGGCAGGTAACTGTAGCAGCAGAAGCAGGCATGTCTTATAGGAACTTCTGAGGGCTTTTAGCAATGTATATTGTAAAATACTTCTCTGGTCTAATGAAAATTTTCTCTTTTCCTCCCCACCCCCTCAACAATTAAATTATTAACATGAAACTCAAATCTGATATACAACAATAAGAGGTCTGCTTAATAAATAATTAAGTCTAAAACTGCTCATTGATCTTGCATAACATGTCATGTATCAACCAGTGATATGAAGACAACATATTAATCCTGTATCTGAAAAAATATTCTGCATGGCATTTAAGCTTCAAATTAAACAGTGTAAAAAGCATAAGATGGTGTATTGAAGAAATGCCAAGAGCAAATATCCACCCCGTAGTTTAATAAGGATTTACCAACACATAGTATGACATTTAAATAGAACCGATAGTGCTTTATTAGCTGCATAAGAACAAACTGTTACTCTGCAAGCTATTGTGATAATAATGCCACTGCACTCAGTTTTTCCAACTTTGTATTCAAGGTCTTAACAGAGAGCAAACCACCACCATGGAAGAGGGAAACACCATGAATTTGTTAAACTGCAACTCATGGTGATGATTCCTAGTTAGCACAGACTCTGTTTGCTATTTTCCCTTCTTCCCTAACAGGGAACAGATCTATTCTCAAGTAGTTACTAACAGCCGGAAATGTGCCTGATTGTTTCATTAGGCTGCAAAAGTGTAACACAGGGAAGCAAGAAAGGTAAAAAACGAACTTGTGTAATTAATGTTGCAAAAGAGGCATGCAGTTTCTAGCCAGCCTGTAAGAAACAGACGTCTAGTGCCAGAGAAAGATAGACAAACTTTTAATGTAGCCCCTGTTACTCCTGTATTAATGCTTACTCTCTCAAAGGAAGCAAAACGATAACATATCATACAGACATAACCTCTCTCACTACAGTACTTATCACCATAACTGCATCGGGTAGACACAAGCCAAATGCTGTAGACATATATGCTATTTTCATGGAATAGCCTGACCATATGTAACTCCTTGAAATAGTTCAGTGCTGGTGTCAGCTCCAGTTTGATAGACTACACTCTCAACAATCCTCAAGGCAGCAAAGTAGCATAGATGCTATATTCTGAAGATCTAAGACTTTGCACTTCTCTCAAAACAAATTTGGAATATTTTTGTGATCTTCTCCATTCAGTCTTCTTTTGTTGCTATGGTTTCCTGTTCCACACCTTGCAGAATTTGGGGAAGGTACAAAGTTAATTCCTGAAGCTCTTTAAGCTGCTGTCCCTCGCTTGGTTTTCCTCATATTTCTGTAAGACCAGAACATGATGTTATTTGAGGCTCAGTTTTGCTCCATTGTCCCCACATCCTGATGGCTTGGTTTGTCACTTAATCATTTTGACTAATATTTGTTTCCCTCTAGGTGCAAAGGACTATCACAGCACCCTGCTGTCTGCAATTATCCCAGCCTCAACCTTGCTTGAAACCCTAGTCGAAAAGCTTTAACTCTTCAACTCCTTTGTCCTAGTATAAGGAATTTAGACCTAATTCTAGTTGAAATGAATACACAATGTGCTGTTCCTCATCTCTTTCTGGAGACATTACCTTATGCTCACAGTTTATCCCAAAATCCACAACAGCAGATAGTAACGTTAAAGACTGTTTACTAGACCAGACCGTATGGCATTCAGACCTCATTAAATGACCTCTGCCCTGACCTACATTGGTTGATTAAAGCCTAGTATCCTTTGTTGGACAGGGTATACCAAGGACAAGATAATCTCTCTGATCTGAAGTTAGATTGCAGCACATTTACATACACATCTTAGCTCTGACTCATGCCTGTACACATGCTTCCACAGAAGCCACAGCCCTCCGTGTTATGCAAGTCCCTGACTGACCACAGATTTTAGAGACAGCAGATTATATGTGATGTTATTCCTCAGATCTACACTTCTCTGTTGTGGTGGGCTGTACGTAAAAGTAAGTATGGAGAAGACTCCAATGGCATTTGGACACTGACCATCTGAACCTATCCTAATTCTCAGACACTTTTAAGCTGAAGTGTTATTAAATACTTGTATGAATTGTTGTTCTGCCCAAGTTCCAAGGAAATGCTTGGATATCAAAGCAAGGGAGCTTGTAGATATGAGTATTGAAAGGGATAATGTGACTGCTTCAAATAGCTGTGGAAATCGAGAACAAGACCTCACAACTTTTGATTGCATACTGCTTAACTTCTTTTTGCCAAAACCCAAGGAGGGAGGAATCTGGCTGTGACTTTCTTTTAAGCTGCCCTCTTCTCTACAACATGTTCTTTCATGTTTGCAGGGATTGCCTTGAAATACTGACAGCTTGGCAGACAAAACATTTTTTAACCATCGTTGCTCCTCTTCAAGGCTACTGTTTGGTGGTTTTGCATGAGATGGAACAACTTTGTTTCTGTAGCAGTGTAGGATGACTCCAAACCCTTTGTCTAAGAGTAAGAGTTGATACCACTCTCTTGAAAGTGTTTTGGTCTGTGTTATGCTCTCATTCGTTTGCTTTATCTGCTCAAGAGCTCCAATAAATTATTTCTTAATCCTTTCAAAAAACAGCTTGCAATCAAAAAATTTGTACTAGAATAACTTCCTATTACAGAACCTGAAGTTTTTTCAGCTAGAAATCCATGTATCTTCCAGTATTACCTATTAAGCTTACAGTAAATAAGTGTGGCCACAAAAAAAACCCTCTTGCCAATTTGTAAACTAAGAAGCAGTAATAAAGTAATTGAACAGTAATAATCATTTCTTTCCCAAACTCTATGGCGCAACTCAAAATCCTTACGCAATTATAGCAAGCTTATGTGACAACTCCTTAATTAAACAAATCTCTATTATTTTTTCCTTCTACCCATTGTCTGTGATGTTTGTTCACAAAATTTCTTCCTAGTAAAAGTCAAGGATGAGTCAAAAGCTTCATTGTACCCTCTGCTATAACACCAGGGTTAGGAATGAGGAAAAACTTCTGACTGCTAAGGCAAAGCTATGAGTGCATTAAGGCTCTCTCCTACCAACTGTCCCTTGGTAGGACTCTTCTGTTCCAGTGCAGTGGGGAAGAGAAAGAAAAACCCTTGCTCCATTACTTGTCCATTTTCTTCTTTCTCATTCATGGACTTGTTTTGTCTGACATCTGGGTCGGGGCAACCCCAGGCACTGCTACAGGATGGGCAGAGAAGAGATTCAGAGCAGCCCTGCAGAAAAGGACTTGGGGGTGTTGGTTGACGAGAAGCTTAACATGAGCCGGCAGTGTGCGCTTGCAGCCCAGAAAGCCAACCGTATCCTGGGCTGCATCAAAAGAAGCGTGGCCAGCAGGTCGAAGGAGGTGATCCTGCCCCTCTACTCTGCTCTTGTGAGACCCCACTTGGAGTACTGCGTACAGTTCTGGTGTCCTCAACATAAAAAGGACATGGAGCTGTTGGAGCGAGTCCAGAGGAGGGCCACGAGGATGATAAGAGGGCTGGAGCACCTCCCATATGAAGACAGGCTGAGAAAGTTGGGGCTGTTCAGCCTGGAGAAGAGAAGGCTGCGTGGTGACCTCATAGCAGCCTTCCAGTATCTGAAGGGGGTCTACAAGGATGCTGGGGAGGGACTCTTCCTTAGGGACTGTAGTGGTAGGACAAGGGGTAATGGGTTCAAACTTAAACAGAGGAAGTTTAGATTAGATATAAGGAAGAAGTTCTTTACAGTGAGGGTGGTGAAGCACTGGAATGGGTTGCCCAGGGAGGTTGTGGATGCTCCATCCCTGGCGGTGTTCAAGGCCAGGTTGGACAGAGCCTTGAGCCACATGGTTTAGGGCAAGGTGTCCCTGCCCATGGCAGGGGGGTTGGAACTAGATGATCTTAAGGTCCTTTCCAACCCTTACGATTCTATGATTCTATGATTCTATGATTCTATGACTTGAAAACCAGAAGTAGAGAGAAACTTTTCTCAAGCAGAAAGATTATAGCCCAGCACCAGAAATAAGGAGTTCATTTCTATTTCTTATCAGCTACTGGGTTTGCTATGAAGGAGGATGCAAGGTTAATCTTCAGTGATTTGCTGTATATTTTTAGAATCTAGACTTTGATGTTTCGTTACTATAACATGAGACTCACTGGGAAACATACACCCCTGAGGTACAGAGAGATCACCAGGTGAATAGAGTCTGGCATTGGGTAGGGGAGAGCACATCATGCTTCAGCACAGTGCTATTTGGAAGGTTTAGGTTTTGAAAATAAGCATAAAAACTCCCCAAACATACACAGATTACCAAAACTGAGAAGCTGATTTTTTTCCATCCTTTGGTTTTCTCTATGCAGCTGCCTTATTCCTCCTCTTTTTCCGTTGCCCTTTCACCACCATGGTTGAGCAACAGAGGGAAAATCCCATCTTCAGGCTGAGGACCAAAACTCTTTTTCAGTTTGAGGAGGAAAGGAAGGGGTAAATGGGGAACTGGGCTTGGCAAAACTAGGACAGGGGCTTATAGGGAGAGAGCTAATGTTGTCTGGACTAGGAGCTTGGGAGGTATCAGGTCTTCTTGCTTAAGGAGCAAACAGGGCAGCATGCAGACACTAGCATCAGCTGACTCTTTTATTCCCTGACAGTGGTACTGAGCAAGTCAGGCCAAACATTGTAGATAACTGAGACCAGTGGAAACACTTGGATTTTATACACATTTTGGCTCATCCTTTTGTATTATAGTTAATACATTTCTAAGATAGCCTACCAATAAAAGAGGTAAGTACTTATTGCCAAACTATGGCTCTCAGCCTGCCCAACTTCCAGCTTTGCAGCCTTGGAGCTTTGAACTCTGACTTAGTGCAAGCAGATTTTTTAGCTCTTCCAAATAAAGTATTCTGGGGATTGAACCATTATGTGACACTTTAAAGTACTGGGGGCAGCTGATGAGACCATTTCTGAGCAATACGTAGAAACAAAGTTCAAAATAAGCCAGTAAGCAGCCTACAGACTCCACTTCTGGTTTTATCAGTTATTGCCTCCCGCCTTTGACTACAGATGCCCCAAAAGGTACTTGCAGGATGAAGATATTTTATAGGCCTTGGGTATTGCTCCTTTTAAAAATCATGAAGTCAAAATTTACTCCAAATCAATTAACACCAAAGGTTATTAAAAAGAGTTGGGCTTTTTTTTATGACCTTCTTGACAGACTTCTGGCAGTCTGCTTTGCCTGCTTTTCACACTGCCTAAGCAAAGGGTGCTTTCTACAGTTTGTTTTCTTCCATCTTTGGACTCAAAAAGATACTGAATAAAAAGAGATACAACATCAGAACCTCAACTTAAGTCTACAGTACTTTTCACTGTTTTTCAAGAGAAGAGCTTAAATCTTTCCTCCATAAATTACCTTGCTATAAGCAACATATGTAAAACAGAATTAGGCCCCTTGACTGAGTAAGGAATGTCTTAATTTATTCTATTAAGAATGAAATGGTGCAAAAATTTCCCAACCCTACTTTCCTGACTTCCAGTTAAGAAAATTTCCTTCACATTTAGACCTGAACTAGATTCCTTAAGATCAAGCAGAGAAATTCCCATTAACTTACACAAATATTTGATCAGCCCTCTTAAATACAAATGAGCAAAGAAACAAAAGTCCTCATCTATCTGTTGCAAGTTTCCACATACATTACTACACACTCTAAGAAACCACCATACCTACCCCTTTTTTCTTTAGGTCTTACTATTGCAATAGTATTTTCTTGTATATTGGTTCCAATACTTACGCCAGACCCCAAGTTTACAATTCAAAATTTGTCCCAAAAAGATGAAACTGCCCATGATTTCTTTTTTTTATAATGAGCATTTTACTATGCTTGATAACAGAAGCAATTTGCAATAAAGCCACTTGCCAAGTTAGCATATGATTAATCTATATTTACATCAATTAAAAGAAGCATTAGAGATTTTTTTGCCTCCAAGGAATGCTACAGAACAGTGCCTTCAGAAGATGAAAGCTATGGCATCACATGCAGAGATTCCTCTCAATCAGAAGTTTCCCCTTAAAAACCCACCTTTTGTGGATAAACAGATGAGTAATTGCTGGGCACCGTCTGCTGTGCTGGCACTCAAGAGAAAGGATGAGAAAGTGAAGAGTCTCTTCCTTCCCCCATAAGCAGCAGAAAGGACTCTGGACAGTAGTAAGAAAGACAGACAACTCCTATGTTTGCAAGTCAAATTTCAGACAGTGCATGGCTGATGGAGGTGGGGGAAGGCATGCCTTAGAAACTGCCAAGGTCTCACTCCATCCCTCTTGAGTACAGTAACAAAATGCATCATAAAACATACTACTCCGTCCACCAAGAAAACTCTTCCTATGTCCTTCATATTCGCTCCCTGCATCAGGGTGATAAGTACTTAGACTTTAGTTTCTCAGGGGAGAAGCAGCTGAATGGTATAAAAGTATATAAGTCATTTAGTAGGTGAAGAATGTACAGCAGTTACCCTAATCTGTTGGTTTAATATTAAGCAATAAAGCATACTAGAATAAAGATGAAAGAAGACAAACCAGCGCAGTAAGTCTTCAAACAAAGCATGCATTTATCTGTTTTGTTTCATTAGTTTCCCTGTCAGTCAATCTGTTTTACTGTAACAAAAGCCTTAAAAAGACAATAGCACCTATCTTAGAAGGTCTTCAGGCTAAGAAAGAACAGTTTCCTGTATTAGACATTAAAACACTAATACGGAATTAGTATTCATTGAAATATCCAGTTCTGTACTTGGTATTTTTTGTTTGATCTTACCTTAGAGAGTCTTCTGAGGAACGCACAAACTGAGTACTTAAAGAAATCTAAGAAATCTAAGAAATCCTGCATTTTATATCTTCAGTCACATGGATGTTAATAATTTAGATAAATTTTAAGTTGACTCCAGAATGTATTTGGTTCTTTCAGAATTCTTTTCAGAACAGTCTCTTTCCCTGGCTGAACTTTACTGGAACTCAGCCTTGGGCTTACAACTATCACAGAGGTTAGCAGATTCCTCAGACTCAGCACTATCCAGCCAAAGTGACCACACACTGCTTGAATAGTACTGACAGAGAACACACTGTTGTGTTTAGGTAAGTGCCTCACTTAAGGGTCTAAGTGTGCTTTGTTCTAGCATCTGCCAGACCTTCTGGCTTGGATTCAGAAGACTGTAATAGCAGTGCCAGTAACGCTTATGGTGATGCACCCTTCTTCCCAAAGAACCATTATCACCGATATGAAATATTTACACGGTAGTGACTACAAGCTCCAGGATTAGCATTCTGCTTCACTATCCAGTAGATAAATAGTTTCTCGGTATGGAGTTCACAGCACTTTGGATGAAGAAAGTAAGAAGAGAACAACAAAGAGAAGAAATGCCAAGTCCCAGTTAGTCATGCAATACACTTACATCTCATCCTGCTGAACCTCCTGATCACTGCAGTACAGGATTATTCTAAAACACTGATGAGGTATTTCAGGAAGTACTGAACAGTTGTGTTAGTTTTCAAGACTATGGCTGAGCCATGAAGAATTTGATTAGGAATTTTTGTCTTACGACTATGCAAACACTTTAAAAAAAAGCATATACCGTGGATAGTGAGTCACAGAGCATGCTGCTAAATTTGTCCCCTATAACCATTTTTACCACTTTGGAGATTTACTGCTCAGAAACCTGCTGTAAGGACAATGCCAACAGCCATTCTTTGTGGAAAAGTCTAACACCCACTGCCTCTTTTTTTTCCCCCTGAAAGCTACAAGATCCATTCCTGTGTAACCTGGTCTAGGTGGCCCTGCCCTTGAAAGGCGGGTTGGACTAGATGATCTCCGGAGGTCCTTTCCAACCCTAATGATTCTGTGATACTTATGATTCCAGCAATGCTACTATCATCACCTGTAACAGCCTAGAAAGTGGGAAACTTGGTTTCAGTCTCTTCCTCAGCATGATGAAATTTAATCCCATTCCTCTAGTTCCCACATATATCAGGCTCAGACTACAGGAGACTTGGAAAGGTACTGCTCCAACCTATCCTGATGAAGTGGTACCCAGTGTGCAGCAATGAAGATGAGGCTCACTAAGGAAAAAAAGTGTAGCCAAGGGAAATCTTGAGACTGTGGCATAAGTGGGTATGGCACTCCAGTACAGAGCCAGGGTCACAGCCTATGAGACACTCTTACCAAAGAGGCACAAGAAGGATGATTGTTGGTGTGGTCTTTTGCAAAGTGACACAGTTTCTAATCCCCTCAGCCATTCAAGAGCAGCCAACAGCCTGTGACTTCAGGCGAGCAAGTCTTTGGAGGTTGCTGGAGTAAAGAGGGCATTGAAGCTGCTCCTCCAGCTGCTTCTTTGGCAGGTCTGGTCCCATCTGCTGCATTAGGGCATGCAATAAGTGCTCAGAGCTTCTTAGCATGCTCAGAGCAGATTCCTGGTTGAGACTCTCTCTCACACTTAGGTCAAACTGAGCACTAATGCTGCAGAAACAGCAAATGTTTACAGAGTTATCTGCGGTGCTTAGGGCTAGCCCATTCACACAACCGAATTTAAAATCAAAGTTGGCTGGACTTCTAGAACATCAGTTTCCAGTGTTGCAATTCCATCCAAGTCCTATGTTAAACTAAACCTAATATGCCAAATAAATATCCATATAATCCTGTTAATCTGCAATCACCAACTGATCATCACTCCAGCCTGGAGCTGGATTTATTGGACATTAGAGTGGAGATTTGTTTGGACCGTTCCAAACTGTCTCAGAGACAAGAGGCAGTGTTAGACACAGCAGGCCAGTGACTGCAGAGCTGCATGCAGCACAGAACCAGATCTTCAGACCTGGTGGTGGTTGTACCCACTGTGCTAGTGTGAGAGTCTCAGCACTATGTGCCGATAGTCACTGCAGAAGTAGCTGCAGATATTAAAAAATAGGCTGTGTGCAGACGGCACTAAAAGAAGTTTTATGGAGTTTTCCTATTAATAAGACAAGATGATGAAAATGTTGAGCTAGCAGGGTAAGTATCAAAGGCTGTTAAACCCCCACTGGTTAAGTTAAACTGAGCTTATCTATAGCCTGGAAGGACACAGGCTGTAGCTGAAGACAATATACAAGTATTCAACCCAATGATTAATCTTTGATCCCTAAAGACAGTGTGCTGATGGTCATGATGTTGTTCATGTTTCCTGTACCAGAAAGGATTCTCTGTGGAACTTCATGAGAGCTTAATTCAGAGACCAAAACTTTGATGAAATAATGGAAGAAATTTCATGGACTTCAGTACTCGCTCAGGTGTTTGCAGTCCAGACATATATCCTTATTTTCCAAAGGGAATCTTTTCCTGTATGTATCCAAACTTTATGCTGAACCAGAACAAGCCATACTTAAGCATGGAACAGAGAACAAGGAGTAGAAGATAAGGAACAACCCTAGAAGATGAGGAAAAACCCAAATCTAGTTTCAGAGTATAGTATTTATGTTTTGAACAATTGAAGATCTGGCCTTTAAAATTAACTTGGTTTCTTTTTCAAGAACTATGTTAACTATGCATTAATGCTTACTTGAAATTGTAAGAAGCACAAGCTGTATTTACTATTTCATAATGCAACATTAATGTAATGGCTCTTTCTGCTTCTCTTTGCATTGATTGTTGCTTTATTTTACTTCTTAGGAAGATTATCTGCACCTAAAACAGTTTAGTGTTGCATGAGAATTTCCTGTTCTAACACCTCTCTCTAATCCTACTAAATACATGCTAATGTGAGAGGTAGCACTGCTAAACTAATTATGCTAATAAATATACTTCATTATGCATAATGTGATGAACTAAGATTTTGTGGAATAAAAAATATACCTCTGGGATTTTATGGTAAGGGCTAAGTTTTATTGAAGAATAAATTGTGGTTAATTATCTGTCTGAAATGATAGGACTTCTGGGGTTCTTACTGCTAATGCAAACAACCACAGTGTCAGTTATGCAGTGGTAGTAGCAACTGGAAAGTTATCCAAAGGAAAAGACCCTTTCTGGAAATTGTGCAAGTGCTGTAGGCAGGTCGAGGAACTTGAACATTTCATAGTTTTAAGGTCTGTTATAAATAATTTTTTTAAGTTTACTATTGCTCAGAAATATTTAATTTTTTGACCCAGAAGCCATCTCCTGAGTAACTTGAACCGAATAACAGATATAAAGATGGCATACAAATGTAAGAAAGACCTGGAATCTGATGTGTGCCAAGAAAATTGTAGTAGATATATTAAAAAAAAAAAAAAAGCATATTTCATAAATTAAACCCTTGCCTAAAATTCAAGACAAAAATAATTATATGGAAACAGCCAAGTGATTATAAAGAAGGAGCATCAATCAGCATGTAAGGAGTCTGGTCACACAAGCTCTAAACAGATCACAACCTATGCCAGCAAGAACACATACGGTCTTCTTATAACATATTAGCCCAGAATGCCCCAATTCAACATCCCAGGTTGTAAAATATATAAATATATGGGTTAAAAGCACCTATTTTAATACATATAGTCTTCTACTTACTAAGGTCTTACTTCAAGCTGAAATTTATTCTCTTACACATTCTTCCAACAAGTCTTCAGTTTTTCCTGTTCAGCACTGCAAACGCTCTTTTATATTGCTTGTCATAGGAGTGCTAGTCCATCCTTAATTCAGATAAACTGACCAATTAAGCAAAGCCGTTCAGCTGCATTCCTCTGCTTCAAGTGTTCCTGGAAGGGATGGAACTCCTAACCCTACTTGGAGAGGAAGTTTCACACTTAGTGACTGTTGGGAAAAATGAACCAATTTCCTTGAGTTTTTTACATGGATATTGCTCTGGAAAAAAAAAAAAATTATGAATTACATTCAATTTAAAGCAAAACCAACTGAAAAATTTGCCTTTTGTTCAGTATTTTCAAAAGCTCTCTGATTTCAAACAAAGCAAAATTAGAAAAAGAAACATTTAAAAAATGGTTGGTGATTTCCATAGAAACATGATGAGCTAATCCTGAATTCTTTCATAATACTTACCACTTACATTTAAGCATTTCTATGGTAGGGATTTAGCTACTTTGAGATACTAATACGGATCTTTAAACTCACACAACTTAAAGAAACTCCCAAATTAGATTCTCAAAGAAAAATTATGGCTCTGACATATTTTCAATAATTTGTTAGTTTATTTCTTTAGCATTTAAAGAGATTTCTATATGAGTAAGCATTGGACTTACAATGTAATCACACGAGAAAGACTAATGACACCCTAGGCTGTAAGTCACGGGAAGTGATAATGGGCAGTGACTTCGCATTTGTGACGCTGCCTGTGCAATATGCTATCAAGCTCTGAGTCCCCTGGGACAAGAGAGAGATGTGCAGACGAGTTGGAGCTCAGCTGAGAGCTACGAAGCTGCTCAGGGGATTGGAGCATCCAACATAGAAGCAGAGGCTGAGTGAGCTCCAGGATTGTTCAGTCTGGAGAAAAGGCAGCTTAGGTGTGAATTTAATTGCTGTCTTCCACTTCCTGAGGTCTGAGAGAGGACATAACCAAGCTCTCCTCAAGGCAACGATCACCAGGTGCAGAAAAGGAATTTCTGTTTGTATATACAAAAAGACAGTTTTCACAGTGGTTGGTGAAGCAGTGGAAAAAGTACCTGGAGAAGCACTGGCTTCTGAGCAACCTGCTTTAGTATTGAAGTTAGCCCCACACTGCTAGTACAGGCAACTGGCCTAGGTAAAGTCCAAAGGTCCTTTCTAACCTGAATTATTTCATGATTAGATAATCAAAAAAATTAATAGACATAGCTCTTGATAACATAAATTATACAAATTCCCTTAAGTATATAAATTATGCTACCATAAGTGCTTCCTAATTGGCATACTTCAATTTATTTTAGGGCTTTTCCTGTATATAAAGACCACTAAAGCAGTTAAATTAATAAAACTGAAGACATAGAAGATATTACTGACAACTGTTTACTGTAATTCCAGTCTCAATCTCTAGTCAGCATGAGGAATATTCATGCACATATCCTGAATCTTGCTGATTAAGTGTAGAAATGAAATCAAGTCTTGAGGAAAACACATTAACAGCCACAGAATATTTCAGGCTAGCCATCATTCTCCACTGGAATTTGAACCGCTGGACTTATAGTTGATACAAATGAAAAGTGCATTGTAATAAGCACTTCCCACATTTACAATAAATGGTTAATTTGTTGTCTATCCCCAGATTTAATTCTTCCCCAAAATGTTCCCCTATCATACTTCGGGTTTTTGCTTCTATAATACATTATATGCCTAAAACTAGTTGTCTGCCAGTCATATTTTCTTTACATCTTGATGTTTGCCAAAGGCAAGTTTTAGCAACTCCATAACCATTGGCAAGTTAGTAGTTTGAGTATTTAGTTCCAGGCAACTCAAAAAATCATCCTAGAAATAATTGATTCATTGACATGTTTAAATTAGAAACCCATTTAAAACGTAGGAGTTGAAGGATCAGGATGTATATCCCAAACTGGTACTTGAATTACTTTGTACATCATATACCCATCTAAAAGACAGAAACACCTGTTCATCATGCAAACCTCAAAAATATAATTCTCTCTTTACAGACTTCAGCTCCATTAGGTTTGGGGAGAAGGGGACTGAAGATTAAAGTTAATAACTCCTACAGATTTTAATGTGTTTGAGATCTCCGTGCCAAATTACAAATGTAACATGGTTTCCATGACCCTAAGTAATGTTTTGTTTCTGCTTCATTTTGTAGCCTGGCTGCACTGCAGGTAAAGCCAGGTGTTGTAGTCTGTAAACATGGCCTGTGATAAGGGTTTAGAAATAGTCTGAATGTTGGAGTTGGATAATAATTATGAATTGTTTTCATATTAGACGTTATTTTGACTGTATAGCTGATGAATTGGCGCAGTTCACAGAAAGAAAATAAAGATCTGTTCCCACCCTAATATTAACCTGTTCCTGGTGTACCCTATTCTGATTATATAGCTTACTCAATTAAATAGATATTTAGTCTTCTTTCCTGCTATTTGTGCTTTTAGTCTTCTCTCTTTCTAGTCCAGCTGCATTTAACACTACTTTCCTATCCTCTTCTCCATCCTTCCCTGGAGTTGGGCACGTATGCTCGGGAAAAGCCCTCATCCACTGAAGTCCTGACCTTTCTTACACAGTGTTACCCAGTTGTCCCTGACCTCGATGATCTTAAGAGTCTTTTCGCACTTGAACAATTCCAGGATTCTGTGATAGGCAAGAAGCCGGGAAGATGGCCCTTGGCCACCTAATGCCCTCTGCTCATGATGAGACTCTCGGCTCTCTAATCTTTCTTACTTGGTTCTTAATGACCCATTTCCCCTTTCTTTTTCTCTTTGGCCCTCTGTGAGTCTTGTTCTGCCCAGAGGCAGCTTGCTCACCTTCAGGGGTTCAGTCCCTTCTATTGCCATCCCCAGATGCACTGGCATGCAAATGTTTATTTCTACTCGTACTGCACAGTAGCTGAGGTTCTTGGTATCTCACCTACCTCCCACCACTGTGCTTTTCAGCCAGCAGCTTGCCAGCAGGAATACTTCGATTTTGTATATAACAATGTAGAATTGAGAGGAGAATTCTCCCTCTGATAGAAATGAAACTATGGTGGATCTTCAAATACCTTTTAAACTCAAGAAATTTTCAGGTTGAGAGATTATACATATATTAGACACTAGTATTAATGTACTTGATTAAAGTACATTAATAATTTTACTATTATCATCAACCCTTGTTTAGAGATCAGGAAACCGAGGAATAGAAACTGTAAAGTCCACAATTCTGATACTTACCATCATGCCATAATACATGAAGACCTAACTGGACAGAGGTTTTAAGGCTATGAGCATCTGTTCAATCCTGACCTCTCCTGTCTGGCTAGGTTAAAGTGTCTCTTTCCGGCACATAAAGAAATCATATTTAAGCCCAAACTCAAAATCAGTGTCTCAAAAAATAAATATAAAATGCAGTATGTTAAAAAAAGTAAAGTGAAAATGAAAAGTAGAAATATGATCCTCAGATGAAGAAATAATGCTCAAATTTGAATTACAGACCAGAATAAACCTCTACTATTTATTAAAGACAATCCTGACATCTGTCTCCTGGAAAGAGAGTCAGCTGTCACTAAGCTCTTAAAACGTCACTGGATGAACAACAGAGATTCTGAGTCCACATCTAGGATCCTTTCAAATCCTGCTCCTCTGGTTTGTGTATATTAGATTTCTCCTGATTCATCTGAAAATGATAGCTTGGGAGGTTCACTTGAAGGTTTGAAGCCTTGGAGTCTGCACAGACTTGCTTCTAGAGAAATCCTTGTAATTCTTCCTCAGGCTCTTGTGAACCTACTTTATTTTCCGTTAGTGCTGTCAGTGACCATACAGTAATTTCTTCCTTTGTTTTTCTCTCAGAAAGGGATGTCTCTAATTCATGAAGGATTGTTTTCTGCTCCAAGGAGAGATCTTCCAGGGTACTATCTGTTCTCACAGAGCATGCAGAGTAACATGTCTGATTTTCCCCTTAAGGTTAGAGGAGGATTAGGAAAACTGTGGAAGATGATGCCAGGAAACATTTGCTAGACTCCACTCACTTCTGTTTTCAGGCTATGCAGACTGCTCTTATTGTGGAGTAAATCATGGTTGTCCTTCCATTTATTTCAGCTTGCTGCTTATATATGGAGTTTGTCCATTCCTTAAATGCACTTTTCATCCATACAGTCCAGAGGGACTATTTTTTGTACAGCCACAACTGAGAAGTGATTTCTTTTGCTTTATCTGTTAAACATGACTCACTGAAAATTAGGACACACTGTAAATATATCAGTAATGGTATTCGCTTCCTACTGGAACTTGGACTGGTTCGTCAGACTTGGCATTTGTAAAGACATAAGGAAACACATTTACTAGAAACATAACTGTTCTTAATTGTAATTTTATTGTGGATAATTGCACATAATTCTCAGATGTGGTTGAGAAAATACAACCAGAAGTTAATGTGTTTATCGAGCTGGGAAGACCTGTGGTTCTCTAAAACCTGTATGCAATTGCTATGGCCTAGCTGGGCTGTTTGCTTGACTGAACTCTGAGCTGGCAGTATTAGCGGTGCGCTCACTTTAATGTCCAAAATTCATGGAAGGACAAGGACTCAAGGGAACCCACTCTGTCCCTTTTCCCTTCACTGGAAGATAAACATGAGGATTTGAAAGAAACTGCCCATACTGAAGAGCCATTGATGTATAAGAGTAAGGAATGATCATGCTCTCCCTCTGTTCACCTGTACCTTATAATTGCATAGTAAAATACTCAACTACTCAGACTCAGAAGTTAATGTTGAATGTACTTACGTTCCTGGGAGATCTTTTTGTATATATACGATGGTATAGTCTTGAACTATAAAATCATATACTTTTCTACAGTTTTACAATACAGAGACTCAGTCTCCTACCAGACTTGACCTTCTATTAGTGGTCTTAATATGTTTTAATTCATACTGCTTTATGAATCCTAGTCTTTTTAGCATGCTTTTTCATGAATGACAAATATGAAAATATGAATACCTGTAGATATATATAATTCAGTTATATTGCCCAGGGACTTTTAAACGCATCTAAAATTAAATTCTTGAACACTAGGAAATATATATATATTTAAAGGTAATTTTGGGGAATTATGGACTCGTAGAACAACCCAGGTTGGAAGGGACCTCAGAAGACGGTCTGGTCCAGCCCTTCCTAGGAAAGGGAGCCCAGATGGATTTATCTAGCATTATGTCCAATTGCACCTTGAAAACCTCCAGTGATGGGAACCCTGCCATGTCCCTGGGCAGGTTGTTCCGCTGATTGTTCTCACTGGAAAAAAATTCTTTCTTAGATCAAAATGAAACCTCCCCTCATGCAACTGGTATTTGTTGCCCCTTGCCTTCTCCATGTGGCCCCTTCTGAAGCGAGAGCCTCTGTCCTTTTTGTAGCTGCCCTTTAGATACTGATATACTGTGGTGAGGTCCCTCCTGAGTGTTCTCTTTTCCAGGGAGAAAAGACCTAACTCCTTCAGTCTTTCCTCACATGGCAGGTTCTCAAGCCCTTTGATCATCAAATGTGTCACTTCAGAATTACATTCACCATGCAAATGAAACAAGTCATTTTGAGCCAAGTCTTAGTTTTTGTCTCTGAATAATCGAAAAAGACATGTCTATTTTGTGTAAAGCTGGACTTTTATTTTATCCATTGTTTTTCTAGCACACTGGTAACAGCTGTTATTAGTAGATGGAAAATTCTAGATAACAGATAAGCTGTATGGTTAATTGTTGGTTGTTGTGGGGTCAACAGATTTTGCCAAAAATTTTTCTAGAACACAAAAAATACTCCATATTAGCTATTGCCCAATAAAGCATCCATGTAACAGAGCTCACAGAGAGAAAAAAGAAAAAAGGGCAACATTTATACATTGAAACACACATAAAAAGTGTGTGGAGGGTTCTAAACAGCCACAGTTTATAGGCAATAAAACCATAAAATTTGCTGTCGTGACTTTCTTTTATGTGCAGTTCTTCCCTTTGACATCAATAGCCACAAACTCAAATTACACTTGCACTTGTACTTCATAAAATGTGATTCCTCATTTATACTTATACATGAGAATAACAAACGTAGATTGCAGCTGACCTCCATCTCCCATTTCTAGGCTAAAAATAAGCACTTCTCTCCAGCTTTGGTGAAAGATATGAGGACTTTTGCTGTGAATGTTTTGGGACTGGAAGCTCATGGAGGATGCAAAGATTGATCTGCCTAAGGACAGAAACTCCAAGGACTCAAGCCTTTGGCTTTTCATGTATGAAAAGCATCTTCAGTGTCACTGCTTTCACACTACACTGATGCAATCTAAGCATGTTAAATAGTGGATACTAAACTTTCCATCTAGATTCTGTAAAATTCTGATTAATAAAGTATCTAATTAATTCTCATTGAGTTCTTATCAGTTAATGTATGAAAAGATCACCTTGTGGGATAGCCTGCAATGTATGGAAGCTGGGTACAGCATTTAGCATGTCAGAGTCCTTAGCCTTACAATTTTCTGTGGCTTACTACATCATTACATTTCATTTCATATATGCCAATAAATTATATGCATTATATAATTTACTTCTATGTTACATTACAAAATGCATTATTATCTATTGGATTATATCAATCTTACAATTTATTGCAGTTTCCATCTTCAGAATTCAAACCTATTGGTAAGTCTTATAATTTCCCGCCTTTTCACTCAATTTCATGCTATTCCAAGAAGATCAAGACAGAAATGAAAAGGATTTAGGACAAAGTTAATTGTCCTTTTCAGCACTATGGTACAAAGACATGTTTCTCTAAGTCACTGAAAATAATACAAGGAGATTACTGTTACATCAGATCTCCAGGTTGCCATTTCAATGTGAGCTCCCCTGCTAAACACTCCTTAAGAAGATACTACCACCAACTCCTCAGAAAGTTTCGGGTCCCCCAGGCTGTTAGCGCCTGTCTTACCAAATATGTCTCCTGCCTCCAGCAGCCACCTGAGAGACAAGAGTTCTTGATCCAGTTGCTTATCCCTGAGTCTAGTAGTAGCCCCTCAGACTGAGATGATCCCCTTTAAAGTCCAAATCTTCTGATTTACTGCTAATCTCAGGTTTATAGATGACCGATGTAAACAAGCAGATGCACAGAGATAATCTTTGGATGGAGTGTTTAATGTTCTGTTGCATTTTGTTCTCAGGATAGGAACAAGAAAGTAAAAATCATTTAGAAATGTTCACCCTTCACATCTGATTCATTTCTTAAAGCCCAGAAAAGCCAGGTCCCCCCTACTTCATCAGGCTACTCTAAGCACAGCTTAGTTCCCCTGTTGAACTTTTGTCTGGATGAGGACCAAACCCTATTTGGTTTTTTTTCTCTCTCCTGTGAAAGTCTTCCTGTGCAAGATGTACTCTTTTCTCTTCTAACATCTAGTTTCTTTGTTCAGATCCTGATAATCATAGAATTCTAGAATCACTTATGTTGGAAAAGACCTTTAAGATCATCAAGTCCAACCATTCCCCAGCACTGCCAAGGCCACCACTAACCCATGGCACTGAGGGATAATGTCGTGTTGCTCTGAGGCATCTTCTGAGTGGAAAACTAATTTATTTTCTGATTTATGCCAACTCTTGACAATTCAGGCATTTCATTGGTCACAGCACAATTGTTAATAAATCTTGTCTTTTTCTCCTTCAATTGGAGTACTGCCCCACTATGACTGAGGCAGCATCCCTGAATGGGGCTGTTATGAAGAAGAATTCGGGGAGCAGGGGAAAAATACATATGTAAACAGATATTACTGTAAATCCAGCAGTAAGGACCAACACAGCAATAATTTGTGGGATTCTTTACCTGGCTTTATATTCTAATTTCAGGACAGGAATTTCTTTCCTGAGATCTCCTGTTCATTTTCCCCAACTCCAGCTTCTGGGCAAAGGAATGCAAAAATGCTTTGCTAGTGTAGTAGTTTCTCAGCTAGGGGAACAGGCCATGGGAGCTATCAAGAGCTACCATAAACTGGAGTAGCTATTTCTATCACTTTTTACATGGATTCTTGGATAAGAGCTGTCATCAACTCAGATCGCAGTCTTTTAAAAGCAGGTTCAGAAATGTGATACTTCAACACTGTGCAAAGTATATGATGTGGTGTAGAGCCTCACAGTCCACCTTAAAAGACTGTATGTTAAATTAAGTGCTTCTCAGTTGTAGAGTAACTCCTTGTAAATGACAAGAGTTGGCCACAGCTTCTAGGACAAAAGCTGCACTGTAAATAGTGAGGAAATAGCTCACACTTCTTCTTGTTGGGCTTTTAATAGGTTTCAATGTTCAACGAGAAGAGTGTATTCCTGAAGATATGTAGCAATAAGTTGCCAAATAAATGATTTAGGGGGAAAAAAAAGGAACACTGCCTTTTGCTGTCTTTCTCTATCTGCATTGAAAATGCACTTGCAGAAACCCTGCAGTCAGCAGAGGGCCCATATGTGAGTGCCTGACGCTGAGCAGAATAGGATCAAGGTCTGAAAGTCTATCTGCAGAAAAAACAAAATTCTTCATCCTCTATGTCAGCTGCTGAGTCTATTACTGAGAATGATAATGTCAGAAATGCTTTACTGCAACGACACCCAGGTTAAGAGATTAGCTTTGTACAAGCCTTAGCCACAGGATTTCCCCCTGAAATGAAATTAATATACCTTCTTATCTTCTGCTTTTCCTATACTAACAAGAAACTACTTTAGTGGTTTCTTCTGTCACAAAGAGTGCTCCAGTCACCATGCTGCAGTCTGTTTACTCTAGGCAAGACAGGGAGAGTTACCATCATCATTTTCTCCTGATTCTCAGTGGAAGTTTAGTCCAAATGAACATATTTTCAGAAATCTTAAATTTTAATACAAACTATCAGAGTGTTCCTCACTAATCCCACTAAGCGGATAAAGTAATCTAGAAAGTTAAAATACACAACATTTTAAGATAAATATGACAGAGATTTTTTTGAGCAAACAGTAAAGTAACAGACTGTGGTGAACAGGTAGAGCATGACTCAGGTTTATAGCCATCTCCGTTACTTGTGACATTTCCACTACCTTACATGTCTTGAATTTCTTTCCTCCTACACAGAGTGAATGGTGCAAAGAGCAAATACAAGCATTTTAAAAAAAAAAGTAGTAACCACTCCGTTTCCTGGGATTAATATAAATACTACGTATTAGTTGCAGGAAACAACTGCCTGGGGAAAACCATTTTTCTACCTTTTACACCCTTGAGCCTCTTGCAGCTGCATATCATGACGTCAAGACCCTCTAACTGGCTTTGACCTATGAATCCTAATCCTTTGATTATCCTTTGAAATGATCTCATTTAATTTCTCTTCCTTTTCTTCCAGGTTATCATTAACTAGTTAATAATTCCTGAATTGTTAATAGTCTATAGTTTTCTCTGTTTCTATATATTTGCTTCAAAAAATAAACTGTGAGTCAGGAAATGCAAAGGCCTCCTGAGAAAGGAAGTGGGGAGAAGAAGAAGCAAAGATGAGAACAGCAAGAAACAGAACAGTTAATACAAAGCACATTAATAAGTGGAGATGCTTTGGAGAGCTTCTCTCCTGGTTCATTCTAACTGTCATTTTTTTTAAAACACTAGAATAGTTACTGCTTTAGATAGGATTGTTTTCCCTATTTTTAATGATCAATTTTGTTTTGGTTTGGTTTTGGTTTACCTTTTTAAGTGCCTTCTCAAATATATTTAAAATGTAGAACTCACACAAACCCATGTTTCAATAGAAAAATAAACATTGTTAATACTGCTGGTAAGGATTTCATCCTTTTATTTTGGTTGGTTTTATTTGTTTTTTTTAAAATCCCAAAAGACACTCCTAGCTGGGCTAATTTTTCCTATTTAGAAGTATGTCTTATTGAGATGTTCATTTGAAGAAAAATGCTCTAAAGCTGTTTTAAGATGAAACCTGAAGGAAGCAAAGGGTTGGGGACTGGGGGATGTGAAACATCATCATATATTACACTTCTCTCTCTCTTGGACAATTCCATCTTATTCTGGAACAGTGAGAGAATAGTTACATCTTTCCATATATTGACTAAAGTTACTGTGAGATGGATAGCAACTGCATTTGAACTTGTATAACAGTGTGAGGTCTTTTACATTCTGTGATAGCAGATACGAAAACTACCTGCTGAAAACAGGAATGATTAAAGGCATTTTTTCAGCTGTGAATCTTTTTGTTAATTATTAATTTTTTAACCTGAAGGTCTGAGCACCTTTTTCCTCTTGGATAAGAAAAAACTGTGAAGGAACGGTTATTATTTGAAGAACTCCTTCATAAATGACCTAGAAGAATCGTGAGAGACTGTAAGGAACTTTTTTTTCCAGAAGTAGAGAAAACAAAGTCTATGTTCAAAAGTTCTTTGTAAAAGCTAGAGGCGATGAACAAACACAGTCTGTAAGCAATCAGATCAGCAGTCACCTCTATACTGATTCATGTCTGCAGTGACTGATCTCTCTGATATATAAAAAGGATTTCAGCACTGGGAATGAGAATTTTACGGATGCCAAAATGGCTGTGACAGCCAAGAGGCAGAGGCAGCATGCAGCTTCCTGCCTCAATTATTTGCTGTCTGCTGGCTGGCATGGATGTATGTGATATATGCATGCTCTTTAGAGATCTGACACATCTAATGAATCTAATGAAATTTTCATCATCTTGAGCTTTCAGTACGGACTCCTTTGGTTTTTTTAACATCAGAATACCTCAAAAATTCAAGAAAATGCCAGAAAACACTGGAAGCAAAGTGAGTTGGCAACATTCTCCTAATCTCGTCTGAGTCAGGCTTTTCTTACCAGCTAATTTGTACATATCGAAGTGAAATTCTACTACAAGTCATCCTATAAATAAAAACATTTTGAATAAAAAAGAAGAACACAATTAAAATAGACAAGGATAAAGGCTAAAATTAGATTATTTGTATGTGTGTGTTTGAACATGAAATACAAATCTTCTACATTGTTCAAATGGTGCTGCTCAATAAGGAGAAATTGCTGTGAGTTCACATTCAGCTGAAGTTTGCATGCTTCACTAGGTTCTAAGTTGTATTAAGTGAAGATTGCACTTTAAATATTTAAAGTAATGTTAAAAGGGGAAAAATGTTAACATATTAACAGGTTAGTATAGGGCTGTCCATATCCTCTGAGAAGGAAATGAGGAATATTTTCCCTCTAACTGCACCAAACAGCTGTTGTGAGAGGCACCACATCAAAGAGGCTGAGCAGTAACATGAGCAGGCAATTTCTATGGAAACATCAGGTCAGATTTAATCACAAGACCTCAAAATTGAGTGCTCTTGGCTGAGAAGCATGGTCAGTGAAGCTGGGAATAAATTAATTCAATGTAAGTCTTCTAGTGAAACCCCTGTTGACTCATTAGTAACGATTAAATCTACCCTTTACATCAAATACTGTATGATAGGGCTTACTTACTGTTGTCTAAGTGCCCTAAGACTCAGCTCTGAAAGAAATTGCCCTCACCACAGCTTTCAGCACTTCAGAAGCTGAGTTTGGCCTTATATCTATTACTAATTAATTTGAAAAATTTTCTAGAAAATGAAGGCTTTGATTTCTTTTAAATTTACCTTTTAAAACAGGTCTTCTGAGGAGTTTTGTGATGCAGCTTTCCTTCTACGAGAGAGAACGTGGTTGTTTGCATACTCTGTGTGGCACTGATATATCCCTAGGTGCTTCCAAATGGCTCAAAGCACACTGGGTGATCTGTCCACCAGCTTCACCAGCTTAGGGGAGCACTGAGCCAACAAGGACTTTCTCCTTGTTTCACCTGAGGTAGCTCAGTCATCGGTATTTGGCACTGCAATGCTCTGGGCAGATCCACAGTGAGACACAAGCAGAAGACCAATGATTTTGTTACACACAGGCTCAAAAATTACTGGAACTTGTTAAGCATAATCTGAGTTTCCTAACAGCAAAGAATTTACCTGGGTGTAAACATGGGCCCGGCTGTCACTTACAGCTCTGAGTCACACGACATTGAGTTCTCATTTAAGTAGATTTGTATCTTACATACAAATATGAAGTACACTTCTACAGAAAGAAGGACAGGAAGTGAAGAGGTCTTTCACATTTGTACAAAATTTAAAGCAACAGGATCTTGGATTTGTGATTCCATGATTTGTGATGGATAATGAAATTCAAATGAATGAAAATCAGATTACTTCATATGAATCCTAGGCCTATTGAAACCAATGGACATTTTGTTACTGGCATCAATTACATAACGACTTCTGCATTTTTTCTTACATTTTGGATAAAACACAATCTTTCAGCTCAATTTGAAAAGTAGTGGGAAGGGAACTCAATAAACTGCAAATTTGGAGCTTTCTTTATCTGCTTCTTTGTTAAACTTGGTTAACTGGAACCTTTAAAATTCAGGATGGCATAAACAAGGATGAAAATATAAAATTATGGGCCCATTTGAGATAAACAACTGATTTGATACAAATTATTCGTAGAGTCTTACAGCTGTCTAGCTATGATAAAAGCATATATAGCTGTGCATTTTTGAGTGCTGCAAAGTACAGGCTTATTTCTGCAGACCCCTGGATTTCTTCATGGGCTTTCAGAAACACTTCCTTTCCTTCCCTAAAGAGCTTACCACCTCAGATGGAAAGGAAGAAGGTAAGTTTCAGGAGATTCCTTGCCTACTCTTATAGGAACACTTTGTTTGGAGGAAAGAGTCACTTCAGAAGCTTGCACTGAAAGATGCCTCCAAACATAAAAGAACCCTCTTTTGTTCAGAGAGGATATTTCTTTGGGTTCAGAGTCCCTTTGTAGAGGTGTCAGCTATTTCATTGTCAGTCAGAGGTAAAAGGCCATCTGACACCAGATATTTTACTGGAAAGCTTATGCTAGGAAACTGCAGAGAACCTTTGTAACTCATCGGTTTTCCAGTACTATCCCATATGCTAGCACCAAGTGAGAGCACAGAGGTGGGTCCAGTCAATTACAGAGGGTGAAGTTTATATGAAACAAGGTATGACAGTATGTGTGCCAGTTCCCTCCTTTCTAACAGATTTTAGAATAATACCACATTGTAAATCCATAGACAAATGTTAGAGGCAGCTGCATGTAATCTCCAAAGATGCCAGTGAGGTTCCTTGGTTAAAATTAGGAATAGAACTTCAAAATTGTAGATGTTTGCACTCCTGTCTCAAAAGGCTCAAAATTTGTGCTGATTTGTGCTGATTTTTCTTTAAAAAAGAAAGCAGAAGGTGGAGTATGTATTCCTTTGTCATATCTAGGATAAGGCTTCAGCAGTATTTAGCAAAAGCTTAACCGTTGAACCCAAACCACTGTAGTAGATGTGAAATAATTGCAGAAGCAATAAAGTGGCATGTTCCAAACCTTTGCATCTTGTCATAGATGGGGACAGTTACTAGGGACAGTCTTGGGTTGGTCATAGCAATAAGAAAAAATGTTATAATGTATCGATACACTAAAAAACACACAAAAGTCATCGCTCTTGTTTACTCGTAAGTCCAAGTTTTAAAAACTGTACCTCTTACTCTCATGTTTTTTATTTAACAGTTCATTACTGTTATGAGTCCCTTGCAGTTGAAAGTCATGGTACTGGAATTGGGATGGGCTAACATTTACTCTCCTGACTTACTTGCAGAGGGCACCTCTGTTGCAAAATTAATAACCTGATAACCTGGCTTGGCATTGCCACCGCATATTTAACCTCAATACTCACCTTAACCTTGCTGTGCCATAGTTGCTCAAAGATGCCATAGCTTTACCTCACTTCAGATTTCTGTTGCTACTTTTCACAGGTAAGACCTCAAAGTTTTTCTCTGCTGTTGTGTTTTTGAGGCAGGTGAAAACCAAACCACACACATGGACAAGGAGCCTGGTTTGCTCTTAAAGAAGCACTTTTTGGTGTTATTTCTTGTTATGTCTAGATGATTGTTTTTATTAAAGGCTGCATGAGCTGTGTTCATAATAGTGACAGCAGGACTCAATCCGGCTATTTAAAAATGTGTTAAACTACAAGGCACCCGGACTTTTAGAGAAGACAGGCTGATCCTGTTGTGCAGTGAGTGGGGCATTAGGGACCAGTGAAGTGCCTTGACCTATTTAGTCACCAGGCTGCAGAGGGGAGACCATGCTCTGATTCTGCTGGGAAAGCATTCTTACATTTAACTCTGTTCTCGTGTTCAATATTCAAGACCCATTGTGAGAAACATTTCATAACCTAAGACATAGCAAACTGGGTTGAAATCTGCAGCAGAAGCCTTGAATACATGAGAAGGCCAGGAAGGCTGTTGTGTGCAGTAGCATGGCTTTCAGAAAAAAGAATTCCTCCCTTTTTATTGAATAACATGGTCATGGGCAGCACCCCAGTTAGTTACTTAAAGATTAAATGCTATTGACTTGCTGCTAGTTCATGGTTTTGATCTGGTCACAGATGTTTTGTGCTCAGTGCTGTTATGAATCAAACTGGAGCTGAGTATGAACTGGGAAATTTAGGACACATTGGCAAAGTAGGTCTTTCAAAAATACAAGAAAATAAATACCAAACAGTATGGTAGGCTGCGTTGCCAAGAATCCCAAAAGGCAGTTCACAGTCTGTGAACAGTCTTTCCAAGGAACTGGCAGGTTCAGCAAGACCAATCTAGACCATGATAGACTCATGACTATGACAAAGTCATGACTAAGACTCCGTATTTCCAAAATTGTTTTCCCGGACAAAGGAATTGAAAATATTTTTACTAACTTAATTTAAAACCACAAACAATACTCCACAAATGGGTAAATATTCTTTCTGGGGTCTCTGATGTGGAATCATGGAGTACACAGACTCCCAAGATCAGCACTGCTGGAGTTATTAGTCTTACTCAAAGACACTCGAAGAGTTTGGCTTGAGGATGATGGAAAGGACAAGTTTTCTCGTACAAAGAGGCAATATGAGATGATAACTAAAAGTTGTGCATGAGTGTCAGGAGGAAATATTTATGCTACTGTTATGATGTCTAGTCATGATCTAGGCACAGCAAGTGGCTGTAGGTTGCCCTGCTTGAGCAGAGGGTTTGGACAAGATGATGTCCAAACATCCCTTCCAACATCAACCACTCTATGATTCTGTATAAATACTATAAATACTAAAAAAGAATGATTATTTTTAAGAATCAAGTTATTTTAATGGCTGTGGCAAAACCATAGAGAAAAGAGCATGAGGAAACAGAAACAAAATATTGGCTCTATGTTTTTGCTTGATCAATGACTGTGTTCCTTCAGTTTTTATGTCAGCATAATTTGACTGAAACCAGCTTATTCTGGTATCTCTGGGGATTCTACATCCAGCCAGTTCCTTGTCTAGCAGTTTGTTACAGAATCAAGGAAGCTCCTGTGATGTTTAAGTAGCTTAGTCCTTCGTTCAGTGTTGGTGCTTTTAAGGGAAAAGACAGAATTATTCCATCACCATCCACTCTTTTTATTTATTTATTAAATAACTTATTGTTCCAAGAAATTCCATCTTTGGTCAATGAAAAGCTCCTCTCTGCCTGCCAGGAAAGCATGTGACTTTTTCATGGGTTTGGGAGACCAGGGTGCAAATATGTGTCAGATCTTACTAGGTTTGGGACTCTAGGTCCCATTTCTGTACTGGTTCTTAATCTGGGCTGGAATCACCTTCTCCCTAAATCAGAACTGCTGCTTGACACAGTTACAAGGTACGGGTGTGCTGCTGAACAACAGGGAGAGGCACTATAGTGACTGTCGGTATGTGACATGGTTTTGACCTGTCCCAGTTAGCCTACTATGAGATGATAACTGTGCCCAGTCTGGAAGACAGCAGACTACAAGAACCGTTCACAGTAGGCATTATGAACAAAAGTGTGTCATGTTTGGCTTCTCCACCCTACACAGTCCTCCAGCACCATCCCAGCAGATTTTGCACCCACAGGTGATCCCTGAAAGTATGCAACACACCCAGGTCATGTCACATTATCAAACTATGTCCCTAATGGGTTGCAACACATCTCTTCTATTATTCCAGACATGTTGAACTCAAAATTGTGTCTTAGGAACCCAGAAACTGTAATGCTCAGGAGAGGTAGAAATCCAAGCACTATGTGGTGTGGACATGAATAAACTGTTCCACTTTGACCCTGCATTATCTTGTAGTATGTAGCTGGCCCTGCTTTATTTTGCAGTATGTGTGTGGCCATGGGGTCTTTCACCTCCAGGCTTGTTGGTGCCAGTGAGAGCAAGAAATAATATTTCTGCTGTGGGTAGAGGGAGGGATCAATCTTGTTAAGCACCAGACAGTGGTGTAGTTTTATCACCTGAAAACTTAAGATGTAACAAGACATTCCTGGGTGAAATTTAAATGCCTTTGATATGCATCAGGCCAAATTCGATGATCTAATTGTTCCTTCTGACCTTAACTTTGATGAGATGTGCCATGCAGGAGCACTGGGAAGCAAACTACAGCCCATGGAAGAGTGGCCTGGATTGTTTCCTTCAGCAATTTTTTTAGCATGACACATTACTATCTTCTCAGGTAATGAATGTCAGGGGAAGCCTTTTCTTGCCTAAGAAAAGAAATTATATGATTTACGAGAAAAGAAGTATTAACACAGCACTGTGTTAAATAAGGTAACAGCAACATAACATCTAGTAAAATACTCTTGTAAAAACTCCTGGCATGCAGCAATGGTTATAATGTAGGTGTTATCTTAGGTGTAACATGATGGTACTGATTGCAAAAGAGACATGGAAACTGTGATCATGTTGTACAACTAACAGGAAATTGCTCAGCTTAGAGCACGCAAACGAAAAGCTCTCTTCCGTAGTCAAATAAACCTGACTAAATCGTCAGGATATCATCAATTGCACTTGATGAATGGGCACTTACACTGTGCAGAAAACAATTTTGGCAAAGCAGCACACTGGCACAATACCAATCCTGCCATGCTTGTGAGGCAGGCGCGTGTGACTCAGCAAAGAAATACAGTGGTGATGATACGCTCCTCTTCTACGAAGACCATTTGAAGTGAGACCTCTCGTGCTCTGAATGGGAGGTGGGCACACGTCAGCACATCTCCAAAGGGTAATCCTCCCCAGATACTCATAATGTGGCTGCTGGTGGACATTTGGCCTCTCTTTTTGTATTGAAAGGGCAAGTACTAATATCAAACAAGAGAGACAATACAGCAAAACAAGGAGTTACATGGACAAATAAATAGTGCAAACCAGTTCTACGTACTTTAAATAATACATACTGAACTAGCATCCTGCTGGTCACAAAACCATGTCACCTAAGTATTTGATACTTCCTGCATTAGCCAATAATGAATTCATGTAAAAATGCAGGAAGAAGATTTTTAGGTATAGAATTCTAATTTTTAAGAAGTTGCGTTCCAGCACACATACCAGTAAGTGCATTGTTGTTATTACAGGGCCTGAGTAGGTCATGGTAAAGAAGGATTTTACAGCTGAAGAATTTTAAGCTATTGTCTTCTGCGTAAAAGAGTATTAGAAATATAAATTAACCGATCTTTTTAAGAGCTTATCTCTTTAAAATTCTAGTTTCTATGGAGAAATCAAATGACTATATGTTGAATTAGGACAATTATGATTTTTATATTAATCCCTCTTAGAAGCATAAAATTTTTTATGCTGTCCTCATAATCTAATAATCTAAAGTTTAATGATTTAATGTGAACTTCACAAAACCCAATGCCAAAACAGACAAATGTATTTATATTCAAAAAGGGTGTCTATTATACTTATTAGAATCTGGCACCATTTAGAAAACCACTCCTAGGAGATGTTATCTTTGACACTCAGATTCCCATTATCCAAACTTGCTTTTCTTTTCCCTAAAAATATCCAGAAAGTTAAAAATACTTGACAGAGCAATTACATTTGTTGATTGCACACTACATCCTAATACCCAGTATTTCAGCATTGCTGTGTAATGTATGTTGCAGGTATCCCAGAGGTTGTGGTAGTGTGCTCCCCTCACACACACCCCTGACCTTTATTTCCCATAGCTCTGCTCAAGTGATAACCACCAGTGGTGGTGGTAATGGATGCGTCTGGGTCATGATGGCCACATCCAGCTGAAACTGGGGGAGACAGATAACAACACAATAGCCAAGGGCTAATCTGAAAAAGTGGTGCACCACCCCCCAGGCATAGTCCTGGCCAAGGGCTGACTCAATCCAGGTTTCTGTAGTTGGTATGCATACATGACTGTGAGTCAGTTATCCTACTCCATAACTAGTGGACAGCCAAGGGCCCGCTGAGCTCTCCTGCATGGCAGGGACTGCACACGAGGATCTCGCCTCAAGCGGGGAACACCTCTCAAGGTTACTTCTTGAGCTTGAGAGATTCCTTGCCGCAACAGATTCTTGGTGACTAACAGCATGCTAAACTTTGAAATCTTAGCTAAGTGCTATAAAGGATTGATTGTGCATGTACAATCCTTGAGACATAAACCACGGACCAAATCTGGGACAAAGTCTGGATCCAGCCACACCTAGACTCCTCTCTGAGAAGTTTAGAGCACAAGGGGGTCCTTTCTGAACTTCATGACTCCATAAGAAGGTTTCCCTGTCAGTTTTGTCTGATTCTATCCTCTATGCAGTAAATAATCAAGTGTACTTTGCTATCAAATCTTGTTAAACCACTGTCACATTTACTAATATACTTTATTAAATCACTGTTTTACATCAATAAACATATTGCTGCTTCTCTCTGAGGAGTGAAGTGCGTTACTCCATCCTTGACAGAGGTTAATACTTGTATTAGTTTAGTGCCAAGGTGATACAACGGCTTGAAAGCAATGATACCTGGGAAAGCAAACTCACCACTGTTTAAATAATGACTCAAAGCCAGTCTTACGTTTCCATGTATTGCCAGGCAGAAGGAAAAGATGTCAAAAAAAGGATTGGCCCATAAACGTGATATCTGTCCTGCAGTGCTGGGTGGATGCTGCATTCCACTAAACCCTCCATGGATATGGGAAAAAAGCAGCAGTAGGAGCACATGGTGTACTTTCTCTCAAACTTTCCTTTCATAAACCTGGCAGTAGCTTATTAACTTTGGAACAGAAATGGGGTGAATCTTGCTGTGCATCTTCAATCTTATGGAAGAGAGTGCATTCATCCGGTCGTTCAGACACTACTCCAAAAGAGTAGTGTCTCAAGAAGGAGATGCGATGACCTAAAGACTTTAAATTAAGTAGTTTCTATCTCTGAGAGCATTTCCAAAGGTCTAGCAGGACCTTGCGATGCCAAGCTAAGACCCTCTGGGAACCAAAACAGTCACATTGGAGCTAGTGAGTGCTGGCTTGTGATATTGTTTCTTTTTGTGGAACACACAGAATGGGAAAGCAAGCACATGGGCACCCAGTCATACACCTAATCTGTATAAGGAATAAAATAGACATCTATCAGAAACGCTCTGAGAAGCAGAGGCCTGGTTTTTGGAAGGCTGATCTTAGGGAGGTCCTTTTCAAAGATACACTACTCAAAAGCCATGGTCTGGCTAGACGCTGGCAAAAAATAGCAGATTCTTATCGTTGTCAGTGTTGAAAACTGTATCAAACAAAATCCGAGAACTTCTTGGAGAAGACAGAGCAGTCTGTCTGAGCTGGATATTTTCTGCTATTCGCTATTAAAAAATGCTCTCTTTCAGCCATTTGCCCATATGGCTGTGCAACGGTGACTATTCTCTGCAGTTGGGCTGCTGTTGAGAAGGAATGGTAAAGAACCCTTGAACTCGTTAACAGCCGAAATAGTGGGAACTGATAACAGTTGATGATATAGGTGGCCCCCACCCAAGCTCCCAGTTATTTTTTCTGGAAATACAGAAGTGCCAGGTAAGATACACAAAACTGAGATTGCACAAAACCGAGATTGCACAAAACCTGCATCCCAATCTCAATTGCTACAACAGGAACCTGACTCAAAAATGCAGCTGTGTTTGCTTCTTCCTTAAAATGCACACTGTTGGCACATGGAAAGAGCTTTGACTCTAGATTATAACACAAATGCGAACTATGGCCTTTCAGATAAACTTTCATCTTCTGGAAAATATTTGTAAACAAATCTGGACAACTCTATATAGTCTCCTCTGGATACACGGGCAAACTGTCTCCCTCTGTCCCCAGGTGAATGCCCTGCAGACCCTGGCACTCTCCCCATGGGGCCTGCCAGCTCATGTGCCTGCCTTTGGCGCTCTCATTGTCTCCACCAAAGGTGTCCTGGTAGGGAGAGAGCAGGCACAGCCCCTCCATCCCACCAGCATGCTCTGCAGGGACCAGGGTGCCATAGGCCAGGCAGGGCTAGCTGGCAACCTTTCTCCTTGCTGCCCAGCCAGCTGCTGGGGCACAGAGCCTTGCTCACACTAGACATGCAAATCAAGCAGCTATATGGTCCAGCACAGTGCCTGGATGTGCTCTCTCGGACTTGACCTTGACAACCCAGCATGATCAAACCAGTCAGCTGCCCACAAAACCCAGCTGCACTCCTCTGCCAAGGAGTGTAATCTAACAACCTTGAAAGACCTTTCCTTCATATCAGTCCTTTGTTGGCTCAGCTGGCCATTGACTCTGGCACAGTCCAGCTGTGACGTTCTATGTGCATTCGTGGTTATCAGGGCAGGGTCAGCAACTCTCTCTGGTTCCAGCTCTTCATACAACTGATTTATACACAACCTTGTTACACACTCATTGACTCTGTTAACCTGGACATTAATAAATCAAGCTGTGTTGGCCACAATAAAGAGGAATTGATTTAACTTGTTTTGCTGGTAAGTCATATATTATCTGGTCCCCTGATAAATAAAGGCTCAGTTGTTCATATTTTGTTTCAGTATCAAAGCCACTGTACAAACCTCCATTGTTTTCAGCTTTGAGTTTTACCTAACTGATCAAGCACTTCATTGATTCTTTCAACACTGTTCAACCCCCAGAGTGACCACAGTGCCAAAGCTCCAGTGCATGCATCTTCCACCAGCTCCTCTCGCCTGCCTTGCGAACTGAAGACTCATCATCTTGTCTTTGATACAAGTTTGGTCAGGCATCACTTTCTCTGCTCTTGTACGGAAAGATTGTTAAAGACTTGCCCTTAAACATAGGCATATAAATATAGTAAAAATTTATTAATGCATATTTCTGACACTGCCTACCCTTCATCTCTTTATTTCTTTTTGCCTGTTTAAGTTCCAGCCCCCTTAGTGGCCCTTTTCTATATAGTATGTAATAGAACTGTCTTTGGCAATACACTGGTCTGACATGATGGACTATCAACTCCTTGTCAAAGTCTTCTTCCCCATTAGACATACTGACTTGCTCCGTGGGCCTTTGCTCACTGGTAGTGCTGGGTAAATGAGGAGCAGCAGAAGAGAGCTGAGCACTGCATATGGACCTAACCAAGATGTGACTTGTCAACTATCCTGGCTACTTGTGTGTGCTGCAGGCAGCAATCACACACGGGAACCGCTAAATCATTTCCAAATCAGGAATAATTGCCAAGTGTCAGTCTGGATAGGGCAGTCCGCTGGAAATAGTGGGGAAAGCCGGAGATGCACAGGCAGTGCTGCTCTGCCACCTGGTGCTGGAGCCCTGTCCTGGCAGGTTACCGCAGCCACCCTCCCTCCGGCCATGGCACTCATAGCTGGGTCAAACCTGGCACCCAGTGCCGCTCCTGGCATCGCATCTGGCAGCCTAAGAAATACGTGCACCAGATTACTACATGTAACTATAAAAATGCTCTTTAATCCTTTGTGACTTCTAATACTAATAGTTATCATTCGTCTTTGTACAGGGCCGTGCTGGTGACTAAACCATTTCCTAGAATGGGCTAACTACTGCTAGCAAAGATGTACCTACTAGCTAGGCATTTTTGGACATTTATAGGCATTATTTTCATTCTTAACGCATAAGTCTAAAAAGTATCAAATATGTACATGTTTGCTCTGATTAGGTGTGCTCTTAACCCCTTCCTTACCTCGATCTTTCTATTTTACATTTTCATATGATGCAGGTGTTTCTGTAGCTGCAAACTGAGGCACAGCTTAGTCTGCTGCACGCACTAAAGATCTGGGTTTTAACTGCTTGGAAGTGGATTCTTCATGAAAATTATAAAAAATACTCAGCAGAAGGGACTGTTTTGCACCTCCAAACAGATGCTGTTGAGAAGGCTATAGAAAGACTGTGTCTAAATACCTTATGCTCTAACTTATTTGGCTGCAGCCACTTCCCCACATGATTTTCCCCATCCCAGAATCACTACCCCTGCCTTGTGGGGTTTTACCCACACCTCTAGAGTCTCTGCACTAATAGTGACACTGAGACTCTAGCAGAACAGCAGCAAGCCAGTGCTGCCCCTCCCATGTCAGTGGACATGTGATGGACCTTCAGAGGCAGCTTACACAGCAAGCGCCTGAGTTCTGTATGGACCATGCACAGGTTGCAGGCTGCATATAGGCAACAGGGTACAGGAAACAAAAGTTACGTAAACCAACAGAGACATGTGTGTGATGTCTCGCCTGTCTTCAGAGCATGTGAATCACAGCATAGACACCTGTTAGCACTTATTTGGCCTAAATGTTCACCCTGGCTACTCTGAGGAGACTTCCCCCTTCCCATTTTAATGCTTGCAAGCTTTTGGGGGTAAAGCAAATCAACAGGCGAACACTGAGACCTGGCTGACCATGTTAAGCAACACTCAGGTAGTCAGGTCCTCTGACAGCCCAGCCTGAATAGTGTTGATAAGCCATGTTTTCAGGGGTTGCTAAATACAGATGGCTCATTTGTTCACGTGGAACGAACTTGCTGGCAATCCTGCAGACAAGGCAATCAGGAATGACAAGGGTTTTTGGGTACCCAGAAAAATTCCCTTTTGGTGTCAGGGATAAACTACTTCAAACTTTTATCTTTCTGAAAGGGAAATCAGAGCTGACCGACACAGACACTAAGGGCTGGCTGCCCAAAGCACAAGCTGTCTGGTCTGAAGCACCAGTAAATGACCCTGCTGCAGATGCCCACAGGTAGTATACTTAGCTGCCAGCTAACCTACAGAATGGGAAGAGAAAACAGCTAAGCCTGCATTGTGTTCTGTCTTATAGAGAGCTAGTGTGAACCATGAACTGCAGAACTTCATTAACCTACAGCGATTGATGAATCTCCTCTCATCAGGATGTAATTGCCATTACAGCTACATGACTGAATATTCATAAATAAAGACAGCAATGAGCTTGTAACAGAGGCATATTCCTCAAACTCGATATGCTTCCTGCAAGTCCCAGGCTACTAGCCCATAAAAAACCTCACAGTTTCTTCTACTGTCTCTGCTTTAATAGGGAATTGTGGCAGTGCTTCAGGTATTTATAACAGTGCACAATGCTTTTTTTTCTCTTGAATTTTTCAAGGAAAAGTGGGGGCCTGTTGTTAAATGGGGGAAATAACCTGGCTCCAGGTAATAGAAAAAGCTCAAGTACTCAACCCATTTTAGCCTTAGTTTTCACAGACAGGCCTGCTTCCGGACCTCTGTGTGTGCCAGTGCGCTCTGGAGAGGAGAGGGGCAGCCACCAGGAGGAAGCAATGTTAGAGTCTACCTAAAAACTGGATGCGTTCAAGTCCATAGGGCTGTCATGAGCTCTCCACCCAGAGCTGTTGAAATAGGTGATTATGAATTGTGATTATGAAATAAGTTATCTGCCACCCATGAAAAAATCACATTTAACATAGGAGGGCCCCAGTGGCCTGAAAAAGGACAATGTACCCAACATACTGCTGCGACTATGAATAAAAGGAAGACGCAGGGAACAGGAGCTAGTTTGCTTCCACTGCAGTCCCCACAGGGGTGAAGGAGCACTTCACATTGGAATTCAATCCTAAATACTTGCAGGACAAAGGAATAGCCAACACAGACTTGCCACAGGCAAATCACACTTGACCACTTGATAGCTATGCAGTTCACCACTGATAGCAGTACAGATGGGGTGAATGATGTAATGCAGCACATCCGGACTCCAGACACCTCCTCCCACAGCAGTCTCCCTTAGAACGTGAGGAATGTGGGCTGGACCACAAGGCTCAAAGAGCAGCAATCAACAACATAATATCCAACTGGCGGCCTGCAGGTAACAGAGAAACTAGTCCAGGGGGCAATACAAAGGCCATAGTGTTTAAGTTCCTCCTGCTAGTAACAGAAAATGTCAACAAGGGACAACAGCCACATGATACGGCTTGGGAATCTCAGGTTGGACATTAGGAAAAATTTGACAGGAACAGATTACTCAAAGAGGCTACATAATCTCCATCCTTGTAAGTTTTCTAAGACTTGGCTAGAAAACAAAACACAGTGGTCCTGGTCTAGTACTGCTCATAGCCCTACTTTGTACGTGAGACAAGACTAGATGGAGGGATGAAGAGGATCTTCAGGCTCCCTCCCACCAACATGTCTATGAACTGGTATAACTAATTTCATTCCTGTCAGTAAAAACATTAGTATCTCAAAGGAACTGCCTTTAGTAAGCTAAGGACACGCATTTATCCATTGCAGTCTACAACCTCCTCAAGGGCAGCAGCGAAGGGAGAGTTACTTCTCTCCTCTCTGGTGACCAACCATGGGACACAAGGAAATGGAATGAAGCTGCATCAGGGGAAGCTTAGACTGGACATTAGGAGAAGGTTCTTCACTGAGAGGGTGGTCAGTCACTGGAAAAGGCTCCCAGGGAGACGGTCATGGCACCAAGCCTGTCAGAGTTTAACAAGTATCTGGATGACTCTTAGTATACGCTTTAGTTTCAGGTAGTCCTGCAACGAGCAGGGAGGTGGACTTGATGATCCTTATCGGTCTGTTCCAACTTGAGATATTTTATGATTCTTTCACTAATTACCTGGGGGGGACGATGACACTTTGCACTCTTAGCAAAAGCATCTGATATCTCTCTCTATATAAAAAAATTTGTAACTTTTTTTCAGCCCAGCCAGTTAAACGCATCATTCCACTCCTGGCCACAAGGCACTATTTTCTCCTCCATATACTTTCACTGTAGAGATAGCCATAGCTAAATTTATCGTAGGGAAAAGGTTTGGTCAGGAAATCCTTCCTTGTGCCACAACCATGAAACAGCATCTGCAGTGTCATGCTTCAAACATGAAACAGCTTCAAAAAACTAAATTCCCACAGCTCTGGCGTTTTGCTTCAGAAAAGAATTCATGTAAATAAGAATTTTAGGCAGTTATCATCACTCTAAGAAGCTCCAGCAGTTAAGAGCAAAAGCATTTAGCAGAGAAACAGAGGTGCCAGACCATCCAGTGGGGTCCATCCATAATTCTGTCATATGTCCAGCTTTCTAAACAACAAACTTCCATCTCCAGATGGATTTGTGATGTTCTTTACCTTTCCATTTACCCATTGCCAATTAAAGATCTCATTTAGGATCGGATAATGATATTCCACAGAACAGCTGCTGTTAGCTTCTGGCTGACAGTATAGACCAGCTTCTTGAAAGGCCAATGTTCTGTACAAGTGTGGCAGAAATGGAACAGGCAACTGGGATTAAATCACACTGTCAAAGGGGGAGGGGAGAATGCCTGAAGTACAACCTTGTGGGGAGCTAGTGATCGCATTAAATCTCCAAATCTATCCCTGGCCTAACTAAGCTGCATTTTCACTGTAAAGCAGGCAAGTTGTCAATCACGGTGAAGTGAAACCTGCTTTTCAGTAACTGTCAGCTAGAGCTCGAAAGCATGTTTATGCTTAAAACAGAAACCTTTAAGAGTAACAGGGCTTCAGAAGCGGTGTTTGGGCAGGGCTTGAACCAGCATTAAAATACAACTCTTAACACAGCAACACCTTGTTGTGTGGGGTTTTTTAAATTTGCATTTGCACTTACATCCTAATTTCACATTCACATCAAGTATCTCACATATTTCCTTTTGAGGTTGCTACAATCTGTACAGTACTGCTGAAGAACAGAATTTGGGGTTCATGAAAGCCAGGACCTCATGACAGTTCATCCAGTCTACTCCTGTTGTTTCTCTGTTCCAGAGCAGGCCACAGGGTCAATCACTTGCTGCATGAGCAGCTGCCATCTCCACCCCCTCTCCCATCACAAGCAGAACAGGGCTTACAGAGAATGAGAAAGAAAAACGATGGCTGAAACAATCACAATTTGTACAAGGGAGAGAATGGCTTCCATTCCTACACATACATTTTATAGTCCCCCTGACAGTGAATAGCTATCTCCATTGTTTTGCAGAGACTGACAGCCTGCAGTTCTCAGACCAAACAGGGCTGTTGAGGAGAAAAGCTTAAACTCAGCAATGCTGTGCTTTCACACGGCTATCTACAGAAAGGTCTACAGTCTCTCAGGGAAGGGTCTTGGCTGTAAAAAGCAAACTAAGAGTTCAGTATTTGTTTCTTCTTTAGGGAAAAAAATAAATAAAAAAAAAGAAATATAATACATCTGGCATTTTAAGTGAAAGAAAACCCAACTTTGGGGTTGTTTGTGCAACTGAGATTAGAAAGCAAGAGTCATGCTGTAGCTATGTGCTCCTGCCCCATGGCTATTTCTTGATTTTCAAGTTTGGTGCAAGACTTTTTCGTCTGGGGCAAATACAAGGAATGTAGAAGCCTGATTCAGGGCTACAGCTGGACTCGGTTTGTAAGCTGCCAATGCTGGATCAACAATCAGCCTGGGCTATGACATTTGGTCCAAGAGTAGAATATCCTTTCAGTTTTGTAGTCAGGATTTGCTATCCAACTACAAAGACCATTTTAGTCCTTACGGAATAAGAAGCTTAAGCCGTATGCCAATAAACAAATCCCATGGAAGCTGAAGCATGAGCAACCACCCTCAAAGGCAGGCAACCAAACAAGTCTCAATACAGGGTTTCTAGCTAACCAGCATTCTGCAGGAGCAGTGTTACAAGGTCTTTTAGGTATCAAAAAAATACCTCATCCTATACATCGCCTTCCAAACATGGTGCACAAGCTCTGAAGTGCAGGAAAGAAACCAGTTGTAGTGGTAGGAGGCTTCAGCAAATTATGCCATTTCCCTCAAAAAAACCGTGTTTCACTAGCAGGCCCGCCTCTTACAAAAAGCATTTTCCAGCAAATTCTGTTCTTTGCCCACAAACATCCACATAACTTTGTTTCTTCCGTCTTTTATCATTACTTAACTGACAGGGATTCAACTACAACAGGAACCCACTGAGCAGATTCAATAGCAACTTTTTCAGATGGGACTTGGGGAACAATGGATGAATTGCACAGGGACTGGTACAACCAGCAACAGCAGAACAAGGGTTAGGAGCTAGACACTGAGAAATCTTGTTCATTTGGATCTTCTGCCTGATTTCAAACATGCCCTTTTCTGAAACTTATCCTTGCATTGTTAATAAACAGACAGGCAAAACTGCTAATGGACAGATGCACCAAGCACAAAGAAACCATGATGCAAAATATTCTGCTGCTTAGCTAAAACCCATGTCAACTATTCTAATGTGTATATTGGTTTGCATGCCAGAAGACATCCGGTCACCACTTCTGAACAGAAATAAACATTTTTCCTTTTAAAAAGATGTTTCAAAGTAATTTATGACAGGCAATTCTTTTTCAGCAATTGAGCAATGGTCCACAGTATGAGAAGCAGCAAAAGCCTTTTATTTGCTGTATAATTAATGTCATTAGAAATATGATTGGTAAAAAAAAACAAAACAAAAAAACACCACACAAGTCCACACAGAAAAGAAAGCTTAATAAAAATTAAAGAGCACTGAAGAAGACTTAAAAAAGACTTAAGTGATGACTTAGGGGGGGGAAAAAAAAAAAAAAAACCCAAACCAAAACAAACCCTCAAACTTTTCTTTATTAAGTCTTCTAAAGTTCTGGACAACACCAGCTTCTTTTGGCCACTAGAGATGGTAACAAATCTTCCTATCACTTTGCATCAGAGTGTCCTCCTCCACCCTTGTTGGACTGCTGGCTTCACATCATTGAAGTGTGTTGTAGAGTGTGAGAAGGGAACTAAACACAAGATCACAACCTGTTCGCAGGAGATAACAGCTTCCATGCAACTGTTCTGCACATGCAAAGGCATAAAACTTACTCAGCAAACACTACCTTTTAAAAAAAATCACTTCAAGTCATAACAATGCTTCACTTTAATTCCTGTATTTTCAAAAAGGTGGTAGAAGTACTGCATTTTTTTTAAACAATAACATGCTTCTCCTCCTTCAAACAGAAAATATCTTTAATCTTTGAAACAGAATGATTTTTTCTGACATTGAAATGACCAGACATTCTTAATCCATGAAAGTAACAAATGTGTTTCTGAAGCAAGAAGTTGCCACAATGATTATTTGTAAACATTATACCCACAACAGTAAGTACATCAAAACCCCACACTTCCACCTTAAAATAAACCACAAAGCTTTGACATGAAATACATAAAAAGTTTATTATGTATGTACCCCATTTTGTTATCTGGAGGAGAAAATCTGAGGCAACAGTTTGGTGCAGTACAGAGAAGCAAAGCAATATACAGTAGCTGCACACAGCTTGATTGGTTTCGGATCACAACTAAATACTCTTACTATGACCGCTAGTACAGAAATGTTCTGTAATTAGAAAAAATGAGAAGTATTACTCTCATGCTGTACAGTCTCATGTTTCTTGGTTAGAAAAGAACAACTGATTGAGTTTGGATCTTTCACACCTGAATCTTTCACACCAACTCACTTGGCTGTTGCCTCTGGAATGTTCAGCACAAAGGTTAAGCTCCAGACATAATTTAAGTGCTTTTCATGTGCAAACTGTTACTGGCTAAAGCTTTCAAAGTACATTTAATTACAGATATGAACACCCTGTAAAGATATGAGGATATGATAGCAGACCCAGAGGCCAATACAGATTCTTTAAGAGAAATGCTATGTTCCACTGCAGTAGTTCTAGTCCCTGATTAGGTCCTTCCAAAGAGAGGGATTATTTCAATTGTAGGAGATAGACCACTCTTTGACAGAAGCATCATGGGATGTTGTTACCAGAGTGTGTTCATCCAGCCATGCCAAGCCGCTTACATGATGTAGTCTGTGTGCATCTGTATGGCAGTGCGAAATAACGGAAGAGAATTAGGAAGGTGAGGCTGACCAAACAACTTTAGTACATATTCCAGATGTGATTTTCAGCTGTATTAAATAGTAGCTTCATATTTTAAAAAGTCACTACAAAAACAACAGAAGAGTTCTGGCTATTGTAGCTACACAGAGATTAACATGAAGGCTAAATTAGCTTGGGAAAACATTCAAAGCTTAATTCTAGAAAGCAGGTACTGTGTTGGATTTCGAGAACTACTAGCAACTCTCAAAAGTAATCTTTCGAAGGAAACATACCTGGTATCTTCACTCTAGTCTCTGGATCACTTACAGTCCAAACATATACCATCATGTCCATGCCCCCAGAAGCAAAGTGTTCATTGTCAGGAGACCAGGCAACACAAACAATTTTTGCATGGTGTCCGTAAAAGACATTATGTTCCTATTTGAAAGTTAAAAGATACAGTGTTACTTCATTAGCTTAAGCTACTTCAGGAAATCCCTGGCTTTTAACTTGTAGCATTACAAGAAGCTAGTGCAATAGTTCAGACAATGAACATCTCAGTACAGATGGATGCCCTAAAACCAACTGGTGGCTTCATCTTATGCTATTTATTTAAACACTTATCAGGCCAATAAAATCCAAACCTTTTGCAAAAAGAGCTAAGACTTCTTTTATGAAAGCTGGATCTGTGAAGTGCATATGCAATAAGTCACTTTTCGTTTAGAGACTTTTAAAAGAATCCCACAGATGTTTCTAAAAGCAAAATTCTTTCAATTTTTACTTAGAAAATGGAATGTTTTTGTGAAATGCCATCTGCGTTTTTTAGTTCAGTGTGGTTTCAGTTACCTGAATGATTTTACAGGCTGATACACATACTGACTACTCAGCTGAAAACTGGAAACTGCCCATTCTTTGGTTCTTGGTTAACACACTAAATGGAGGGATAAAGTAAGATTCCCTGCCCTAATGTATCCCTTTCACTGCTTACTTCTTACCAAGGTAAACCGTGTGCCACAGCCAGCAGGATTTTATTGCCAAGTCTGCTTTATTTAATTCAATTTTGCTATACTGCATGATTCTTATCAAGCTGAACCTGTATTCTTGTCTATTTTACAGAAATGCACACCAGTTCTCTAACAGGCATGCATGTATTTTGTTGACCTTTTTTCCCCTTAAAAAAAACCAACAAACTCAAAATAACAAAAAAGAATCCACCCAAAAAAACCCAAACTAACCAAACAAAAACCCCACACAAAAAGAAACACCCTGCCACACTAGTGATTCAGCTGGTCAAAACAAGGAACAAGTAATCACTTTGTACTGATTACTTTGTAATCTTTTATATTTAACTACTGCTGGCCTGTGGAGATCCAAGCCTTTCACCATGTGTTTGCTATTAGATGGGTTTGAGTGTTTTCCCAGTAGCCAACCCATGCTGTACATTTCCTCATCTATTCTTACGATGTGGAAGCTTCACAAAGGCTGTTGTGAACAAAAATTGACACTAACTAAAAATATCAGTTAAACAGTCACAGAAACACCAAATATACATCAGTGATTTAACAATTAAGTCTCAGCTGCTGCACTATATTTCACCACAACAGGTTTAGACATGAAAAGCCAATTTGTTTTTAAACAACAATTCTTACCGCATAGCCATCAGCAACACTAAAGACAGTGACAACTTTGTTTGCATCACAGACTGCAAGAAAGGCACCATCGTGAGAATATGCCAGGTCAGTAACAGGACCCTTAGCTTCCAAAGACTTCTCATCATTTTTCAAAGAGGTTCCTTGGATTGAATACAAACGGACATTCCCATCCTGCAAATTAATAGTGAAGAAGGGGAAAAGGTACAAAAATCACTTTGCAATAGAAAGAGGAAGGCTTACTGAATTTCAGGAATGTTTTGCATCAGCTCTATCTGGTAGTGTTTATATTAAAAACTAGTTTAAAGAACCTGTTATTCACACTGGCTACAATCCACCAAGTCTCGAATACAGACCTGGTTTCTAGAATTTACCTACTTCAAGTAACAGTAGTCAGTAAAAACAATTTGACAATTTAAAACCAGCAAATACAAGATAAAAAGTTAGGTGACAATGGCAGGAGAACCTGGGGAATTAGAAGTCCAGGAATACCTATTAGACATAGTTTACTTGTTGGAACATTGCTGTTATAAATTGCCACCTACAATCTCCTACCTACAATCAACACATGTCCTAGAGTTAAATGTTTCTGTTACTAGGTACAATGTTCAAATCAATACAGGTTTATGAAAGTGCAACCTTACCGCTCCTCCCACTGCTGCTGTACCTCCTCCAGGGTGAATGGCTACAGCTTCTGGCTCATAGCCAAGGTCATCCATTGCAAAACATTTTTTCTTATCTTTCATCAAGACAATCTGCAAATACAAAACTAGAAACTAAGACCCTTCTTCAAAGTGCGCAATGCAAAACTATGACTAAGTCAGAAAGTTCAGTCATAAATACAAATACTCTCCGATTGCTCACAACTCTACTATATTCTGAACTTAAGGGAATAGCTTCAATTTTTTTAATCAAGAGAAATAAATGCCTACGTGTGGTGACTAACTAATCTGCTGTACTGCAGTACCTATGTGCTCTAAATTAGGTAGTGCAGGGCATGCTCTACTGCCTTCAGCTTTGCCTCATTTGGTCTGAACATGAACACCACGGACAAAACAGTATTTTTAGCAACGCTTACTCCATTCCTGGTTTGGAAGACCAAATTAGTAGCAAGTTAATACTGCAGTGTTAAATTTTAAGGGCTACTTTGTATCCAGTTCTATACTATGGACAACTGGAATTATAACTCACATGGAAAACAAGTTTGGACAACCCTACTCAAAGTTCCAAGCATAAAACCAGCATCTATAGAGAAGGCACGAATCATTTGAAGTTAAGCATGCTTTGATACAAGATAGCCTTGGTGCAATGTCTCTAGTTTTGCGTCATCTTAATATTACTGGCAAGCAAGCTAGAGCTACCTATGCTGTACAACAGCATTAGTTAATGGGCTACTTGGATTAGTTACAAAAAAAAAAAAAAACACCCCCACACAAAAAAACCCCACATAACGCAGGAACAAGACATCCTTTCCCCAAAATCACGGTACTGAACAGATCAGGCAAGAGCATGATTCAGATGCTGTAGCCTTCTAGCACAAAACTGTACTGATAACTGATGCATTCACACAACCGACCATGTGAGATTTAAATCTATACATAAGACTGTCAAATTGCTACAGGATGCGAAAAGACAAGCCTAGCAAGTATCCTGCTAAATTATGTTCCCTATAGCTCTCACTAGGAAATTCTGCAGATGTACAAGGTGATCCTATACTAAACAAGTTTGTTGGAAACTATCATGTTACCATACACAGCACTATTAACAGAGCAATTGTGTTGATAAGTCACAAGTCAATACTTACTTGTCCAATGCATAGCACTACAGTATAGCCACCAGGACCCACAGCTAAACATTTTGGCTGAACATCCATTTTCACAGCATCCTGGCCACTGGAGGAAGGTGCGCCAAAATGGAGAAGCATGAAGGACAAAGCAGAAAAAATTATTCCACACTAACATTACTTAGAATTGCCTATTCAGGTAATACTAATGATATTAATGATCATGTATAATTTAAAGATTTATTTTTTAATAATCTGCAAAGCTTCCTTCTGTTTACTGTTTAAAGCATTAGTATCTTGATCAAATAGTATACCTGCTAAGTGAAAGTCAATGTTACTACACTGGAATTCATTTATTTTTCTTTAAACTAATTGGTGATCTTACTAGATTTCTTGAAGTTTTTTGCTTCAATTGTGGCCTACATGAAGAAACAGCCATGTCCTGCCCTTCCTAACCACATTTATTACCAATATTCCTGGGTATCTGTGAATCAGAAAGTGGGCAGCCTTCCCACAGTCCCCTAACTAAACCACCCGATACAAGATTGATCTCTATCTAACCTGTGGAAGGGATGAGACAAATTGAAAAGTCTGGGATGCATTTCTTGTTCTCACAGAAAAAAGCAAGGTTGGTAAAGCAATCATTTCTATACAGTTTCCATGGTAACTTAAAACCTGAATAAATTGTAGCATAAATTTCTTTGCCATATAAGTCAACAAAACTCTTGGTGTAAAATAATTAGGGCTGCAGTGCTACAATAAAAGGCAACATTTTAACTAACCTGTAGTCCCTTCTGCTAAGGTTGGTGTAGCGCACAGTATCATCCATACTGCAGGTGACCAGCTGATCCATTTCATCCACTGCCATTCTAGAAACCTGGTTTGTATGACCTTTCCCAGAAAAGCCATCATTCTCTCCAGTTTCAGAATCCCAATAATGTGCACAATAGAATTAAGGAACATTTGGAGTTACTGGTGCAGTCAGATATGGCATCATAAAAAGTTAAATTGACCAAATAGCTAAGGTTAGAAGGTATCTCTTGAGATCATTTAGTCCAACCTGCTGCTCAACTCAGTGTCAGCTACAACAGGCTGCCCATTCCGCTGGGTTTTGAGTATCTCTAAGGATGGAGACTCGACAATCCAGGGTTCAGCCAACCTCACACCCTCAAAATATTTATTAAATGAACCTCTGCTGTTCTGTAATGAGCTAAATGACCTATCACAAACAGTAGCAAATCCTGGAGCAATTAGCATCAGCTCTGAGAACAGGAAATACTTTTTAAAGAATCATAGAAGTCCTGCAACACTGGCTTTCCCTGATGCTATATGTTAACATCAGTTTGAACTACTAACACTATACTACAAGTTTGTAAAGACACCAGTCCTATATTTACTATCATTTCTGCCAATGTGACACCATTTTAATGCCCCACAGCAGGCAGGATGAAGGACTGCAGTTTTATTTATAAGCTTCAGGACACTGAATTAAAGCCAACAGTCTCCTAGCTGAACATATCCCAACCTCACCCTTTAACTTGCCCTTTGCAAACCAGGCTGCATTCCCAGTGTTTTGCTCCAGAAACCAACAGGACTGAAATAAAGTCTCAAAAGTAGTACAAGTTCTCTTCAGTGAGAAAGTCATCAGTGAGAAAGCCTGATGACATTTGGGATACCAAATGAAGAACACAATCAGTATGTCACAGAACTTCAAAACCACACCATAATACAGTAGAGGAAAAACACAACTGTAAAAAGAAATGCATGTTAATGGGTCAGAGATAGGTCAGAAAGCTTTTCTTTGTCCTGAACATCTGAAAAACAAGATACGCGACTTTCAGAACATGCTAAGATCTATTGTATGTAACTGATAGCAATACATATTTTGCATGTATGACAACACATGAAAAGTTATGAGAAGCTAATTTATATATTTACTTGCTCCTCCATACTAACAATTTATGTACCACAAAGAAGTGACAACTGGAAATTTAGAACTGGTTCATATTTAGCAGGCAAGTGTAAAGGCAAACAGTACAACAGGCAAGTTAAGGGAAAGCAAAATTAACTTCTATTCAGTTGAGTTCAATAAACATAAGTTTGCGTCTCTGGCAAAGCTTTTTTTTTTTTTTTCCTCCTAATGAGTTCTCAGACTATAAGGCTAGAACAAATACCACTATCATTCAAAGGATATTAATATGACCATCATTACTTCCAGAGTAAATATAGGACTTTCCACCGTTTTTATGCACTGTAAGACACTGAATTGATTTACTATGACCCTGTGAATAGAACACAAATAATTATTGATGGGCAATTCTTCATCCTAACACATACATAGATCCAACCTATTTCAGAAGAACTACAGGTTATTCAGAAAATATTTTTTCTCATAAGCATTAAAAATTACCCAGAATACAAATCATTAATTAACACTGCAGTCACTTAACAGTTGCAGAATTGCTATTCCCATTTACTAGTCCTTAAAGAGAATGAATGGGCACTATGAAAATCCTTATTAGCCTGCTGGGCCAGAACACTTTCATGGCCTTTTCATCGACAAAGTTCGATTTTCAGGCACTTTATGATTCATGGAAGAGGATGAAATATGGCCACGTACCCATATCAACTGCCTGAATTATAGCACCAATAGCAAGAATCTGGGACGTCTGTTTCTAGTTCATGTAAAAATGTAAGTTCCCAGGAGAGTGCTGTGTCAGAGAACTCTTTAAATTCTAAAATTAAAGCTCAACTGCACAGTAACCCTGGTCACCTTGTTCACGATACACTAGGTCTGATAGAATGAGACACCACTGGTAGTTTTCTATTTATGCTCTATTTCTTTTTGCATCTCCAGAATGGTTAAAAGCTGCTATGAAAGATAAGTTGATAACCTTAACTGAAAACAAAATCAGCCTGTAGTGTTTGCACAAAGTACAGCCTCACGCATGTAACATTTTAACTTCTCGATTCACGTGACTTGTGTGACTTCAAGAGTCAGCAACACACAGCTTGTCTGGTAATGCTAACTTAACAAAACCAGTTTTCAACAGTTACTGCTCCATCTGGACAGCTTCAACCACTGAGTCATTTATTGCAGAAATGGGTGCAACAAGAAGTTTAACCTACCTTTATGACACGTAAAGGCTTATTTGGATTGTTCTTGTCCAAATAATTGATATAGCCGGACAGGGAGATAGTGAGTAAATGGTCTTTCTGCCACAAGCAACCCAACTGTTGATCCAACACGTTTGATCCCATGTTAAAAGTATTGACAATAGAATTAGCACCAACATCCCAGATTTTAGCAGTTTTATCTCCGGAAGCAGAAAGCAACTGACTACTGTCAGGGCTCCAACTAATCTGTAAAAAACAAATGTCACCACAAGATAGTAAATGCATTTATTATTGCAAGACTTAACAGTCCATGAACTTGGTAATGAAATACTACGGATCATTTGCACAAATGAAGTGATACTTACTGCATAAATACCTCCATCATGAGCTTTGCCTCCACCAAGAGCACACACTTTCTCTCCAGTCTTCCCATCATAGATAAAAATCTTAAGAGAGCACACAGACATACAAATTAAAAAGAAAAGCAGTAACAAGGAAAAAAAAAACAAACCAAAAAACAAAGAACTGAAACACTGTTACTTGCACTATGCAGATCATAGAATCATAGAATAGTTAGGGTTGGAAAGGACCTTAAGATGATCTAGTTCCAAAGCCCCTGCCATGGGCAGGGACACCTCGCACTAAACCATGTCACCCAAGGGTCTGTCCAACCTGCCCTTGAGCACCGCCAGGGATGGAGCATTCACAACTTCCTTGGGCAACCCACTCCAGTGCTTCATCACCCTCACTGTAAAGAACTTCTTCCTTATAGCTAATGTAAACTTCCCCTGTTTAAGTTTAAATCCATTACCCCTTGTCCTACCACTACAGTCCCTAAGGAAGAGTCCCTCCCCAGCATCCTTATAGACCCCCTTCAGGTACTGGAAGGCTGCTATGAGGTCTCTATGCAGCCTTCTCTTCTGCAGGCTGAACAGCCCCAACTTTCTCAGCCTGTCTTCATATGGGAGGTGCTCCAGCCCTCTTATCATCCTCATGGCCCTCCTCTGGACTCGCTCCAACAGCTCCATGACCTTTTTATGTTGAGGACACCAGAAGTGTACACAATAGTCCAAGTGAGGTCTCACGAGAGCAGAGTAGAGGGGCAGGATCACCTCTTTCGACCTGCTGGTCACGCTTCTTTTGATGCAGCCCAGGATACGGTTGGCTTTCTGGGCTGTGAGCACACACTGAAGCCAGCTCATGTTCAGCTTTTCATCAACCAACACCCCCAAGTCCTTCTCCACAGGACTGCTCTGAATCTCTTCTCTGCCTAACCTGTAGCAGTGCCTGGGATTGCCCCTACCCAGGTGTAGGACCTTACACTTGGCTTGGTTAAACTTCATAAGGTTGGCATCGGCCCACCTCACAAGCGTGTCAAGGTCCCTCTGGATGGCATCCCTTCCCTCCAGCGTATCAACCGAACCACACAGCTTGGTGTTGTCGGCAAACTTGCTGAGGGCGCACTCAATCCCACTGTCCATGTCGCCAACAAAGATGTTGAACAAGACAGGTCCCAACACCGATCCCTGAGGGACACCACTCGTTACGGGTTTCCAACTGGACATAGAGCCGTTGACCACAACACTTTGCATGCGGCCATCCAGCCAGTTCTTTATTCACTGAGTGGTCCATCCATCAAATTGATGTCTCTCCAATTTAGAGACAAGGATGTCGTGCGAGACAGTGTCGAACGCTTTGCACAAGTTCAGGTAGATGACGTCAACTGCTCTGCCCCTGTCCACCAGTTCCGTAGCCCCAACATAGAAGGCCACCAAATTGGCCAGGCAGGATTTCCCCTTAGTAAAACCATGTTGGCTGTCACCAACCACTTCATTGTTTTTCATGTGCCTTAGCATGCCTTCCAGGAGAATCTGCTCATTCTTTTGTTACATGGCATGCTTACACGTTTATCAAACACTAGATTTTTGAGGAAGCAGCACAAATATTCCTGCATTTAGTATTTAAGACTAAACAAATGAGATGCCGATTGTAAATAATCACAACAAGCTACTCTGTACATTGGATCCTGACATTTGAAATTCTGGAAGATGTTAGATTTTTGGCTCCTCCTGTGACGCTTAGCACTACAGTCATGGGAATGTGCCTTCTTAGGAGGAAGAGCTACCTATGGTAACAGTATCATTGTCAAACCTGCCCTTATCAGCAGGGAGTCCACATGGGGCTACCTATGAGTTCAGTATTTCAACCAGACTTCTCACAATCATAAGGACATATATATCCCAAAAGTCTAATATGCTCTTGCCAAAATAACCTGTAGGAGAAGTAATATGCTAGGGAGATAGTATAGAGAAAAAAGCTGAGTAAGAACAGTCTGGTTGTCAGTTGCTACAGTTTTACAGGAGAATATTTAAAAGTTTAAGCCAATCATTTCTTGGCATGAAAAAAAAAGCAACATGTATTTTACAATACTAACTCTATTCCCAAAATGCACAAGAAAGTCTTCTTGTGCTAAAATCACTACAAAAAGAGTTTCTTTGTTTTTACCTGGCCATCTGCACTAGCTGTAGCAAATCTGTTCCCATCAGGAGAAAACCTCACACAGTTTACAAACCGCGTATGGTCCTGTAGGGAAAAAAAGAAAGAATCAGAACACAAAATAAGAACAGACCCTTTTTACATAGAAGACAATCCAGTAACAATGAAGTTCTCTTACATGCGAGCCATAAATTAGCTGTGTAGAAAGATGGAGAGAATTGCTATGGAGCAAGTCTAGCCTCTATCTGAAGAGGATCATAGGGATTGAGAATAGTTCAGAGAACAAACTGTGGCATCAGTACCCATGTAGTTCAAACAACTTAGCACAATGCCACATGAACGAGTACCCAGTTTCAGGGATAGGCAGGAAATAAAACCCTCAGCTGCAGGCTAGATGCAAACATGGGATTCCTCCCCTCTGGTCACTGTCTTCTTCTGCAACATTGTTCAGATTTTAACTCTTGCTTCATTGCACAAGTAAGTTTTATTCATAGAACAATATTTCATCTTTCTTATTGTAAAAAAACACAGGCATGAAGAATAGATCATTATTTTACCGGAATCTCATTTCTGGGAGACTGCATTAATGGTAGCTCTGTGAAGTAGCCAGGCAAGACTGATGTATGCTCCCCAAATAGCCTATTTACAAGTAGGAGACTATTCAAACCATGTTAACTTGAAAACACGCGTTAAATAGGGAAGCACCACAATGAGGCCAATGCAAAGAGATTTGGGAGACTATTTTTAGTATTATGAAAGGCAGGTTCTAACCTACTTTAACTATACTTTCTTTTTCCTGATGATACCTCAAGCTCTAAACCATATAACAGAATCAGATATATCAACTCAAATATCACTTTAAAAGAAAGACTGCATCACATACAAGTCTAAGCAGCACTGGTAAGCAATTCAGACTTGAGAGTTCAAAAAGAACCAGCTTAGCAAAATGCAAGTATCAACTTAAGTTCAGAAATATATTAGGCAACTACATCATTTCATTGGATTGCAGAGCTCAAAACAATTCCTTTTCTAGAACCGCAATGGAATCCTTACTAAAAGTCAGTGTATGAAGAGTACTCAAGGCACATATTTAAGAAAATAAAAAGCCTACTACTGTTGTTTTAAAAATAAAAGAACTAAATATTTTGAATTTATGACTACAGTAACATCCAGGATCTCTGCAATCGTTGGTTTGTTTGGGGTTTTTTTGGTTTTGTGGGTTTTTTTTTTTTTGAGGCAAGAGACATGTCTTCTGCCACCAGAAACAGCCGCAGTAGCTTTTGGCTTTTTATCTTCTTTGGCCTCCAGTAATGATGAATGTCTTAAATGTGGTAATTCCAGGCTTTGTTTCATTTACATAAGAGATTTTAACTCATAGAATATGAAACAAAAAGTTAAAAGAAATGCAGAAACAAAAACTGACCCCAAAAGTTACATGCCCATTCCTCGTTATAGAAAACAGTTATGTTTTCAAATATCTACACACGCCCTTTTCTAAGCTGCCATGGGATTTCAGATTTGAGCACTCTTAAGCAGATTGGAAAACTCCATTCACACCACCAAATTTCTTGAACCAAGCACCTTGGAAAGTATTAAGAAATTCTACATGTCTGCACTGGGAAGCAACGCTCAGAAAGCAACAATAGGGCCAATGAAACATCCTGCTTCTGCTGTTATGGAAGAGGATGAAGAGCCAAAAAAGAAATTTGAAAAAAGTGCTTCAGGTTTTCTTCTTAATCATTTATTTCAGTTCTCTTGGCCTAAGGCAAGCCTTCAGTTATGCACAGGTTTAAGAAGGCCACTTGACACCAACTATGCCTCAAATGGGGGAGCTAAGAACTTCTGTAATGACAGCTAGCTGTGACAAGAACTGCAAGCTTGTTGGAAAGCTTTTAGTCAACTTGCTGCACATTTTAGCAGAGCTACAGCTCAATTTAAACTCACACTCATTGTAAACTTGAACTTGAATGGCGGTCCCTCAAAGAAAGCGGCACAGTTGTCATCACTGCCAGTTGCCAGACGATATGGTCTCGTTTGTTTAATGTCCACACTATTGATCACTTTGTTGTGCCCAGTAATCTCGCCAACAGAAGAACCACTATCCCACAGGAACACTGCTCCGAATCTAGTTAGAGAAGCACACAATAACTACAATTCATAAAAGTTACACGTAGATTAACTCCTTGAGGATCTGCAAACAGCAGATCTGAGCGCACTCAAAGAAAAGAAAATAGGTCATCTTATTAATCTCATGCAAGCTCCTCATAGTTCCCTGAAGGCTATTTGAGACCTTGCTGGAGAGAGAATCTAATCTTCAATAGGAGACATTTGCTGAAGGGGACAGACAAGCAAATTTTATGTATAAAGCTTCTAAAATTCAGAGATCAAAAAGGTAGTCTTCAGTCAGTTTTAAAAAGCAATAAATTATTCTGCCTGCCTAGTCATTACACCAAATGTGAAAAGCTAGGATAACAATTACAACAGATCATTAATCTGATTATTTAGTCTAAATTGGGTACACCACTTTTACAACTATTATTACTTAAAGGTTTAAGGAAGAAGAGTTATAACAGTATTAGTCAGTTCTTCCTTTAAAATTACCTGGGGAAAAAAAAACCCCACAGTATAATCAATACAGTGGATTAAAGTACCAGAGCAACGCTGTTATAAAGGGAATCTATAGAATAACTTCAGCAAAATTCTAGACTGAAAGTGCACTCACCTAACAAGAAACTGGGAGAGTTTGAGGTAAGAGAACAAATATACACAGTATGTACCCAGGGGCAGGTGGAGGCGGAGGGAGTGATGAAGGACAAAATCTCTCTCAAATATGAAGACACAGTACATGACTGTGATTAAAAAATTATGTAGGAGGTCAGGGAACAGGACCACACTATGTTTTTCACACCTTTAGGCATAAGACTACTCTGCCTTAAAGATCTGTCAAGTCTTTAAACACGAAAAAAGGACACAAGCCTGATTAATGGGCACCTCGGTCAGATTAGGACAACTGGTTGTGATTTTATTTAATTACCATAATAAAGCCTAAAAATATGGGTGTGTTGCCAAGGGCAAAAATTCAGATACACTTTTTTTCCTTTATTTTCATACTCTTATTCAGTCATGTCCTCTCAATATAGGAGGTGTAAGAGAAGGAGGAGGAGAACTGTCTGGTGTTTCTTCCTTCCCACTCTATCAGAATTAGAATACCTTCTTATACCGAAGGCATACTAACAGCTACAACTGAACATAATACTCAACTCTAAAAATCAAACAAGATCCCCAGAATTTTTAAACTGAGCAATTCTAACAATTGTGCTCTTCAAGCAGTTTTACAGCTGTCAAAGACTACATAAAGAATTCTCCTGCAGAACAGCACAACTTGAAGTTGAAACAGGGAACAGGCCACGATTTTCTTCTCTTGAACAGTTAAAAGCTTTCTGCAAAGAACCTGCTTTGTTAGAATACAGAGGTTTACCATCTATGCACGTATACACACAAAAAACAATTACTCACTTTTCCCTTCCTTCTCCAACCACAGCAATTCTTTTGCTGTCTTCAGTCCAAGCAAGGTCCTTTATTTTTCCTGCAAATGGCTGATACTCATACTTCAGTAGGTGTTCTTTCTGTGTAGTATCCCAGATTCTCAGCTTTCCAGAGACATCTGCCATAATAAAATAGAATATAACTATTGTTGTTCCAGCATGACTCAGTCACATGACTCAGCAATCTGCCAGGATACAGATTTTCAGCTACAGTGAACACTTGTACTAGGGAACCTCTTTTCCTGCCCTATTACAATTACTACAAATTACTTGATTGAGGAGCACTGATGACTACATCTGTTTCACTGAACTATGTTTTTAACCAGATACTAATGTTCAAGACAGGCAGCAATAAATACAACACGGAGACAACTTTTGCAGACATGTAAAAAAAATGCACAGTAAGAGGGTAGCAACTCTAATGTACAGCCAGTATGTGTTCAGTATCTGTGCTACACAGAGAAAACCCCAAAACAAAATCCACACAACCCCTCGGCCCCAATTCCAAAACCAAACAAAACCAACAACCATACTAGCCTATCCCCCCCAACAACTACAAGATAGCTTACCCATACTCATTGGGAAGCCACCCAGCATCTACAGTAAGCGAGCAATCTGATAGATAGCGGCTGATGCACTACAATTAATATCTCAGATTTTTTTATATTTTCAAAACAAACCCATTTTGCATCCAAATACCACGTATATCTAAACACACAAAGCAATTTTTTCCCACAGAACTCAATTCATGCACACACCAGTATAGTTTTTCTATACAGAAGCATGTACACACTTCACGTTGTGAGTGGATATCCACACTCTCTGGATTACTACAAAGGAATCCAACACTATGTTCAAGCGTTGTAATGTCACAAGTGGCAGACACAGCACAGGTCATAACAATTTAAGGCTTAATATAATAAAAATTTCCTTGCATAGCCCTAGAGCTTGCTTCTATTCAGAGCAATTACTGTGTTGCAGCATTATCAGGTTTAAAAATTACCAGAGGAACTGTTCTATACCCACACAGCAAATTCTGTGCGTATTGGAACCCTTTATAAACGCCACTGTTTTAGAACAAACCACGTGCTAAAACACGTATCTGTCACCTTAGCATAACACTTTTGAGTTCTGTTCGCCATTTATTGGTGCATCTTTACAGCTCAATTTAAACATACAGCAACCCTGCATCTGTGGGACCTGATCATGGACCCCTCACCCTTCTGCTAAAAGGACAGACACATAATCCTCCATTTTACAGAATGCGTTATTGAAGCAGAATTCTAATGTAGAGTTCAAAATCTAATTGTTTGCTCCATCTATTAATAGATAGGACACATATAGCTTTAACTTTGTGGTATGTCCCATTACTACATCTGTTACGACTGCAGTAAGAGAAATTACCATAAAAGCCACAAAGCAGATTGCCAAAGGTCTGTCTCATCAAGCACATGAAGTATTAATGCAGGTTGCACAGCTACTGCAGATTTATAGATAGAGAAATGAATCTTACATGTTATACTTAGAAACAGCTTAAACAGCCTGATACTATCTTCAGACCCCATGCTCAGCAGTACCACAGAACTATTTATAAATGACATGCAGAAGACACTTTCTAAGGGAAATACTGCAGCCTAAACTCCTTTACTTGGGTATGACACAACATCTGAAAAAAAGTCAACTGAATATTCCCTGATGAGCAAGGAGCTTCCTTAAGCTGATCATTACTGAAAAACTTCTTCACAGATCAGACTATGTATATATTACTGTTCTTTTATAGAGGACTGAAAATCTACAAGGCTACAAGAACAGAATACATGGTCATTTTGAGGGATAAGTACAGCATAAACCTAGAGCTGTAGAATAAAGAATGCAAACTGGATTTTAAGAAGGTATTCAATTTGACATATGGTCCACACACGAGACTGAGCCAAGGAAGTCCTGGCTCTGGTTCCTTTCAGACTGGGATGGGAGAAAAAAATGAAAAGAAAACTCAAGAAGCTGTGCTATCACTGTTCTTAAAAACACTGTTTGAGTTCCTCAGTACTCAAAAGATACATATTCTAATACGTCTCTGATGTGCAAAAAGCCAATTTTACATTTTTAAAAATACTATACCTTTTACATTGCTGAAAGAGAAATTCTAATTCTACTAATTCTATTAAGACCTCTGCATGAGTCTGGACTCCCTTTCTAAGGAGTTCATACTCAGAATGGTTTTGGTTTTTTTTCAGATATATCACTTAGAAAGTATTTCTGTATCTGGGCACATTATGTGCTTCTGAAGCATTTCTATTTGACAATGGCAAGCAGATGTTAAAGAAATCCACTGATTAGCTGCAAAAATTTTTAAGAAATTGAAGTTATAGTATTATATTTATCAATATTCTTCAACAGTATACCAGTCCTCTTGAAAAACAGATTATTTGAAGCAAGCTTCTATTTAAAAGGGCACGGGGGGGGAGAGTTTAGGTCTTTCTAAGTCACCAAAAACTGCAGCAACTTCCACTAACAATCCAGGAAACTTATGCTGTAGAAATTTATGTTACCCATTCTCAGGTTGATTCACATGCATTACATAGAAACTGAGAATCAGCCTCTTCCCCTGTCAACTTGCCAAAGAAAGCTTTTTTAGTTCAGGTTACAAATGCGAGAAAAGTCATGACAAGTCTTGCCAAGTTTAGCCAGGAAGAACAGAAGAGGGAAAAGAAAGGGGTATGTGCTCTTCAAGAATCCTGCCCCTGCTGCCAAAGAATCAAAGTTTATTAACAAAGACAATAGTATTGTATTTCAGAAATAAGTTTCCATTCTGCTGCACATACACAAGTCTTCATTACACTAATGATTTGTTCTCATTAATGTTTCATAACAAGTATTTAAAGTTCATTTCCATGATCTTTTTGATTTAAATAACTTTTAAGACCAAGCATGTCATTAAACTCACTACTTTGGAAAGAGGTTAGAGGAACTACTACAGAAATCATTCCTTCCTCAGGCATGTATATGTAATTCCATTGAAGCATGTTACATTAACTGTGCACCTTCTGTACACAAACGTGAAGTGTTACTACTCTATTTTGCCAGCAAGTTTTGCATCAAGCACTTCAACAGCTCTGTCCACATATCCCATGCAGCATGCACGCTGATACTTTACCTCCAGATGCTATGTAGAATCCACTGGGAGCATACTTGGCAACTACAACCTGATGGGCATGCTCAGTGTAGATGTCAGCAATTGCAGGATTCTAGTTTAAAGAACAAAAAAGAAAAGTTGTATTTCCTGGTTTTCAAAGGAATAAAATCAGACATTCAAAGACAAAACTCAGAACAACTGCTCACACAGCCAGAACTGTTGTGACCGTTTCCTCTCCAATACCTCCTGAAAGGTAGAAAAACCTTGAAAATATTAGGCCAAGCATCAGGTTTCTTTTTATAGGACTGGCCCAGGTAAGTCAGCTATCCAAGCAGAATACTAAACAAGCTGTGCTTTGCAGCACACATCCAAAAGTTCTACTATAGTAGAGTATGAAAATTAAGCATATGGTTAATGACAGTGCATGGCTGCTAATCATCACCATGTACCCAAGTGCACTCAGTAACCTATGAGGTGTACAAGGCTTGCTCTTTCTTACTGACTGCAATCTGTTTAGAAAGCTGGTAGAATAGCACAGGAAAAGATATTTTCCCTAATACCAAGAGTTGGAATTCTGAAAGAAATTCAGTGCCACCTCATAATGATTTTCTCTCTTTAGTCTTAAAACATGTTTTCCAGTGCTTCAGGTCTGACAGTAAAACTGACTCTGTGTCTTAACAGTTCAGTAAGTGTTAAACTATGGAGGTGCCACACAAATCAGAAAAGGATGACATCAAGGCAAAATCTGCTCTCAGATGAACCGTGGGAAAACAGACATTCTGCACCTCTTCCAAATACAGTACATAGAGCAGTAATACACAACAGTAATACATTCCTTAGAAAAAATAAAATTCTGCAAGTTAACAAGTATCTTCAAGCTCCAGAAACTTGACTCATATGGTCAAACCAAAAGTCCATTTTAACTGCTATGATTTATTAACACAGATTTATTCAACCAAACCAGAAAACCACCTGATATTATGGTACGACTCAGCTATCCAATCAGGAAAAACTAAAACACCCGCTCTGTGTTAGAAAGCAGACAACCTCCTGCTTGCAAGAGTTCTTGCTGATGCAGTACTGTTACATCTCAGGAGACAGAATACAGCTTACTCATGCAAGAAGCTCTTTTTCATCCCTGCTTTTATAAATTGCTTGAGTGCATTATAGCCCTACTTAAGTCACAATCATCTGCATTTACAGCATGTACCTCTCTCCATTTTGTGTGTAACTGATTTTATCTAAGCAAGACATGATAATGTTCTCCCCATTCTGTAGCTGCATCACCCACAAGTTCAGGGAGCTCAAATACCCCCCCTCCCCTTCATTATTAATGGCATACATAAGTAGCTGCTATTTTACAGCAAGAATCTTCAAGAGTCCAGGAAGCTAATAAGAGACTGGTCTTAACAGACTGACTTAAGGGGTTAAATGGAAGACAGACTGCCAAATCTAAGATACAGTAAATAGATTCATGAAGAATCTAAAAAAGATTTTAGGATAAGATTATAGTGTTAGCTGCGGAAAACAGAGTTTTCCTAATTCCGGATTCAACAAGAAGAGCAAGCTTATGTGGCTTGTTTTGAACACTGAAACTAGAGCCACGTATGAAAGTGAGCAGTTTAAGTTCCAAGTTTCAAAGTAGGCTTAGATCCACGAAAACAGTAAAATATTAATGAGGTATGAAACCTTACAAATATCACTAGTCCTCACAGTGTTTTTCCAGAACTGTTCCCGGACTTTCTCTTGCTAAAGAAAGCCTCTACATCATGCTCAAAGATCAAGCATTAATCCTGAATCCTATACCCATCACCACTGATTAGCTAACACTAGACAGCTTCAGACTTAAGAGAAAGGTGATCAACGCATTTTGATGACCTGTTTTGGTTTTTTTTTAATTAGAACACAACCATTTCATTGGAGTACTGTTCACTGAGGGATTACATACAGACCTCCCAGTATTTAATTTCGTTGTTGCAAACTATGATAGAGGCTTCTACATTATTCAGAAAAGGCATGGCTCTCAACTACAAGTGGACGCACTTCTATGTTGGGTTATGAACAAACCGCAACATTCTCCAACACAAAAGCCATAGCACAGGATCTGGTCAGTTTTTGTGTCACTGCTACAATACATTCTGTATTTGTCTGCAGAACATCACCTGTCAATTATTAACAGTAGCAGATTCTCCTTGCCAGTTAGGTCAGTTTGCCTATCGGCATCAATTACACCATAAAACCCAAGGATTTACGACTTTCATTCCCTTGAGAGTTTAAACAGCCTAAATCTGAATTCCCACAATCCCACCTTGCCTGTACTCAGATTGTGCCGTGTGCTCAGAGCTCTGGCTCACACTAGGACTGACATTTGCATCAGGCAAATCTTCAGTGAGCTGATTCAGGAAGATAAAAGCAAATTGTTTACTTCTAATTTAACCTCCAAAGTAGGGACAGATGAGCACTAATTACAGTGCAGTGGAGAAGTCACAATTCATAACTTCAGCAAAAACTTTAACGTAAGCAAAGTGGCTTTTCTCCCTTCTCTCATCACTCTATGTGCCACTACAGTGTTTAAGTGGTGCTTCTGGTTTCAGAAAATTGAACTTCACTTGCTACTAAGAGTGAAACACTCTTACAACATTACACTGAGGCACTGAAACCAAAGTGCAAGCTTAGTTTTGTTTTTAAGTGGATGAATTTAAACTGTTACCAAACACGAAATTTGCAAAAAGTAGTAAGGTACTAATAGCATTTCCATATTACAGCATGACAGAAGAGATAATCCGAATATAATGGGAGCAATGAGATAAATCAGGAAAACAGCTCATAAAAAATTAACTTTATAAAGGTAATTCACAGAAGCAGCCATAAACAAATCCATTGTTGTGGAGACCTAAAAATTCCAGAGAGGTATGACCTGGCCCCCTGCAGCCCTCCTCACTGCAGGCCAAATCTGCAGTAAGAGAGGAAAGTAAATCTAGAGGAGAATCTGATTTTCTAAAGAACAAGCATTTACTTTGAAGAAAAGTATTTCTGAGAAGCCGTAGCAAGACAATAGCCTAGACATGTTTCCTCCGTACTTCTCAAAGGGATGCCATCTTTGAAAAGAAGTCATTTAAATAACTCCCTTAACATTTCTCTAGTTACTACCAGCGAATTAAATAACCCAAACCTCCACACCACTGAAAACATTAACTGGGGCATTCTAATAGCTAATAGATGAGGAAAGTTCCCTGTGACCAAGGCTGAGAACTCAACATGCATGCAGCTTGAAAGCAACTGACAACAGTTTTGATTCCTGGAGTGCAGGGGTGGAGGAAGAAGCTACGGACTAATACATTTAAATAACTAATACATTTAAAGACGGGGTTTGCAAGTATTTGCATGTTTCTCTTACAAGCTGAAGGCCCAACACAGCAAATGGGGAAGTGTTCATATATTAGGCAAACACAACACTCAACTTAATAGCAATACTTGAGGAGATGAACAGGGCCAACCTGAATATACCAGTCTCTTGTCTGTAATTCCTATGCAAAGGGAGGGACAGAACTGCACACTGTACTGAGATTTGCTACAGGTTTCTGCAGTGTCTGTCCGTGGTTTTCTGCCCAAGTCATGCACCCTGCTTACTGCCCTGCTGCGGATCACAGATCCGTGACCTCAATGGAAATCACAAAGTGAGAATGAAACACGGGCTATTAAAGGAGAGGGGCTGGGAAACAAAACGAAACTTAGCGAAAGCTCTACACTACGAAACGAAATAAATCAGGATACATTACATCAACGTTTCTGATGACGACACATTTTCCATTGGTATAAAGAAAATTGTTGCCCTTAGGATCACCTCCGATAATTTTGGAAACGCCTCGTTCAACCTGCGGGAGGCTGGCGAACACTTTTTCTATAGGAACAGGAGAAAAAAAAAAGAGAATAAAAAATACATAAACAGAAAAGGAAAATAGGGTTTATTCGTGGCCGTACCAGACATCAGCCTCGCAGCCAAACGCCCTGCCGGCAGGCGCGGTCACTTGTTGCTGTCACCGGGCTGTGAAGAACCGCCGGCTCCGCGCCCGCCTCCAGGGCGGCGGCGGGCCGCCCGGCGCTTCCCCCGCCAACAGCGCTCCCCACCGCCGCCCCCCGGCCCTGGTCCCGGTCCCCATCCCCTCGCCGCTCCGGTCCCCCCCGGCGGGCTTACTGATCTCGTACGGCATCTTCGCCCACTTGTTACTGCGGTGGCGCTGGAAGGAAGGGCGGCGAGCGCAGCCCGGCGCGGCGCAGGCGGAGCGGCCTCTCGCTCTGCTCCCGCCGCCGCCGCCTCAACCCCGCGGCGCCCAGCGGCACGAACCAGGAAGCGCCCGCACGGCCCGCCGCTCTCCCCTGCCTTTGACCATATATAGTCAACTCTGCTAGCGCCGCGCCGCTCCCCGCCAGCCCGCGCCCCGCTCCCTCCCCCGGAAATGCCGTCGGCTCGGACGGGCCCGGCGGGGGCTGCGCTGGGGCGGCCGCAGGAGCCGGCCCCGCCCCGGCAGGGAGCTGCGCACAGGCCGCGGCGGGAGGGAGGGCGGGCGGTCCGGGGGAGCCGCGGCGGGCGCCACACGCTGGCTCTGCCCGGACTCACAGTGAGAGCCTCAAGGCAGGCTCCGCATGCGCATACACACCCCTCACCACCCAGCCGCGGGTCTCCTCGGGGCATGCGCGGGGCAGGCGCATGCGCGCTAGCGCGGGTGAAGCCGCTGAGGGGACGGTCAGCGGCGTTGCCATGGTGACAGCCCGGAGGGTGTGCAGCGGGGGAGCCGTGAGGGGAAATCCGCGCTGATCCCGAGGGAAGGCGGGGAGCGGGGAGACGGGCGGGCCTGGGAATGCCGCGGGAGCTGCGCCTGTGCGGAGAAGGAGGTGGGGGGACACCCTGCATTGCGCTGTCGCCCGTTTCTCACCGCTTGTGGGTGGTGAGCGGCTGTGGGGCAGCTCCCGCTCTCTTCACTCCCGCGGCATCACTAAACGTGGCTGCTGTGGGGGATTTGTCCCGGTGATAGCTGTTGGGGCACCGCGTGTGTGCCTTAAGTTACCGAGAGGGCAGGACAGACCTTTAGTTTTGCTTGGGAACCGTCATACCTGTTAGAAGGGATGGAGCCTGCTTTAGTACCCTTCTGCAAGAGAGGCTATGCAGGTCTTCTGCTCCTTGATTTCCTCCTTTTACAAACGTGTTGGAAGGCACTTCCTGTCCACGGTCAGTATTCCCTTGAAGCTCAGTCTTAACCTCACCCCTTAAACATTTATTAACGGGACATGTCCCCACAGTTTTGTGCCATTCAAGTCCAGATATTGCTGATGTGCTTTACAAACGGGAAGTTCATCTCAAGAATTGACCCTGAGGCCAAGTGGGATGTCTACTTAAATTAACGTGGGCAGCAAGCTTTAGGGAGAATCACATACTATCTCATTAATGTCTCCTGTATAGCTTTGAATAAATTGATTTTTTTTTTCCTTCTAATGCAATTAATATAAATCATGAGTATACCATCAGTTCCTTGGTTCAGCGAGGCAAAGCATTTACACATAATTGGCAGAAACTCCTGAAATGGGTGCTGGTTTGTGCTTTTGTCACATTCATAAAGTGGGATGTCCCTTTAACTTGCTTCATAAAGCATCAGGGCAGGTGGGTATGAGAGGACTGCCTTGCACAGCATGTGAATATAGTATATAGAAGTAGCAATGCTCCTGATATGTTCTTGGCCAATAGTCCTGTAAAACAGGCATGGGGGAAGTGCTGTGGGATTTTCTTTTAGGGGCTGGGAGAGCAGGGGGGAGGGGAAGGTAAATAAAGCTTTAGATTCTCAAATGCAGAAAGAATCTGCATTGCAGTACAGAGTTATAGAGGTTTTCATGCACACAGGTATGGGCATTTCAGGACAAAAGGATGCTGAAATTTCCCAAGAATCTGTCCTGAGTTGGCTTGTGTAGCCACTATACTTAAGGAGTATTGAGGGCAGCGTACAACTGTGTTGGGATTGCTGTAAGAGGTTTCTGTATTTTTCACTTGTGCACTATACAGACTGGGGCTTCTCGCTTGTCCAGTGTGTGGCTTCATAGTTATATTTTTCTTTAATGATTGCCATGTGCCCAGTAAAAACCAAATTATCCATGTGAAAAGAGTGGTGTTTTTCTTTACCTGTTTGGATTTTTTTCAAAAATAAATGAATCTATATAAATGAATAAATGTATCTATTACCTCAGTATTTCCTGCTGAAGACAAAGATTCTGCGTTGGCCGTAAGATGTTTTTGTGCACCAGAGCTCTATTATCTCTTATGTACATTAATAAAATCTTAAGTGCCCAGAATCATGTTTACATGTTTTCAGCTACGTTAGTTCATAGAAGATATTTTCTTTCCCTGTAAGGGTTGCTTTTGTAGTTTCTTACAGTGCCAACCTCTGCTTACATCTTGAGATTTTTAGTTTAAGTTTGATACTGACTTGAAATGATGTAGCTAATGTACTACAGATCTCTTATTCATTAGCTTCTCATAAATATCCAACTAATGGCCTAGGCTTGGAAGTAGCAAGTATGTCTGCAGATACTCCTGTGAAAAATGTGAAGTCAGTTTCAGAAGTGATTTTTATTTCTTTTTAGGTGCCTCAAGTACTTAAGAGGCAAGATATCCAGATCTGAGGTAGACTGGTAAGACTCCTTGCATCCCTGGTGTTCCAGGAGTGTTCCATTTTTCAGCTCATAGAGGGGGATGGAACTGATTAATTGTTACTTTCCCTCTGCAAAGACTTGACTTAATTTTTGTTAATTTGGTTAGCGAGTCTTTCATGTTTCCACAACTGTCCTCATGCTTAACAGTCTTGGTGTTTGAACAGAGATTTCCAGCCAGGTCAAGCTGCAAGTGCTCAGCCTCTTGGGGAATCACAGCTGACTCGTATTTGGTGGCAGATTTATTTGGAATAGTCGAAGAAGTTGCTGCTCCCAGCTGTTGTGGGGATTTTCTTTTGAATGACTACATGGGGATCTGTCTGCCCAATGTCAGTTTACACCAGCATACCTGTGGAGATGGTAGTCTTTGGCAGAAAGGTGGGCAGCAAGTGCTAGCTGCTTCATTCTGACGTATTAAACCTGCCAGAAAAGGCCACCACCCCTGGGCTTGCGCTTGGCATCTATTAAGACATTTCTTTATATTTTGGAAAGCTAAGTTTCACTATGTATTTTTGAAGAGTGTGAATGTGCCAACTGTTAGCCCATATACTTCATCTTCATAGCATTAATTACATGGTGACGGCATGGACTTCATATTAGGTTAATTTAAAGAATACCCAAAAGTTATTTAGTTGGTCACAGATACATATACTGGCTTGTAAAATATGTAATGATCAATTTCTATTCCAGAAGGCTCATAACCTGCAGTTTCAGTTCTTCAGGCATATAGATGTCTATCATTAGGCATGTGGTATCAAAGATGTTGTTAAGGTATTTAGGGTTGAATGCTAATGTTATGCTTAAGGCTCCGGGCCAGCTTTAAGATAACAATGCACATAAATGACAACATTGTGTGAAGAAGGTGTGTGGACTGAGGGCTGGACTTCAGACCATTAGCTAAGAAAGTAATGAAAATAAATCAAAGATTATGCTGCTGCATTGCTCAGCACGTGGCATTTCTAAAATTTATAGCATCTTTTCATGGTTTTTTAGCTTTATTTACTGTTCTCCTTGCTCACTGACAAATATGACTTGAATACTGATGGAAACACACCCCTTAAATTTGCAACTCAGCAGTATAGCCTCGGGCACACGTTAACAACTCCTTAGAAAGTACTTCACAGTCTTTTGGTATTTCCACATCACTTAGCATAGCATTGCATTTATACACAAGTTTTGTCTGATGCTGAGTAGCCATCAGCTTTTCTAAAAGGAATGTTAAATAAAATACTTCTTTGTGCTGTCAGTTTCTTTCCAGGCTGCAGCTGGTTTAAAGATCTCCTTATTTTGAGGTCTAAATGGTGAAAACTGCTTCTAAATAGTCAAATAGAAATGGAACAAGAAGTTTGAAATGAAAGGCAATGTTACACATCATATCTACTGCTATTATGGTGAGACTTTAGAATGACAGATGTCAATATGTAGGTTCTTTAGATGTTATAAATAAAGTATTTATTACAGATACCAACAAGACAAATACTCTGGTACTACAAAATCAGCAATGCCGTTATAGATTCATTTCAGCTGTTACGGAGCTAACCATTGGTTAGTTCTTTTTTATGGGTTCTCACCTTTGTTAGAGAGCCAAGGGAAAATATGAGGGAAAACTTGAATGACATGAGACATTTGAAATAGTAACCACTCGTGCACTTCATGTGCCCCAGCAATAAGAAATGATTGCAGAATCCCTGTCTTTCTATGACCTCTGTGTGTTGAAAAGAACTCTGGGAGCCCTAAAAAGCCAATAAAAGGTTTTGGCAGTTGACACTTTAGGCTGAGGATCATATAAGGACTTTTCTGGAAAGGCCAAAGTTCTGTGCTCTTTTTCAAGATACATAACGTCAAGCTCAGATACTCTGAAGTACAGGTTTATCTGATAAAGTACTGGGTTTGATCCTCCTTCTCCAGAAGCTATATCCCTCTTTATGTTTGAATCAATATGAATCAATATAGCTTTACCTGGAGCTATTAGTAAGACAAGAATATGTATCATTACACTAAATTCTGCCTCAACAAAGGTAGTTTTTGTCAGTAACACTGACAAAACTGTAAGGACACACCTGTAATATCCTCAGCTGTATAAAGGAAAGGAAAAAGATATGGAAATTTAAAAAAAAAAAAAAAAAGAAAAAAAGAAAGAAAGAATAAATCTGTTGTATTGGCCCAGTCTGTGTTTTTTACTAGTTATATAGCACCCTATTTTGGCCATCTTGTCAGGAAATGTGTCAGAAATAACCTAAGGATATCACAAAATAATTAACAGCTAAGGGGAAGGAAGACATTTTGATACATGATCGAGTTAAACTGCACAAAAATACAGCACGGGAGTATAAAAGTGAGTATCAGAGGCATAGGCAGTTACAAGTTTTCCACAGGGAGGCAATTAGATTCTTTTCACCTTCTTAAGGGGACAGTCATTGAAATTAAGAGGCAGTTGATTTAGAAGGGATAGAAGGAGTGCTGTATAATTAACCCATGGAATTCTTTGCTACAGGCTAACTTCCAGTCGAATTCCTTCACTGAATTCAGTCACAAAGATAACACTTAAGATGATGTATACATTAGAATGGTATCTGTAATTGCCTTAACTAAGAAGAAAAACGATTGTTTTCCCGATTAAAGGCATAAAGTATACATCACCTGGAAGTACGCATAAATTCGCCCATGTGAATTATTACTTGAATGTACTGTGGGAATTCTGTGTCCTCGAGCATATAGCTTTGACTGGTGTCTGCAACATGATACAGGTTATGGGCTACTGTATTCTATTTTGTTGAAAATTATCCTAACTGCAGCAGATGAGATCATGATCTTTTGTAATGAAGGCTTGGAGAACCATATATATTTATACCTCCAGCCTAAACCACATTAAATAAGAAAATTCACGAGTGCCAAAATTGTTGAGCAGTTAAAGCTCCCATCTTCCTAATAAGCTTAAGTGGCGTAAAAAAGGATCTTTATTATATCTGGGATTACAAGACAGTGTTGTCATGTAACAGAACACATTATACATTTGTTACGACGACTGCACTGATATTAGCAATGTTTCCATGTCTACTGCCATGCACAGAAGTCATACCTGTCTTAACAAAAGGAATACATAGCTGCTTCTAAAACAGGCAAGCTTTTGTTCTTCCCAGAGATGTATTGTACACTGTCTGTAGTAAGACGGAGCTACAAACAAAACATATCCCTTTCTAAATGTTCATTGTTGGTCTGACAAGAAAGGCTTGGTTACAGTGCTGTTATCAACATAAGGAGAAATGTGAAAGTATATTGGAGACAAATAAAAATCTTTGAAATTTCTCATCATACAAAGAGTTTTAGCTATTTCAAAAAAGAATTAACAGTATTATGGCCAAATACAGACTTTTAAAAAATGCATTGACTTCCAGCTACCATGCATGTGCCTGGGACGCCCCTGAGGCTTAGGGCAGTGTCCTTCATTTGCTGGAGCTCTTGATGCCATATATGGTGTTCAAATCTGACATCAGCATTTTATTTTGAGTCATGGTGCTCTTTCCTACATGTAAGCTTTGCAACTGATAATGTGCAACTCCATTTATAGTTGTCACGTTTTGCTGGTGACCTAGTCTCTGCTCCCTGTAGCATACCACTAATGCCACTAATAAGAACCAAAATAATTTTGCCTGCCATGTGACACTGCACATTGTAAAATACAGCTCTCTGGGGTACAGTAGTTCTCCAGTGCCATTCTCTGTACTTGCTTGGATTCAGTGTGCTCTGATTTTTAACAGCTGGAATCAAAACTAAAATTGTCAAAGCTGAGAATGTAAAGGAATGTCATTTAGGTGTCTAAATAAGGTCGCCTGATTTTCAGATGAAGTGAATATGTGCATGTTGCTTCACCTCCATTAAGATGCGTGCATGTGTGTACCACCAGAAAAATCAGACCTATACAAGAAACAACTCAAAGTAATTACCTTGAGGAATCCAAATTTGAAAGTTGTTCTTTAGCCTTCTGGTGGTAGCCTGTATGTAAGTTAAAGTTCCTATAGGATAGTTAATAACATAAGGAATATTTGTTATCTCTCGAGGCATAAAAAGGTTCTTCCTCCTAATATTAATATTAATATTAATATTAATCTTGCACTGGAGATTAGATTGCTTTCCAAGAATTAGAATCCTAACACTGTTTCTCCATTCTACATTAACAAGCTCTTTAGGAGTTGGGTTTTGTTCTCATTAGTAGAGCAAAACTGTAATCTTAATTAAGCAAATGAGTCAGACAAAGACTGACATATGCAAATTAGAAAGAAGCCTGGTAGGCAAGAGGAACAAAGAAAGAGAGGCAAAAGACTTCAGAAAAGCAGTAGTGTCACAGAATAATTCCTCTAACTACAGGGAACTACTGAAATGAGTGTAGTGAAGAAGATGTGATGGTGTATCCAGAAAAAAGTGTAATCCAAAAAGCAATACTAAGAGCTCTGGAAGTGCCACTTTCTCAGCTCCAATATATAACCACCAAAATGTTCATGTACGTGGGGGATTACTCAGTCTAACAAAGGGAACTCTTACTTGTGCAACATTTACAAGGACAGTGTTGAAATGAACTATAGCCAGGTTGGTATCATTTTCCATGTTGTGAAAATCTGATTCCGAACTATTTAAGTATTCTTAAGAGACCTTTGTTTTCCATGAGCTTCTCTGAGCTTGATTTTTAAGTAGAGTCTGCCAAGATGACCCCACTGGAAGGGGAATCAAAGCCTCTTAGCTGAGAAGCTCCTTAAGTGAGATTAGATTAACTCTATTTGTAACCAATTTCTTAAATGACTATACTCAGGGGATTCAATGTGTTAAATGTCAGGAAACTCCTCCTATTGCATAGCAAGTAGTTCTAACATGCTACTAATCAAACTGCAGTATATTCAGTAAGAGTCTTTCCAATAACTTTAGGTCTGTAAAGTTCAATGATTCACAAATTTAATACTTGCTAGGCAGTACAAAAAGAAAACTTCTGTTTCGGAAGGCTTTAATGTACATGCAGAAAATGCAATGCGAAGTGGCAGAACAAAAATTAAATATAGCTGTGAAGCTTCACATGGCCACCACAGCTCTATTCCTCTGCGTGCAGACATTATGACAGAGTTGTTTTTTTAAGAGTGGAGTTATTCATGCTTTAAAAGTGGGTTGCTAAATATAGTTGATAATGATCTAAATTTCTCCTAGAATTTCTTGATCATATGTAATGACTAACTTTCACAACGCCTAAAGAGCCAAAAGCTAAAATCATCAACACTGAACTGTCCAGAAAGTATCAGTGATCTATCTGCTATAGAAAGACAAAGGCTTACATCCTTAAGGGAATCAAATGTTTAAATCCTATTTAAATTGACCTCTTCCCACTGAAACCACTGAGAATTAGGTCTTTACATAGAAGTTAAAACCTAAATGTTTCTGTGTTGTTGCACCAAAGAAATCACCTGCAATATCTGTGCATCTAATGGAAACATCGTAGGGAGATATTAAACTGTTTTATCAAGTCATATATTGATTGTTGTGCCACCTGTGAGCATCTTTGGGCTATGTAACAATTGAAAATGAGGGAAAATAGATTTTGGATCAGTTTACATGTGAGACAACATATCTATGAATTACTGTAGGCATACACCTCTTGGATCAACTCATGTTAGCCAAATATTATAAGGAAGACTTTTGAATTTTTAGAAAGAGAACTCTGTGATGTTGGTGAGGATTTTGACATGATTGTTAATGATGGCACGTTCTTAGACAAGAGGCTTAACAGCACTTACTGGCGGGAGCACTAGATTGTCCTGTGTGCCTGTTTGTTAGATGACATTAGATGACATTCCTCACTAAAAAGGAAAAATTCTAGAAATGATTGAGTTTGTGATGGAGAATATTTCCTGTAGATGGTCACATCTTCACTTCTGTTGTGGCAGAACATGTTCGCAGACATTTTCTTCTTTCAGTTTTCCCCTTCTAAACAGGTCGCCTTTCTGGCTGCGCACACTTGCTTGCATGGTCTTGAGATGGACACTGGGAAAAGCTCTACGCTGGAGCAAGAAAAGTCCTGTGTCTCAGTGTGGGGCCACGTTCATTACAAGGCAACACTACTGTTGTTTTCCTATATGAGAATTGCTCATGAATTGGAAGTCAAAGGGCAGCATGTAGCTGTGGGTGTCCACAGAGATTTAAATACACAAGGGGCATTTCTACTGAGGATACACAATTGAAGAGCAGAATAATGAGAGATGCAGGTGGATGAAACTGAACAAACACGCAAAGTGCTTTGAGGTGGGAATGCATCTATAGCTACTTCATTAATGTATATTCACACTGCATCTCAGTTAATCTGCTTCCAAGGGTTTAATGATATCTTAAATACCAAATGGTTGATAGCAAGTATGTTTCATTCTGTACATAATACTTAAATAAAATATCACAGAATAGCAGAATTGTTGAGGTTAGAAGGGACCTCCGGAGATGGTCTAGTCCATTCCTCCCTAGTCAATGGGCGGTCAGCTAGTATAGTTCTGGTTAACCCACAATATATACCAAATTCTAGCAACACACAATTAACCCTTTAGCAATCCGTTTATCAGTTACATGCAGAGGCACAAGGACACATGCACGTACATACACCTGGCCATTTAATTCAAAAAGGTATTATAAATAACACCATGTGTTCTTACAAATTCACTCTTGTTGCTTTAAGGTCAAGACTGAATTATTCAAAGTATGGACTTTCATTTGGATTTGCATCTACAGTTAGTTGTTTTGCATGGAAACATCTATTCTTGCATCATGATGCTGTACCCAGCTTTTACACATATGGGAAAGCAACTAAGAGCACATTCTCCCCACATTCAAATTTAATGCAGCATCCATAATCTAGGGCACCCGGTATTGACTTTAAGAACTTTTTAAATCACCCAGTTTACAAGTCCCAGTATAGCACAGTAAAATACATGCTAAGAGCTTTGATTTTTGTTTATTTATTTTTTTTTATTTTTTTTTTTTACTGTTGCTATTTCAGGAACACTGAGGATTTATGTTCTAAAAACATTTCTGGCAGATAGAATTGTTAAATCATTCAGATGCTGGTTCTCTCAGTGTAGAACAGTGAATTTATAGGTATGATATATTCTCAACCATGAACTTCAGCACCTAAAAGCCATTATTTACCACATCAGGCTTTGCAGGACTCAGTACTGAGAAGAGAGAGACCACCCTGACATGGCCAAGTACACTGCAGTATTGAGTATGTAAAGAAACAGTTACCTTCACAGAAGAGTAGAATTGTGATTAACAGAGGGTGGTTGCTAGTCACTGTTTTTATACATGCTCTGTGAACCTCAGAGTCACAATGGACAAGAGTTTTGAGTCTCTTGTTATAATTTGCAAAGAATGGAGCTGTATAAAATATGGCTTTTGAGCAAACAGTTGTGTCAGTCACCATATGTCCCCTTACCCTGGTTTCAGCTGGGATAGAGTTAATTTTCTTCCTAGTAGATGGTACAGTTCTGTTTTTTGGCTCTAGTCTGAGAACAATGCTGATAGCACACCAATGTTTTAGTTGTTGCCAAGTAGCACTTACCCTGATCAAGGACTTTTCAGTCTCTCATGCTCTACCAGTGAGGAGGGGCACGGGAAGCCAGGAGGAAGCCGAGACAGGACGCCTGACCCAAACTAGCCAAAGGGGTATTCCATACCACAGCACGTCATGCCCAGTATATAAACTGGGGGAATTGCCTGGGGGAAGACAATTGCTGCTCAGGGACAGGCTGACTATAATTTTTAACTGTGCATTGTGAAAAATATCAACATAGTTTAAAGAGAGTATTTTCTGATCTAAGGGGAAGACTGCTACTGTCTGGAGACCACCTGTGGGCCTGCAGTGCTGCAGGCTGTGGAGACATTTGGTTCTGTACAAGTGACATCTCACATTAGTCAGTGCATGAATAAGCACTGACTAATAAGCCCATCTTCCTGAGCTGTGCAAGTATCCTTGTTTTCCTTTCTTTGCATAAATGTCATATCTTAGTAATTTCAAAAAGCATCCTAATGGTCCTTCACCAGACTCAGAGCACAGTATTGCTGCTGTTCATTCACAGCAGTGCAGAAGCAGTAACTTGTAAGTAGTCATGAAACAGCACACAATTTTGATTTTACTACAGAATGCTTTTTGTGCACACATAAGAAACACCTTAGATAAACTCATATTAAATTATTCATTTATGTGTACCGAAGGACCTTTGAAATTTGGATTAATGCTTTTTTTCCCAGAAGTTCTATGGCAACACACCAATGCATGTTAGTAGCTTCAGTAAAATAGTTTAGTTTTGAAGACGACAAGCAATGAAGAAAGGCACATTTCAGGCAAGCTTGGTCATCCAAAGTGCTCTTTTTTTCGGCTTTTACATGGGGCATCTCAGCTCAGACAGCACAAATACAGAGCTCTTTTTGCATATTGAAGTGGAAATTCAGACACTAGAACATTTCCTCAAATTGAATTTCTTTAGGAAAACAGAGAGATACTTTCTACATTAAAGTCTCAGAAGAATAACTTACTGCATTAATGATGGAACTCATAATGCCTGATTTATAAGGCTTAGTGTACTCTATATACACTCCTCATGCTGTACTACATCAGGATTCTCTTCCTGTGTCCCCTGTGACATTCTTTGCACTTGTAATGCCTCCAGTAACCTTCACTTAATAGCTAACCATCATTGCCACACAAGTCTTTCTCATATGTTACTTCAGTACAGCTGTGTCCAGTATGGAGCTATGGTGATGCTGTTTGGGTTTTGGCAGGGCAGACAGAAGACTGTTGAGTTTTTATGGGGGGAGGTGGCGGCGGGGGGGGGGCTTACCTTGAGGGACTCTAATTTATGTTGTTTTCCTCTGCTTTGAAGACAATTATGTTCCTACAGGTTTCATGAAAATGGAATCATAAGCATGGAATCATAATCATAGAATCATAGAATACCAAATTGAAAGGGACCTCAAGGATCATCTGGTCCAACCTTTCTCGGCAAAGCATGACCTAGACTGGATGTCCAGCATGCTGTCCAGCTGAATGCTAAAAGTGTCCAATATTGAGGAATCCACCACTTCCCTGGGGAGATTGTTCCAGTAGCTGATTGTTCTCATTGTGAAATATTTTCCTCTTGTGTTCAGTCTAATCTCCCCAGGAGTAAGTTATGCCCTACATCCATCACCCCATGTCTTTTCCGTATGACACCTTGTAAAAAGAGAGTCTCCATCTTTGTTGTAGCCACCGTTTAAATACTGGAACAACTGGTGAAACTTGTAGGAATCTCATTATCTTTGGGACTACAATTCTCTGTCAAACCTGGCTGATACTAGACAATGGCTCACAAATTGTGAGGGGCATTGATGGCTGGTTGGCTGGCTGGCTGGCTGACTGGATGGATGGATGGATGGATGGATGGATGGATGGATGGATGGATGGATGCTCACTACAGTCACAAAAGCCCATTTCTGAGGAAACTAGAATGCAGCAATGGCTTGCTTCAGGCATATGTTCAAAGTCTAAAAATGCAGCATGACTTGTCTCTTCCAAAACCTAAAAATAGGGAAATGCTTTACTTATTGGTTGTTTGCATTTAAGTAATAGAAAACAAGTCTGCCCCAATGTATCATCAATAAAACTAAATTGTTAAGCAGCATTAATAATTTTAGCAAATAGAGGCAGCCAAATGTAACAACTCCTTTTGGCATTTTGTGGCAACAGGCATTACGGTTTCTCTGGTTTTGGGAAAAGAAATAGGCAATCAAGTTGTGCACAGACACTTGGGGTGTGAAAGTTACCGGTGCTGTAGTTTGGCAGTGGAGAAAGAGCCTTGAGAGAAGAGAAGCAAATTTCCTGTGGTTTCTCAGTGTATTTGTGTGAATGCTTTTTGTATCTGTTATCTGTATGTCTGGGTATGTATATACGTCATATATATGCACACTGTGTGCATGTGCCTACTGGGAATACATTGCCTTCTGACAATGATACTTTGCCTACAGATGCTAATACTTTCAAATAATAGAGCTGGTCTGTACCCAGTGAGATATATTAAAGACTAGATACCTTGCAGCACTGCCTTAGCATTCTGAGACTTCTAAGCATAAACAACCTCTGTTTAGATAGATGTTTAATTTCCTAAGTGAAGGAAAACGGTAGGGTGGTTATGGTTTCCCAAAGGAAGACTAGTCATTATTAAAGGAGCATTTATAAAAGTTATATTCTGACTGTGAAGGCATATTTTCCAGGAAGAATTATTGAAAAGGACCAAAACATAAGAGCTCTACATTCTGTGTAACAGCATTATTTTGTCTTTGATGTAGACAGACACCATCTGATATGCCTCCCACATTCCAGAAAGCCTGAATTTGCTGAGGGAATGGGCAGAGGCGATGCTGACAGGTGAACAAGCAAGAGGGAAAAGTAGCTCTTGCTTCTCACTTGGGTTTCAGCTTACTCCCAGGGCCTTTCTAACAAGGATACAGGATTAAAAAAAATTTACAACTGTTTTCTTTACAGATCAGTGAGATTGATGGCAAGTGTCAGTCGGTGTAGAAATGAGTCCAGGATCATCTGAAACTGTGCCATAGTCTAAAAATAAAAGGAATTTCTATTTTCTTTTTCTTTTCCTTTTCTCCTCAGAAAGCAGTCATGCAATATTAACTTCAGCCCAGCAGGACTGCCTGTGTGTGAGTGTGGGGATTGAGAAATGCAGATGATGTGAGAACATGAGGAACGCAGAACTGAGTGAGTGCGCTTGGGAAGCAGCAGCTCTGCCATGAGGTCAGTGTAAATCTGAGGGAACTGTTTTTCACTCTGTGTGCTGGGCTAGGGCTTTTCCACAGGAACCATGCTTCTGTAGACACTCCTGAGTAAACATCTATCTTGCTGGTGTACTTTGAGCAGCAAAACATAGAAGGGTGAAAACACAGGATTTCTTCCTTGTGTTCAAGTCAGGTCAGCCATGTTCCCCACAGTCATACTGCACCATTACATGGGCTGATGTGTTACGCTCTCAGGATCTGCACAAGCAAACACAGCATTTTGGATTGCATTGAAAATGCGTTCTTTGGCCTCTCTGAATGAAGCAGAAAGTGGCTCCTCAATGAGAACCACTGGTTGTTGTTTAGGGATGAGGGAAGTATAAGTGTTTGTTTAGCTGTCCTATCATGACATTTCATTCTGGCAAACCAGAATCTCTGCAGCAAATTAGAGTTTAACAAAGCAGATCCTGTTGGTTAAGCTGATTCATTCCTGCAAAGAAAGAGGTCCCCATGATAACTTCTCTGATACATTTCTGGAAACAGTGAAGTTGCAGGATGCATGGCTGGAGTGGAGATAGAGCTTCCCCTAGCTGCAGAAATGAGTGAAGAAGGCTGCCAGTACTTCAGATCTGGCAAAGTTAATGTACTGCATCCATATATGGATCAACGTCAAACCCAGTAGCATCAGAGAACCAAAAGATAAAAAGTCCTTTTTAGGAACCACTTAGTATTACACAAAAATGTGCAGGATGGCTTAAGGATTATTTTGAGAATAAAAATAAACATAATGAAATGAAAGATGCAGTTTGAGCTACTGCCAAAATACTGTTCTGCTAATGCTGCCTGTAGATCAAAGAACATTAATAAATTACTGAAAGAAAAAGTCCTTCTGAAAAATTAAGAAGAGCATAATAGGATTGTCACAGTTTTAGGGAAAAGTATCTAAAGGCAAAATTAAGAAATCCAGTTACAGATGAAGAATGCCTGCTCTATGTCTCAATACACTTTCTTTGAAAATGGAGATGTCTGACAGATTATGCCTGTTATGCAGATGATAAATAACTTGGAATTTTTCTTACAAGTGGTGCAGCAGTCTCTGAGAACAATAGCTTCTGTTGACATCTGGTTTATGAAAATCCTAATCCTTGAAAACATAGCTAAAAACTGCAGATGGCAGCCCTCAACCTCTGAAAACACTCCTGCAGATTTAACTGAGCACTCCAGTGACTTTGACTATCTATCTGTGTCATCACTGTGATGAGAAACCCTAACGGAGACCAGCTGCTTTAGATACGGCACACATTGATAGTGACAGGCAAAGAATTTGCAGCTCAGATAGACAGAGACAAAGGTGAAAAAAGAGGTTGTGGTGTTCCTGTTTCACAGAGGGAGGGATAAAAGCACAGGAAAGCAAGGAACTGTGGCCTTCTGTTTCTGTGATAGCAGGGGCAAGCTTGCTCCTTCCCATGTGCCCAGCTATCCAAAAGCAGAGGCAGCTGCACTAACACGGAGCTGAATCTCAGTGCAGCTTCTGAATTTGAAAGCTGCTATTGGGCCTCCCTTGAAGCTGACTCTTCTTCAGGCTAAACAAGGCCAGCTCCCTCAGCCCTTCCACTTAAGGCAGGTGCTCCAGCCCAAGACCTCCTTGTTGATCCCCCTCTGGGATGCCTCATCTATCTTTCTGGTAGTAGGTGACCCAAAACTGGACAAAATAAATTCTCTTTCAGATTCTTTGGATTCAGAAATGCACCACTTTCAGTTAAAGAAATTCCTTCTATTGAAGCATTCTTCAAAAGGTGGGTGAGAACTGCAGTATGCAACTGTGAGTTTCAATGCTTTAAAAGGTACAAAAATCTAGTTAATAAAATCTTGGAGTTACTTGTTTTTGAGAATCATTAAATACCTCAAGAGAGTTTTATGGTTCATAAGACTAGAGTTATAAAAATATAAATTCTCTGTATTGGAGCAAACTGAAACTTGTAATTCTTGAGGATTCAATGGTAATATTTCCTGGAGGTCAGTAATTCTCTAATCATCAAGAGCATCACTTTTTTCTACCTTCTTAGAAAAACTTTGTTAGAAAACAGATACTGAGCTAATTGGATGCTCCACTAACTTAATATGGTATTTTTTCCTCTCCTAAACATGATGCTCCACCTCCCAGCTGTATAGGATTGTTTCCTATTTTTAATTTACTAGCATTTTTCATGGTGCAACCTTAATACACTATTTACAACCTCCCCAGCTACATCTGGGTCAGTATGACAGAGAGCAGGGGGATTTTCTTGGCGCTACGCCGAAGGATGAAAAATTTTAAATCCTGCATGTGAACGAATCAGGGACCAATGGAATGCTGATTTGATTGAAGAAAATCCTTCATCACCCTCACAGAAAAATGCAAGGCACTGAAGAGGATGCTGCCACATGCCTCCCCACCAACAGCGCCTGTGAAACTGGAACAAGCCTTCATGCCAGCAATGTGCATGCACAGACAGTGATATCTATCGATGTATATCCTTATATACACAGACATAACTCAGGTGCAGAATTGTAGGCATGTGACATCCCTCCTGGGTGTTGGGGACTTTCCCAAGGAATCGAGGCTTCTCCATAGTGTCTCTTCCTGACTGGCCATCTCTGTGCAGGCATCAGTCTATGTCTGATAGTACTAAAAACAGGCTGAAGAAAAAGGCAGTTGAATTTACAGCAACAAGAGCAAAAGGTTTATATTCCTCAATATTGCAAATGACACGCCTCTGCCAGCAAAGCTCTGAAGCAGCCCTGCACCAGGAGCCGGCTGTCCCCCTGGGAGACGTGGTGGCAACGACATCTAGTGTCAAGAGCTTAGATAGGTTTCAAACCAGGATCTGCTCCACTCCATGAAACCTGTCTTAGCCTTGTTTTCTTCCCAGTATCATACCTCCCCAGCCCCCTTTCCTCCTCCCTCCTCTCCCGCCCCAGTAATCTTTTTAACTCATTCTTATAGCAGATACTGGATTTGAGGTTGCAACCTCCATAGGACATGGCAAGGGTCTAACTTCGGTTATGTATTACCACATGTATGTGGTTGGTAGACAGATGGGACATGCAAAGCAGTGCATCCCCAACTGAAGTTACAATGAAAATAGTTAGCCAGGTTCAGAATCCATGTTGCAGATGACACAGTTTCTCTTTCGTTTGGTTGTAGAAATTATGTCCAGCTGCCAATCTTGATTGTCTCTGCCCACTATTTTATTGTCAGTGGTCTTAAGTGTTTTTATCCATTTAATCTGTCACAAGTGAGGGAGATAAAAATAAAACTATTTCATCTATCAGGATTGTTTCTCATGTTCCCATATATATATGGTGTCAGGGTTGACTGCATCCAGGATGAGGAGGGAGAACTTTGTCTTTAGAAGGGGAGAAAGATTTTCCAGTGGCAGAACTACCACACAAGACAAGAGTATGCCGGGAAGCTATGACCTCTGTAACCTGATACATCTACCTTATAATGTCTAAATAATAAGGTCTTTTTACTGTGTGCTCAGAAGAAATGTGGTGATTTCTATGGGGTTTTGTGATTCTATCAACTTGCGTGTGAGAGGAACAAATGGAGCAAGATTTTCTGCCTGTAGTATCACACCTTTTCTTCCTCTTGTCCTGGAGATGGGCAGACAGTCCAGACAGATTGACTTGATCCAGTGACATAAAAGCATGTGGATTTCTTAGGATCTTTTTAGTGATTATGCCTAAAAAAAGTAAAAATTAAAACCTTAATTTAAAAAATGAAAACAGCAGTTAAACAGCTGAGGTTATTATACTCCTGCTTATACCTACTTGCTCTGAATTTAAAGGAAGGGTAAGCTTGGGCATCATCTTGAGCATTATCTGGAGCTCTTTTTGCCAGAGACTGTAATTTCCAATGCTCATCCCTAGCAGTGACCTTAATGGCTTTTTGCAGTGATCAGGATTCCAGGACTTGCCATTATCTGCACTTTGGATCTGGTTAAGTAAGTGAAGACATGAAAGGAATCCTTCAGCCAGTTATAAATGTTCCTAGACAATGAAGATGCTCCAACTGTGAGAATCTCTCTCTAAAAGAAGTCAAAGGGTAGCTTATCTTCTTGCTGAGAATACATTCCAGTCTCATTAGTAGAGTACCATTATGAGACACAGGTAAGATCAGGTCAAAAATGTGAACTGAAAATAGCTTAGAAGCATAAAGACCAAAGGCAAATATATTTGATCTGAGTGACTACAGCCGCCTTATAAAATTTCCTGCTCAAAAATACAACTTTTTCCAAATGTTATGTCAATGTGCAATGAGAAAACATGAAAAATATCAGCCAGTTATGGTCTAGAGTCTTCTCTTGCAATCAAATGTGACATAATGAAACAGTGAGTTCAGTGAACTGGGAAGGATGCATAAATTCAGTTTATAATGTTCTTGAAATCTGAAGGACTCTGTGACTCGGATTTCAGAGGATGGTATCATTAATCAATGCCTGTCTTCCAGGAGAGTCCTTGTTCAGAATGACAAGAGTCAGAATTTACTCTTCCCCATTGCAATCACTGTTAAATGTAGAGCCAATTACATATGAAATATTTATAGTATCTGCCTGCATCCATTTTTACTGAGACATGGAGATATTACAGTAGGTTTGATGTTTCTGAACTGGTGCTCATTCACTTGCCAGTCTCATCCCTGCTTATGTTGTCTCCTGAGATCTTAGGCTGAAATCCAGGAATTTCTGTTCTTCTTACCAGTCAAAACTGGTGAGTTCATGTTTTGTGACACTGTTCCCAGGGATATTCCTGGTACCCCCCAGGAGTGTACACCTGTCTTCCTGGAGGCAAGAAGTAGCAGAGATATCTTCTCTGAAACTGCTCAATAACTCCAGTTAAATTTAGTCCTTAGAGACCATACCAACAATATAGACAATTTTTGCTGTGTGTATAAGTAGTTATCCTTTTCTACTAAGCCGACTCTATCTTTTAACTTTATTATCAGAATAGTATTATATTCTGTTATTGGTTAGTGGGCTTTCTGCACCTTTTGGGGAAATGGCAGCTTCAGGCTTGCTTGAAGAGCTTTTTGTGGCAGCTGCTAACCTAAATGCAAAGTGTGAGGCTGCCTGCTCCATGCTGGGCAGGGGACACTGCCTGGTAGATGATATTGCACTTTTTCTAGTAGGGCAGGAAAGATACAGGTATTCTTCTGACCCTATTCTCCTTGTCTAGCACTGCCCTCACTTTCAATTCATCTCTCTTCCTGGTACAGAATTAAAATCCACTATACTTTTAGAAATTGCTGACATAAACTTTTTGGTTCCTACAGTGATCAGAAGGTGATGAGAACTCTTATTGGCTGCTGTTTACTCCCCTAAACTGTATTACAGCTGTTGCTGCCAGCCATAAACTGCTGGGTGGTTGATATTTGGATGATTGAAAGTGAGAAGTGTCTGTTTAGCCTTGGTCCATAGAGAAGAGATTAACAACAGCTCTGTCAAATGTATTCCCCTATGCAATTTTACTTCTTAATTCTAAATTTATTCAGGTTTCCAAGTTATCCTGAAAAGAATGGGACAGTGGTATCTGTTAAGTTTTATTGTACGAACAAATGTCAGGATTACATTCATTAATGCCTAGTTATATGCTGCATGTCTTAAAAGTACCCCTCCAGGAGGCAGATTAAGACATAGAAATATTACTAATCGTATTTTACTGAATAAGGAACAAGTTTGTTTAATTCTCTTTCTGAGTATTTGCTTCTGTTCTTTTGTTAATCTTTCAAAAATTATTTTTATCTGAAGAAATTAGGCAGCAACAGTTATTAGCTAATAAAACCTGCCTTAGAGGAATATCCTAAAATATAATTTCCTACTATACATACATGCATTCAAGATTTTTTAATATGTTCATGAATTTTCTTGTAACTGACAACTTCTTAGTATTTCATATATAAGACGTGGTACAGATAACTTGTTTGCCTATATATCTGTTAAGTGCCTGGTCCATTTTGAATTATAAGGCAAAGACTCACATTAGGGAAAAAATTCCCTCTTGCTTGTATCAGACAGCCTAGCTGAAAGTAAAATGGAAAAAGTTGGAGTTAGGTCACAGCAGAATCCAGGACATCAGTACACAGCTTTGGACAAAGACAGCAAATGTTCTGCAGTTTGTGGTATGGCGCTCAACTCATTGTTTTCTGTGTTAACCCTGAACAACTTCTTGAACTATTTGTTATTTGTTTTTCACTGGTGAATCATGAATCCACCTGTCCTTGCGTTGTGTGTCCAGTGCTGTGCTGCAGACTGTCCCTGGCACGGCAGAGTGTGACTCGCCAGCAGCTCGGGATTAACCCTCTCATTGCTGCCCTTCTCTATTGCTTCTGAGAACAGCTCCATCCTGATGCTCAGGCTCATAACATGTCTTTCTGCTCCTTCCCTCCATTCAATTAAATACAGGTTAACCATACCCGCCGTCCTTCAGGTATCTCTCCTCTCTTGCTATAACTTCTTTCCTTGCAGCCTTGCTGGGAACTGTCTCTCTTCACTCCCCATCACTCACAACACAACACTCTGCTACACCTGCCATGGTTTCCCCTTTTTGCCCATTTCCACTGGCTGGTTTAAAAGTCTTATCTTTGTCTTGAAGGCCCTTGTATCTCTATCTCATTCAGCAGTCTGATCTCTCTTGCTCCCTTGCTCCAGTAATGGCTCCAGTCTTTTCTCTGCGTTATTTTCTTACTTTATTTATCTCTGCAGGACTTCTTCCACACTGTATATTTAGAGCCAGACCTGCCATCAGAGGTTCAAAACTTTCCTAAAGAGTATTATACTTTCATGAAGTATTTCTGGGAACCCAAGAGACTCTATAAAACTTCACACATTACCAGTTCTTTAACAATGTGCTAGCGTAAAGGCTTGACTCTCTGGTGTCTCCCTGTCTTAACCTATGTCCATCTGCAGGACTGCAAGCTTTCCAAAGGTCTAGCTCTGACTGTTATCTCTTTTACCTGCCTAACTGCAATGCCTCACAAGTAACTGTGAGAAATCTGGTAACATACTGCTGTAGGTTTTAAGATGCAAGCTGTATTTTTTATTATATTGCATATATGAGCAACCTTTTTTGTTATACTGGGTGACATTTCTTGTTGTGTTGAGATGGTGATTGGGAATGCAAGTGCGGACACTGGGAACAAATTTCAGAATAAAATGTGTTTCTTTGGCAATATTTTTCAATCCCAGGGCTTTTTTTCTGTAAGTGTTCCAGAAAAGGAGCTGAGAGATCTCTCTTGCCCCTGCATTTAAAATACCTTTAAATTTGGGTGAAGTCCTCTGATATTTCTTCCTCACTGACCCCATTGTACATTTATCTCATAGCTGATGATACCTACTCATTAAGGAAGATGATGGCAGGGGTGATGGAACTAGAGGATCTTAAGGTCCTTTCCAACCCAAACCATTCTATGATTCTATAATTCTGATTCTATGATTCTGTGATGTTCATTTGCAGCATGAATGCCGTAGTTTTAACTTATTAAAATATTACCTTTCATCACTTTGCCTATCAGATGAATGTGAGATGATATGTGCATAGGAGAGCCTTGTGACAATTGAAGTGCAATATCCAGTTGTGTTCTGCAGTCTAGGAAAGCATTAATGTTTTCCCCATCTGTTCCCACTTCCATTGTAGCATTTTGCCTGCCACATAATATTAAAATGCTGACAATCTCAAGCCAAACATAGACTGAACGTTTGTTCCTGTTCTTATCATGCTCAAACAGACTTGCACGTGGTTCTTATTTCACCATCACAAATTGAAATAATACACGCTGATTTAGCTGCAACATTCCTGTGTTACTAGGACCTGTAATGTACCTAGTAAACCAACATTTAATGAAAATTAAACTGGATGAAAAGTGTTTTATTTACATTTTTTTTAGAAACAAACAGGAATTTTAACAACAGCCATGAAAGGCAACATTTTACAAAGCTATGGATGGAGAAGAATCTGAATCCAGTGTGTATATATGTACTGGATATATATCATAGAATCATAGAATCACAGAATAGCTAGGGTTGGAAAGGACCTTAAGATCATATATATGTAACATATATATTTGTTACATGTGTATATATATATACACACATGTAACATATTGATGATAAGTAGAGAGCTTTCTTATATTATGTTAGTATTATGTCTATTAAAACAGTAAATAATCAATTAAACATTTTCTTTACTAGCTGCTGTGATTTAATTATAAAATCCTGTCTTTCCCAGCCTGGGGAGTTGCATTCCCAGAGCTGTAAGTGCTCTTTGCTAGAGGCCAGTCAGTAATTGTGAACAATAGGTTCATCCTTTACAGTATGTAAAATACAGAGCTCATTCTCAGTTAAAAGTGTGCAGTCTCAATTCAAAACAATTTTGTGGATCTGTGTATATTTAATATCTGCAATTTTCTCTAGTTCTGGAGTTGTTTTTTAAACTTTGTATTTCTCCATATAAAAATGCAGAAAGCATAAGTTGGGAAGCAAAAAGGTACTTGGTGTATGCTGTTACTGCTGTGAAAAATCAATCTGAAAATACAGAGTTAAACTGTATGAGAGGATGAGAGAATATATATGTATTGTGCTTATCATGCCAGCCCTGGATGTCATTATGTTGGCCTGATCAGTCAGACAGTGTTACATGTAGCATTACAGTACTGGCCTGTGAGTAAAAGTGGGACAGGAGGACAGAGTCGTGTAATCAATGCAAACTCATTTATTATACAAACAAGCATCTCTGCTAGGTCCAGATGGATTTTCCTTATGGACAGGTGGTGGCATAGCCTTCCTTTTGGGCAGATGGGGTGATCAGGCTGATCTGGTTTTAGTAAAGATGAGATCTGGGTTTTTAATCATGTCCTCTCTTCCCCTTTTGGCTGGGTTTGGCTCTCTGCCTTACACGGTTGTGACCCAGCAGCCCTGCCTCACCCCGCACTGGTGCCAGCCAGTTCCTGATGCTGTATATGTGCTCGCATTATACGCAGGGCCAAGTGTAGGTGAGACACCTTAAACACAGCAGTGCTCTAATGGGTCAAATGTGGAGTCACTTTGGCTTAAAGAAAAGTGTTCAGAAGCCAGATCCTGTAGGTAGACTCCAGTCTTTCGTATACTGTATGCTCGCTGCTCATTTTGGACCAAACCAGCCTTTTTAACTTGATGGTATTCTGCTGTTAGTGGTGATGTACATCATCATGCAGCAGTGGCATCATACAGCAATGGCACCATGTAATTAAAATCGTGGATTATTTTCACTCAAGGTTAATGCTCTTCGAGGTACACATCAGATTTCCCCTTCGTTCCGCACTTGTTTGGGGTGAAGTCCCACACCCTCAGAGGTGAAAACTGTTCTAGGTACCTGCCCATATTCTCCCATGCATGTTGCTACCAATGACTACACTGCATCAGGCCATATCCCTGAGTGAAATTCCTGAATAGTCGGTTAACCTTAGGAAAAGCCAGAAACAGATTCTTGAGACACATAGCATGGACATTCTGGTTACCCAAGGATGCTGAAGGGACTGAAGAGCCACCTTCTCACAGGAGAAGAAGGGAAAGGTGTCATTCTTAATTTCATCCGCAAATTTGCTCTCAGAGGGAAAAGGTGTAGTTATTAATTATCTCCATGAGATGGTTCCTGAGGTACCGAGATGGCTGCAATGCAGGGGCCAAATATTAGATTAGTCTCAAGGCCAGTGAACTTTTAGCATAATTCTCCTTGGCAAAACACAACCAAGTGCTGCACAGCACAGCAAACTGCAAAACACACAACCAGCCTCTAAAAAACTCTCAGATTTGATGTTCAGCAAGAGATGGAGCATGGCACAGAGCAGGTAAGGCAACAAATAAGTGTTGAGAACAAGTCAATCAACATTACAACCAGCAACTGCAACTGCTAATGAGGTATAATAACTAGTTCCCCCTGGCATGCTCTGATCAAATCTTGATCTTGTCATTGTCCTGAATGCTCTGTGCCCCATGTTGGGTGCTGAAAAGGACTGTGGTGTGATCACCCTGGATGGTAGCTCAGCCCCACAGAGCTGCTTGCTCACTGCCCTCAGTGGGGTGGGGGAGAGAATTGGAAGGGCAGAAATAAGAAAAGTCACGGGTTCAGATAGAATACAGTTTAATAAGTAAAGGGATTAAAATAGAAAGAAACTAAAAAACCCCAAAATTGCTCTATATGATGTCATACTGTATGGAATATCCCTATGGGGTCAGTTAGGGTAAGCTGTCCTGGCTGTGTCCCCTCGAACCTCTTGCTCACCCTCAGTCTGCTCACGGGGTGAGGAGTAGAAAAGGCCTTGATTCTGTGTAAGCACTGCTCAGCAGTAATGAAAACATCCCTGAATTATCCACAGTGTTTCCAGCACAAATCTAAAACATAGCCCCATATGGGGTGCCCTGAAGAAAATTAAACCCACCCCAGCCAGATCCCATATAATAGTGTAAGTCTGGGCTTATGATGTCTTTTAGATTTAAATTTGGATTTTCTCTTGGCCATAGAATGAGGAGGGTCTTTGGTGATGTCAGGAGAAAATGTTAGAGCCCTTCCTGAAACACGGCCCCGACTGGATCCTACAGTGAGGAACAGAGGATCAGCTCAGGGCTGCACAGCCTGGAATTATCCTTGGATCTGCGTCCCAAGTTGGGAAGCAAAGAGGTAGGTTTGAGCATGCTCAAGGGGCAAAGATACTCAAGTGTCTGCCTTACTGCCTGCTAACACTCTTATTCATACAATTTAACTTGTTTTATTTTTGTGCATGTCACATTTGATTACTGCTTCCCTTCAGAACTGGCAGATGATGCGCACTAGCTGTGACGAATGTGGGTCAAAAGAAACTCTTTCAAGCCTGATCAGTTTTATTCTTTAATTCACCTGAAGTGTGCTAAAATAAACAAAACAAAATATAGCTCATAGTTCTTGTTTGGCTGTTCTGCTTGTGTTGAGGAGATCTTTCTTGGTAAACTAAAGTCTCCAGATTCAGAAAACCACCCTGACTTTTGTGGCCTGACAAGCCACCTGAATTAGGACAATTACAGCAACAACAGTAAGTGTATAAATTTTGAAGCTCATGAAGCATGTAAATCTCTTGTACAGATTTTAAAGAATAATTAAAAACATTTTACCCTGGAAAGCAGGATAAAATACAATATAAATGTACCAGGGTAGATGGCATACGGCTGTCTTGATAGTTCTTTCTTATTTTCTAGGGAAAGGAAACGATATGGATCTCATACAGCTTTCTGTAAACACCATGTTATTGACTCATTTTGTTTTAAAATGTCCTTGACATTTCTGTTCAAGTTGTTAAATATTAGGTAGATGGATGCTGTCAGGGTTTATTAATCAAGTACTCTCCTAGTAGCCTTCCTATAACCCAAAGGCTCTATATGGGAAAGTGCTAGCTAAGGCATAGCAGATGGGAATTAGAACAAGAATGGATAATGAACTGGTGAAAAAGGAGGCAACAGTGGGCTGTGCTGCAATGGAATGTATCAGGTCACAGAGCAGTGACCGAGATAGGCCTGTGACCATCAGTCCTCGGACTGGTCTTGTTTGAAACCTTCTCTTACGACTGTGACTCAGTAAGTACTTCAAAATGAAAAATTCTGATTGCATTGGACTTCAATGCATTGTCAAAACATAAGAGGGACAGAATTTCACAGAGTAAGAACTAAACAACCTTTGCTACTCTACAGTTAAAGCTGGCATGAAAGTCACAGCACAAAATTGAAGTTCAAGGTCTTGTACTCAGGTCTTGTCAGATGCAAGTCATCCTTCACAAGTAAGAGAGGAGCTATGTTAAGGTAAGAATAAAGTTGGCCTCAAAAAAGAGATATATACCCTTGTCATGAAAATACTTAAGAAAATGTCTTGTGTGCTTCTGTGCTGGGTCCCTCTGAGTCCACCTGCAAGGAGATCCCAGGGAAGCAGGTTCTCATCTGTTCAACAGGATGCTTCAGCCAGGGGAGTCTACTCAGAGCAAACAGTGGCTTTTGAAGGCATGCTTATATCACCCTAACCTCTTTAGCAGGTGTTTATTGGTTGGAGTGGATAAGAAGAATTAACCATTAGGCTTTTGAAGCATCTATATTGGATCTAGATCTCCAACCACAAAAATATAATTTCTCTTAGAGATATGACAGCTATTTTTGATCACTGGACATACAGCTGTAATTATTTCTCTCCTTAAAGTAATATAATAGCATTAAAAGAATAGGGTTTTTTGCCTAGTTATACAGAATGAATGGGATGAAATGCCTGATCTGTATGGTAACACACCTTCAGATGTACCCTCGATCTTGCAGCACATTACTGTCTTCCAGTCAAACTACAAGTTCTCTGAACCATGTAAACTGTCATTAACTATTTGGAAGAAGAAGAATGATGTTTTGCGAAAAGGACAGAGAAATAGTCCCCCAGTGCCGACCTTCCTTGAACTGAGCAATGAAGAAAGAGCTCGTCTTCCCTTCCTTATCCTTTCTGAGCATTTTTCTTTATTGACATTGAAGATTTGCCAGAGTATAAAAACTGGTAAATTTTGTGAAATTAAAAATAACCCATCTTTGTGGCTTTGAAACTATAATTTGTATTTTGCTTATGGGCAGGGACAAATGGTGGAAAGGTGGAAAAAACTGCCCACAAAACTGTCAGGCGATAGAGCTTTCCTCAAACATAATCACAGTTGCCCTAGTTTATTACTCGTGGTATTTGCAAATGGGCTTACATTGTAACAGTAGCACTCTGCAATCCCTTGATAGAAATATTGCTGGCAGAGATGTTTTTGCTCTGTAGACAAATCAAACCTGCCTTCTGTTATACAGTAATTACTTTCTGAAACCCTGTACTATTTAAAAATAAATAAATAAATAAAATATCCACCTTTGAATTCCAATCACCAGAACTCTTTACTCCTTTGTCTGCTGACCCCAAGAATGAATTGTAAGTGCCTTCTCATCTTGGCTGGATCCGGAAAACTATAAAATTTTAAAACAAAATAAGGAATGGTTAGTCACGATCACAAGCTTCATTAGATTCTTTCTTCATTATACTTTTTTTCCTTAAAAATAATGAAAGAAACAGACTAGTTTGCAAGAAATACACCTAGAAAAGGCAAGAAATATCATTATTATGGTTATATCTCACTTCCTCATCAATCCTTTCCTGTTACAGATCTCTTCTACCACCTTATGGTGTTTCTAGTGATGCTTCTTCTCCACAGACATGCGCTGCATGAGCTGCTGGTGAGCAGCAAAAGGAGATGGGACCAGAGACAGACACATTTGGCAAGGCAGCTTGAGCGGGGTGGAGTACCCAGGTCTGAGCTGAATTGTGGATCCTGTGTGCGTGGGTTGGGGTCACTGTGGATGCTGGTCTGGGCAATTAAACCCTGTTAGTGCCCTCAGGGGTCTCTCAGTTTTCTGTATTATTATTATTATTATTAATAATAGTAATAATTCACCCTTTCTCTTCTCCTTTATTCTCAACCCTCTCCTTAATGCCTTAAACTCCTTAAAGTTCGCTTTGATCTCTTCCAGCAGTGTCAGCTAGCTTGTGTTCAGGTCTCACAAAATGCTGGTCTGTTTGCTACACCTCAGCTGTGGATGTTGGAGGGAAATTAGCTATACAGAGACCATTGCTATAGCAGACTGGTGACCGACAACAGAAAGGCCTGAGAGCCTGCAAGCCAATGGATTACAGTGACAATTTCCATGTATCTCATAAAGTCAGTCACAGCCCCTGAGGCTCCTTTTACCTTCTGCAAAGCAGCAGCACTCCACTGACCAGCAGAAATCTCCCATCTCAACCCCTCCCTGCTTCATGGAGGATGAACTCTCAATGCTCAGGACTGTCTGCCAGAGGAGGAAGGGGAATAATTCCGCCCTGATCCTGAAAATAATAAACTAGGTGAGCCTGATGCTTAGCAAAGGAGCAGTCACAAACACTGTTCTTCGCCTGTGCCCTTACTTAGTGTATGCCCAGAAAACCACTGCTAGGGCTGACATTATGGTTTATTCACTATAAAATGACTGATGAACACTGGTGGGAAAACTTGTTTTACACAGGGAAAAATGGCAAGAATCCTGTATTCTGACCCACTGGGAGAGGGGATTTGCATTGCCATATAAAAGAGGAATGTCAGATTAATTAGAGCTTTGGGCATTAATTATATTAGGGTTGATAAAAGCTGCACAAGAATGATGTGTATATTTTCACTGATGAGCATTCAGTAACTGAAATCTGTGAGCCACAGCTACTTATTTCATTCATAGATTGTCTGAAACATGTCCAACACATTCAAGCAAAGGATAGTATTATGTATTACAAGCTTGATTTGAAAAACAGTTGAAGAAATATCCTTTGGACTCCATTCTTTGCCCTTGCTGCATTTTGTAGTGTGGAGGTGTGTAAACCACATAGTCCATAGTCACCTGTGGTACATTTAATGGTACCTCACTCAAAACGATGACAGTCCTATTCCTGTACATAATATATTAAGCTGGTACTTTGGTAATAATTTCACTTCTCTTGGTCACTTCTTTTAGAAGTGCTGCATCTTCATAGGCATAGCACACAAAATATTCTGAATGTTCTTAGGGAAAGCTATCCATATTGCAATCCATTGTGGCATTGCTTATTAATATTGTAAAAACAGACATACTACTCATAACCGATGTTCAGAGGATAAACCTGTGCTAGTACAGCACTGGATGTTTCTGTACCGGTTGCTGGTTTTTGTAATTGATATATCATTCTTAGTATGTATTGTCTGAATAAAACATTAATTAATTAATCCATTTTTTTGATTCTCTGGATTACTGGGGTAGTAAAAGAAACTGGCAAGGCAAGAGTAAAGGAATGTTTGCATACCTCCCATAGTGAAAATCAATAATGTACATGTGATGAAGATGTCTAAAATTTCCAGGAGTTGTTGTCATGGCTCATGACACCATGACTCATGTTTCCTCTTTCACATGCAACTCTGGAAAGGCAAGACATTAATGTAGCCTATCTTTGTCCTAATGAGTAGTCAGGAGTCCGAAGTCATATTATTATCCAGGAACAGTGTGGAGCAGGATGCATTTTAACTAGTAGCATCTGGTCCAAAGAGGCCTGAATTCAAAGCTTATATATTTGGACTCACAAAACATCCCTCACATTAACTATTATAGCATGTAAAAAATGCATCTTTCCTGTCATAGTTTACCATTAGCAGGAAGAAGAATGTCATCATAATTGCTACAGTCATTATTCCCATAGTTATAATTGCTAACTGGTTACTGGAGTCACTGGTTGTATTCGGGACAATTACAGATGGCATACATGAATAATCTACTGCCTGTTTTGGAGATGAGATACCTTGTAGTGTAGTCAAAGACTAGTGCAGTGGCTAGTGTGGTCTATAAAATACTGCAATTCCTCTTTCCTGGTTTCACTGTCTTTCATAGCTAGGCCTCATGGTGAAATATCCTTGTAGTATCTGTAACTTTTTCAATTTGCAAGGTCATAAATATTTTCTTCCAGCACTGGAGAGTTGTTTGAAGTGGATTTAAGCCTCAAAATGTATTTATTTTTCTCTATTATTTTTTGCACACTCCTATTAAATGGTCCAGGAACAAGCCTCCTGATTTATAGAGCCATACCACACATCAGTGGTCTGATTTCCTGGATAGCCTGCATTTCGCTAGTTCAGCAAAGTAAGAATGGGAGCAGAAGTGCCAAGAAGCACTGCTCCTCATTAAAATTCTAACCTGAGGAGCAAGTTGAACTAGTGAGGTGCCACAATAGCAGGGTTATGCCATGTCCAGGTATGTTTCTCAGAAGAGGCTTTAATCTTTTATTTTTATGGTTAACTTATACTGGAGCAACCACAAAACTCTAAGACTAGAGTTGGCTCATATGTGCATGTCTTGAAACCTGGCTCAAGCAGGCTTGTTGGTCTACTGTAGGTTTGACATTATTGTGGTAGTTTCTGGTACTATGTCATGCTCCATTTTATGCATTCCCTGTTTAAACAATGAATAAGCAGCAGAATGTGTTACAATTCACAATCAATCAAATCCATTTTCTATAGTTGTATGGGTTACATTTGACATTATAGATGTGATTGTATATGAATTCTGTACTTAAAGAGGTTTGATTTGATTCTTTTTCAGACTGTCACTTCATATTTCTGAATCTCTGCTTCTAAATAAAAATCTTGTATAAGATATCATTAGTCATCATATCTAACATTCTTCAAATGTACAAATCAGAAGCTTATATTATTTTTCTTTTTTATTCATTAGCATTATAGCTGTCAGTCCTCACCAAATTTGGTGCAAGCATTAGGGTATTGTAATTTCTCAGAGATATAAAAACACCACCCACCTCCTGTTATTATTTTTAATTTTTTAACTCATGCTATAAACATTTGTCATAAAGCTATTTGGCCCAGGAAACACCTTCTCACTTATCTTAATTTGACCTATCTCATATTTTTGGTTTTGTAGCAGTTTTCTAAGAACACAGATTTCTTTGTAATATTGTGCATTTCAAACAGTGACCGATTTGGCATGGTTGCTTATTTAAATACATTTATGTGAATGCATAATCTCCCCATATATCAATATATCTGAATATCTATATCTCTCTATATAATATCTGTTGAAGGTTTTGATCTCTACGCAACTGATTCAGTATTCTCCCCCATTTACTTGTTTATTTATGTTTCTTAGACTACAGAGAGTGTTTAAGTAAGTTTGCCTAAAATTTTGCTCCTCTCTTGAACTGCAAGATTGGTTGCATTGCTGGTCAAAATAACAAGTAGCTGTAGTCAGTTTCTAAGAATATATTTACTGCTTCTTTCCATGAGTCACATCATTTGTCATGTAAAAATTTGCTATTGAATTTTATGGGCAAATTGGGAAGATCTTCATTTCTGCACTTCGCTATGTATTGGGGTGTGATCAGAAATTACAAAACTCCATCCATGTTTAATTTTTGAAAGATATCCTAAAGAAATTTGGAGGAGTTCAGTCTTTTTATCCCCATTTGACATTTTGTGGTATATGTTTCTGCCATGCAGAGAATAGAAATAGTGCAAGAGAAGTTTTGCTACAGAGCATTTTCTTTGCTTTAATGGGATTTTGTCTACTGTATTATTTTCTGTTTGTCAAATCTCCAAATACACAGAATAATTATTACCTGTGTGAGTTATTTTTGAAACTTTCAGTTTGAAATTCAGGGATATGTATTGGTGCACAGGATTAGCTGTCTCTTTGAGGAGCTGAGGCGCTCTAGCCAGGTCCGTTTCTCATTTCTAGAAGGATATATGGTTTCTCATTGTCTTCTGCATTAAGACACCTGTAACCGTCTTAGACACTGCTCCTTGTAGCATTCTTGCAGGTGACATAGGACCAGCAATGAGGCGATTTGCTCAAATTAACCAACAAGCCCATCAGACAAAAGAAAAGTCCCCAGGATTCCTGTGCATAGAGTCCCAGTGACTACATTGCACAGCCTGCTCTAAATGTCTGTATGTTACTATCAGACAGTATTCAAACACTGAATCAAGCCAATTCTTTTTTTCCAGAATAATTGGCACTGATGTTAGCATAAATTTTGAGGTAGCTTCTGTAGATCCAGTATTATGCATTTATACCTGCGTTCCCGTGGGTTAAGGGATTGTTCTATAAAATGATTGTTCTGTAAAAGGTCTCACACTCAAGACACCAAGGTAGTTCACCCTGTGTAATTAATTGGTTGACAGTGTAATGCTACAGGAATGTTGTAATTTTGGAAAACATGCTTAAATGCAGTCTTAAATAGCAGCTGTCAACATTAAATGTTGTCTTATGTTGTCTTCGCTGTAAGCTTCCTAGGAGAGAAGTGAATAATAACTCCATATATACATGAGCCCTGCTTGAGGGCTTGTCACTACTGTGCCAAGCAGCAGCAACCACTGTGCCCTCACCTCCTTGGTCAAGGCTGAAGCCCTACTGCAGGGGAGAAGCTCAGACCATTCCTCAGGCACTGCTTGCACAGTGTTGCCATGGATGTGTGCGAGCTACCTACACTGCTCTGAGCTGCCTGTTGCCAGTGTTGCAGCACATCTGGGGGAAATTTTCCTCTGTGCTCTCCATGCACATAATTAGAAGGGGAATTTGCCCAGCAGTGCTGCTTAAATGGTGAGTCCTGATGCTCTGAGGCTCACGGCGGGACTGACAGACACTCGTGAAGTTTCAAAAGGCTGTAAAAAGACAGACATAATTTTAAGAAATGACAGTCAGTGTTCAGGGGTCTCACAAGGACAGAGGACCAACAAAAATTATAATTATTCTCTCAAAAGGCTTTAGTAACTTGACAGTGCATTGTTCCTTCTTGTGCTCTTTCACTGCATGTTTTTGGGAGCTTTGAATTCTGCTCTGAACCACATCCTTTATGTGCTGACACCAATACAATTGCCATTCTGAACATAGGCACAAGATGCAGTAAGATGGCTCTTCAGCATCATGGCCTCAGAAGACAGCAACATCTCTTGATCAGTTTACCATCTAAGCCACAGCTATACATGATGGGACACGTATTGCAGCTCAGTCTCAATACAGAGGCAGTTGTAGCTGAAGAGTGTGAACGCCAAGCGGGAGGGCAGCATTGCAGGCCTTGGAAGAGCAGTGTTGCACCTGCATGTAATTGTTTTCAACTCTGGAGATGAGATGAGGAGATGAGATGACCTCACCAGGGCAGTCTGCATTCAAGTATTCAAGTATTTCTGATGTTCTTTCAGTTTAGTGCATCATCTGCATAGTGAAGATTTGTGAAAGTCAGCTTTCCAATTACTCTTCCTGAGCCTGGGTCACCTACCCAAGGTGGGTCAGCATGGCAAAATAATAAAGAAGGATGTAGGAGAAGGCTTCAGCTGCTCCCAGTTCTCTTCCTTTCTCCCACATCTCTTTTTTTGCCCTATGAAGCAAGATAGCTACATTTAGCAAGAAACTAGCTTTCTGTGCCTTGTAGCAGCATGTGCGAGTTCTCCACAAAGACTATACATGTGGTTTTTGAAACATGCTCTGCCTGTGTCGTATTGAGGCCACAGCATATGCTCCTTCCCTATCTGTTAAAGGGAAAGGAAGTAAACAACCACACAAATATGAGAACTGTCATGCTGAGAAATCAACCCATGGCACAGAAGGATAATTTAAGCATTGTCCCAAGAGTGATTATTATTCAGACCATTTACAAGAAATCGGCTACAAGTGCAGGGTATAAGTTATTTTCATTTATAGGAATGGCAGGCTGAGCTTTTAGAGAATAGCTGTGAACTAGTCTGCATTGTCATTCTGAGGAAAAGGCAGCTGGTGGATCTCAGATTCAGTCTTTTAATTTCTCTAAACTTCAGCATTTTTGACTTTTTGTAGTACTAATCTATGCAATTCAGTGTTCTGTTGCTGTGACCGAAATAGAGAGGAAAGTGACATCCAGGAGACATTGATTCATTGAGACTTGCAAGAAAATCTTTAAAAAAGGAGTCTAACAAGGGATCTAGCTTTCACATCACTCACATTATCTGAATGAAATTCCCTTTAGCTGATGAAATATTTGAATAAAACATATTGTTGGCAAGGCTAAAAGTAGTTTAAAAATCCTGGCTGTCAAACAGGGATCGACAAGACAGGGAATACAAGGCAGAAAAATTTGGTGTGTCTTCAGAATGAAATTATACCACAACAATATCTATCATCAAGAAGTTTTCTAGCCAAATCCACCCACAGTCCTATGACAAGAAATGGACTAGATTTCAAAGGCTATGAAACTCTGCCTAGTCTGAGCTTGAAAACAGGCTGTAAGTCACATAAGAGGAAAGATTCAAAGCATAGTAATAACTTCTACTATTCTGAAATTATTTAGGACAGACAGAGATTATCTTTCCCTGTTAAGAAGCAAGTAAATCTCACAATTTGATGTATTGCAAACGTCAGATTCGAAGATGTAATTGTGAACTAAAATACTGTCCTCAAATAAATTGAAATCTTGGGCAGTTTTACAGCATTTCAGCTGAGTGTTGCAGTGTAACGAACCTTCTGAGTGTTGTTGATTCCAGAAGAATTGGGTCATTATGGAAAAAAAATTAAGCTAACAACCATACAACAACCCATAGAAAATAGTAAAGACAAATCCATCCTGCCTAACTGAAAAATCAGTTCATGCCGATGTTTAACCTTATGGGAAATGGACACTTAGTACTGTATTGTAAATGGTGCTGTTTTAAGAAATGGTTAATCAATAGTTGTATTACACATTCCAGAACACAGAGCCAGAATGGGTTCCAGATGGGCTGGGAGTAGGAGGTCTGGTAAAATAAAAGACATCTTGAATTCCAGTTTGGAGGAACTAGTCTTGTTTGTTAACTGCATTAAATACTGCAAATGTTTATTTATTGGTAAAGAATGATGTAGAAAGATTTGTTCTGATGGCATTTCTCCAAACAATCTTTTAAAGAAAGGAAACCCACATTTTTAGCTCCCTTTAAGCTCAGCAAAAAATGGCCCTTTTTAGCTTTCTGTTTTCCACCAAGGTTAAAGTGGTACCTCTGCTAAATTATCTACTTCTTTCTGTGCAAAATTTCCATTTTACCAAAGTTCCAACCTGCCAACAATAGAAGGATTTTAGCATTTATCAGACAAAAAAAAAAAAAAAAGAAACTATAATCTAGACACATTCATGGGGGAGTTCAACTGTAAAATATGAAGGCCATATTACACTAACTTCTACCTTTGACCTCTTGGTAGCAGAAATTGATATTTGCATATATACATGGGCCAAAAATGCTCATTCAGGTAGGGTTTTTTATTTCCTTGCAGTGTTTACTGAAGCTGGTAAGGATTTGGCAATAAAGGAGATGGCTGATGTTTCCAGCTGGCATTGTAATAGAACATTATAAGAGTAACCAAAGGTCAGCTATTCCATCTGAAAATGTTTGCTTTTGTTTTAGCAGGCTCCAGTAGAGCTGGTAACACATCACATCCTGCTCTGCCAGGGCAAGCCCATTTCCTGCCAGGATCCCCGGGGTTTCAGAAGTAGCTCAGGCATCTTACAAATCATCTGACGTCTAGGAGAATAATCTAACATCAGGCTCTATAATTTACATTTTCTAATTACTATAATTTGACGTCTATTTAAAGTTATATTGCTTCTCTCAGTAAGAAGTCTGTATCTGCAACTCTGTGCAAAGGAACGATCTCCCCTCAGTGTTAGCAGATCAACTGACTGCTGCCACAGCTGCCATTTGAGTTAGTCATTGTGATGTTAATCTGTATCTTCTTGACCATCTTCCCCAAATAGTGCTGCCTCTGTTTCTGCCTCACTTTGCATTTATTTTAGATTTGTTTTTCACTTTTTTAATTACTGGTCATTAACTGCAAATTTTGCCTCATGGTTGAGCCATGTTTTGTTGTTTGGTGCTGTTGGGGGGGTAAATAAAAGAATTCTGATATACCTACCTCTCATTCCAGTCTTCTCTTTGAAGAAGTAATTGAATTATCTGTTTTATGCCTCACACCTCAATCAGTGACTTTAATCGTGACAACTTTCCACAGCTACATCCAGATTGCAAACATTTATTTGACATTTTTGTCCTCATCAAGAAGGTTTTCAATATTCAGTTTTTATTTAATAGCAATCCTCTTTTTCAAATGCACTGCAGCTTCAGTTTTATCATTTGGACAGAATTATGGTTAAGGTTTGGTTCTATTCCAAACAAAAATAGATTCCTCAAGCTCTATTCTTGCACTGGTCTGACTCGTCAAATGCAACTGGTTGCTATTTACAGCTGGCTGGCAGTTGCGATACATTTGAAGCCTTCACTGTTGCAGTGTGTCACTGACAGGAAGCTTTTAGCAAATATCCTGGATGGAGCCATAACAAAAAAGTTTAGTGATTCAGTCAATACTCAGCACACAGCATCTCATCTCTTGAGTCTGTTAGGTCCTGTGCTGCTGGGAACTCCTTCATGCTGCTGAGGTAGCAGGGCTGAGCACACCCACCAGAGCAGTAACACCAGAAAAATGATGTAAAGACAGAGAACAAAAAGCATGGGATCAGGCTCCTGCTGTCTTCCAAAGAGCCTGCACTGGAAGTAGGACAAAGCAGTGCAGTGGCAGAGGCGCAGGCACAAAGCAACCTCGTGGCCTGCTACCACTCTGAACCATTTCTCCTGCAGTTTTTCAACAGGGTATGAGCTGGGACACATTTATAAAATAATATTTATGTTATTCAGAATATAAGGTGAAACCAAGAGGATTTCCTTTGTATTGACTGGATATGACATTTATCTTTTCAAATATTGTTCTCCTATTGATTAGCAAACAGTTTATAATGTATTACTGTATTTTTCTTATAACTACCGGAACTTTAATTCTTTTTTTTCAATATGAAACATATGAAAGGATTTTGTCCTATTTAATTGTCCTTTTTCCAAGAAGCCTTTTCTTTCACATAGAGAAAAAAGGTTAAACATGAAGAAAGTAAGTGATGTTTCTTAGACTTTGTTTCTATTCTGATTTTGTTTTTCACTATTACAAATATGAGACAACTGTCATTTGAATTTAACATGCTGGCTCTTTTCTTTTGTTCACTCTATTTTTTTATAGAGGCACATGCTCTATTCTTTTGTTCATATGCTAAGTTCAGGCTGTAGTTCTACCGAAAATAAGAAGCAATGGGAAGTTTTAGCTTGGTTTATATTTTTGTATGGTTTTAGTCTAACTCGAGCCATAAAAACTGTCCCTTAATTTAAATGTAACAAGTTTTTTGCCTACATTCCAATTACCTATTCTGCTTTGTGTTGCATTTTAACATTGTGAGCTTAGATTAGTATAATTTCATTAGATACCTGGATTTCATTTCCAATGCTGTTACTAAATCTCTGTATTATTTAGTGCTTATATGTACTTCTTTTAAAGAGGTGATGTGATAAGTATTAAAGTCATGACTGCTTACTGCAATCAACTCAGTAATGAGTGCAATAATGATTACTGTATAGAAAGTAGGAGAAGAATTCTTAATGCATTCTCACAATTAATGAATAAAGTGTGCTAAGCTGTCTGTCCCCGGGGACTGCTGGGTATCAGGCACAGTCCTCAGTGTATTACACTAGCCCAGAGAGCTTCTGCTAATCACTAGAAGAAACGTCTGTCTTTGACCCATGTGATCCCAGATCTTAAACTGTCCTGAGTAGCTTTTGTGTAAAACCACCCTATTACCAGCTGAATATCCTGCAACAGTCTGTTGGGAAATAATGTCCTCATCGAAAATTCCAGTTTCCGGCTTTTAAGGAATATAACCGCCACAGGAATAAAGTTGTATAATATTATCCAAAGGCTGACATCACATTTCACTTGATTTAGATTAAGATACGTGGAGTGTAAAGTATTTATTTGCAAATCTCAAACAGTCAGAACTGCTACACGGTTACAAGTGTTTGTAAAAGGCATCAGTAGAAAAAAAGGGAAAGAAAACTGTGCTTTAATCTTCTTATATAAAAAATTAAATCTAAAGTCTGCTTGCAATCAGCCAACCTATTGTAGGCTCTTTGCTGGCCCCAACAGTCAGGAACCTCTCTCTTCATCCAGGCTTTATGTCAAAGGTTACATTTATCAGAACAATTCTCCTTTATCAGTCCTTTCCTTGAAGTTCTCTAACATACTTGGAGATTTCTTATGACACTTCTCCCCTAAAATAAGGACTGTCTCATCTCTCTCAACAAAGATCATTTTGGCAGATATATCCTGCATTTCATTGTTGTATTATGTTGGTTCTTAATATTAAGAAGTAAACATTCCCCAACTTCTACTCCAGTGCAAGTGTGTGTACCTGATGAGCTATAAAGTTCGTGTATTTGACGAGCATCCTTAATAGAAACATGCAGATGAGGTTCACCCATGCAGTGCATCACTGGCTCTTAGCTGTGAACAGATAGTATGGGAGCTGCCTAATCTAGGGTGATATTAGCATTATAATGACTGAATTCCAGAGCCTATCATTGAAAGGTGCGGTAATAAAAGTATAACTTCATATGAAGCAAACTTCTAGGTGTACATCAGGCATAATGCCAGAAACAACCTTAAGAAAATAATTAGGGAAATAATGATGGGTGCTGCAAAGGAGAGACTGCAGGAAATTTCTAGGAGCTTAGCTACTAAAGCTCTCAAAGAGTGTCATGGTTCAAGGAGCACCTGAATATTTTGCTCTACTGTCAGAATAGTCCTACAGGAGGAAATAAGGTTCCCTTTACTTCACCAGGAAGACTATTTCATGATACACAAGAAGTCTTTTAGGCAGGCAACAAAATCCAGTCCATTCAGCAATGGGATACACTATATATGGCATATTTTACTAATGAAGGAATACAGCAACAGTTTCACAGCTTAGCAGTTATTCATTGGTGACTATTGTACATTGATAGGTAGAATAGAGTTATATACTCTGGAAATGATTTTTTGTGCGTGTCCAAGTGTTAATTTTTTAAACACTATGTAAAAGCTATTGAGATTTATGAAGTCATTGCTTCATTTTTGTCTCCCTCCACTAACAGGTATTTTCACAGTTGTCCTGGATTTGGCTGGCATAGTTAATTTTCTTCCTAGTAGCTGGTACAGTGCTGTGTTTTGGATTTAGTATGAAAATAATGTTGATAATACACCAATATTTTAGTTGTGGCTAAGTAGTGCTTATTCTATATCAAAGACTTCTCAGTCTCTCATGCTCTGCCAATGTGGAGTGGCACAAGAAGCCAGGAAGGAGCAAAGACAGGACAGCTGACCCAAACTAGCCAAAGGGGTATTCCATACCACAGCACGTCATACCCAGTATATGAACTGGAGGGAGTTGGCTAGAGGGTTCAAGCGCTGTGGTAATAAATCACACTGTCATGTGTAAAAGTTGCTCTTCAACATACTTATTTACATAACCTGATTATTTGGTAAAAGAAACTCTTTACATATAACTGCTGGATCACAGGAGCAAAATGTGGGGAGTGGCAAATCAGAATGTGCTCCTTCTGTACTGAAGGTGATGGAGGTGGCAGCTGTGGTGGAGCAGTGACATTTCTCAGACATTACTGCCCTGTAACTGGAAGAGAGGATGCTGGAGCCATTCCTTTATTTCTGCTCTTCCTTTGTTCCCTAGTAGAGACTGTAATTATTATTTATAGTTCCCTGTTATCTTTGTGTTTTCACTGTATATGGGATGTTTGACATGGTTAGATACATCTCTGTTCTCTATGGTGCCCTAAAACCAGCTCTGCTCAGCTCCCAGGGCTGAATTCCTGCACTGATGAGTCACTGACCTTCTGTGGTTTGCGTTTACCCTCCAGCATGGATCCTGGCCCACGCTGTTATCTTCTGCCTGCACTCTCAGGGTCTTTTGCTATGCTACTGTGAAATTCAGTGGGCTTATGGCACACAGTGCCAGATCTTCAAAGGGGAATAACATCCCAAATCTCAGTATTAGCATAAGCCCCATTGCCCAAGCTCCCTGTATCAGTGTAGAGAGAGAAGCTCTCCAGAGTGAAATTCAAAGTGGCGAAATTGGAGTTTCACTCCCTTCTGAAGCTCTTGCTGAAGAATCCCGGCTTCGACTGTTGACACTAGAAGGAGCCCAAGATCAGTGTCAGTAGGCTATATTAGCCTTTGAATATGGTGCCCACATATGGAGGCCCCATCTATGCCTCCACAGCCTTGCTAAGGGAGCATAATTATCCTGAGGAGCAATCAGTGTGGGATTGCTGTGCAGCACAGACAGATGATATGAACAATAAATCCTCCCATAAACTAGTTCAGCCAAGGAACTGAATTCAGGTATTGAAAACAGAGAGAGGAACAGTAACATCTGAAGGATACGCTTTAATCCCTGTAAAATCAAGAGTGAGGTTTTCTGTCTGGAAATATCATAGTATCACTACAGTCTTTAAAAGTCTTCTTGGAGAACCTTTAAAAGACAGAGAGGTTTGTCTTAACTGTTCTCACTCACCATTCTACTGCTACATCTGAAAAGATTTTTTGGACAGACCTTCTCACTGAGCTCTCACTTTAACACTACTAGTGTTCATTCCTATGCTTATTTAATAAACTTCTTGTCTCTGTCTCTAAGCTTCCACCTTTTTTAACATCCAAAGTCCACAAACAAAGTGTCCCAAGCTTTGAGTCCATTCTTGTGGATTATAAAATTGGTTTATGGAGGAAAAATATAAAAATAGATATTGCAGGTATTCATATTATATAGAATTCATAAAGCAATAATGCTATTTTCTGAAATCTGAGCCAAACATCAATGAGCAACTTAAATTTCAGCATACTAAAGAATCCCAAATGCCTTTGGACTTGTAAGTTACAATCTTGTTATTTCACTTCAACTTATTGCTTCTGCTTGTGTGGTAACAAATCTGCCCTTCTGTAAGAAATGCCTATTGCTATTTTTGATGGTAAAATCACCATCAATAGCTTGCTATTTATTACAGCTTACTGATCCCTAGTAACTGCTCTCTGTTGTTCCTATAGTTTCTTTCTAACAGGGTGGAAGATAATTTGTATTGTATATCAACCTGACGCAACAACCTGATGCACAATACAAATTAAGATACAAGCACATAACTGCAGCAGCCCAAGAGCATAAAAATGGTACATTGGGCCAAAGGTCCTTCTAACTCAGCAACCTGTAGCAATCAACAGCAGATGCCTAGTGCACAGTACAAAAACCAGTAGTTACGTAGTGATTCTGAGAGTGATGTCCCTGTACTTAGGCCTCTGTAGATATTTCTTCTTGCATTTGCTCAGTCACTTACTGAATTCATATACACTTTTACAATGAACAGCACTATCACTAGGATTTTTGTAGTTTATTTACTCATTGTGTGAAAGATTGCCTCCTGTTTGTTCTGCATCTGCTGCCTGCTTGCTTTATTTGTGAATAAAACCCCTGTCTCTTGGATTGTAAAAACAATTGTCCTTTATGTATTCTCTGTGTTGCTAATGGCTGTAGAGGCCTCTATTGTATTCCCTCCTCAGCAGTTTCTTTCTCACGCTAGCACTTCTTCCTCACGGAGCCGGTCCAGACCCTGATCACCCCCGTTGCCCTTCTCTGAACCCATTCTAATCCCTGGGGTGGGAGAGTCATAACATCCCAGAATACCCAAGGTGCAGACACACAGGTTTCATATAAAGAAAAATTACTGTTCCCCGTTCTGTTCTCTAGTTCTTTCTTTCCCATTTCTAGCATTTGGTTTGTTTGTCTGACCTCAGCACTTGAGCACGTAGTTGACATTTTAATAAAATTCTCAATTCCAATGAAAAGACCTTTCCCCTGAATGGTTGGAGCAGTTGGAGAGGCTGTTATTTTATATGTGAAGTTTTTCTGTGTGAATCATCTGATCTTTAATACTTTTCTCACTCTTGGTTTTGTTCCCAATACTCCTGGCCTTTGTTACCAATGATCCAGTGATGATTTTGAAAATCTTGGTGTGCTTCAGATCATTTTCAGCTGCTGCCTGCTTTGCATGTTGGAAGTACATATCCAATTATTTGATGCAAATCAAAGCTTCCAGGCTACTACTCAATTTAAATTCTGCTTCAAATCCATGCCTAATTTGAATAGAAAAGGTTAATATCCCCTCTTTTTATCCAGAAGCAGATTTTAATTCAACAAGGTTTTCATCACGCAAGACAGTCCCAGATTTCTACCTTGGGCCATATGCAGTTCTTTCTAAAAAATAAAAATGTCCTAATGCTTTTTCTCATGAGGTAATATTCATCTTTTTGTTATTGTTAAATTACATCTATCATCCTTTATTTTGATCCCACTTTGCTTTTCTCATTCCTTGGAAGTCCTTTATAAATACCCACTTTTCCTTCAGTAGCATGTATATTCCATGTGGAATGTACTAAGTATGGTATTTCCTGATTTTTTGGATTATTGTTTTTTACAAAACTTATATTGTCATCTGGCAAAATATGGTTGGTCATGTTGCAATATTTTTTGAGATTCAGGAACATATGAAGCAATTGTGAGTTCATAGATCCATACAACATTCCATATTGTCACTAATTCTCCTGCCATTACCTATGATGTTGTGCATTTACGCCCTTAAGGATAGAGATGTTTTTCTTCTGTTGTGTAAAACTCCGTTGTGCCAGCACCACAGATCTGGAAACTGCTGGAAATGTGTCTTCCCAATTTGTCTTACCTTCTTTCACAACAAACACCTTCTGTTCTGACCAAAATTCATCATTAACTGTTTGCTGATTATACTAAACATTTGTTAAAGAAACCTCCCTGGGGAAAGAGGCTATCAGCAATTTTGAAGGTACAACACGTGATGTTTGAATAAGGCGAACAGATGGAAAACAGGCAATATTTCTTGTCCTGGTGGTGGTGGATAAGAGTGCACTGAAACAGTGGTATACCTGATTCAGATTTTACGTATGTGCAGTTACAGGCTAAAGAAAAAGAGGTAACAAAAAGGCTTTTGAATAGATTTAAATTTTGTTATGATCATATCTCATTTCTCTACTTGCAGCATTCCAGTGGAGGTGTACAGCAGTATCAATCCAGTATATTTTTCCATTTTACAGTTTTTAGTCTTTGAGACCACTCAGAATATTCACAGAATCATAGATTCATTTAGGTTGGAAGATACCTTTATGATCATTGAGTTTGACCACTGACCTAACACTGTCAAGTCTGCCACTAAACCATATCCTCGGGGTACCGATGGGTTAAAACTCCCTTCAAACTTTAAGGTCTTTGCACTGCACTCTACAACATTGTGTGCATGCATCCATTTTGCCAATGTCAGAAATACTTGGAAACAAAGACAGGGAGCAGAAATAGCATTCTTAAGTTAATTCTGAAATGTCCAGTTTGAAGGAGGTTGTATGAAGAGAAATTAAAATCAGAGAACTAAAGTAATTAAGTGACATGTACAGCAGGTTCTTTCAGGTCTGTGTCTTTAAAATCTCCCTTTTACGAGTGTGCTGTTTCATCAGTGGTCTATCTAGTATAGAGGGATTAAATGAGAATTTTGACCTGCTTCATCGCTTCTGTAAACAAGCAGATTCAATGAGTTTCAGCCTGTTCATTGACATAATTATCTAGGTCATTTGGAGCTTGACCAAAGCCCAGTGAAAATCACTGGAAAGACTTCCATCAGCTTTAGCGGATTTGAATCCTGCCTTTGGAACTTGGAATAAAGATGGCAGCAAGGAATCCATTTCTGCGCATAAAAAGAACAGATCATACTTCCATATTTTGTTTTGATCCACTGATGATGGACTTTTAAATACAGAATTGAATACAGGCCTCATGATGTTTCTAATTGAAGTGTCTTGATAGGAATTTATCATAAAAAAATAGGAACAGAAATGAGATAAAATTAACATTGGTAAAATTGGGTGACAGAATGTAAAAGGGGGAGCTATTTGCACATCTTAATTTTAGTTCTGAAGAAATATAGTCAAAGGTATCGCAAACAATATAGCATTTTGTGTTATTAAATAAGTCAGTGATGTGTGCTGGGTAAGGGCTTTAAAGTCCTGTTAGTAACTAAAGAGGTAGATAAGGTCTTGGGGCCATCGAGATTTATAAGCACTAAAAGACCTTAAATAAACCATTTTTGGAGCTCTTAATATCCAAAAATAGTATTAATTTAAATTAATCCATGTTTGTTGAACTGCTCTACAGTTTTAGTTTTTTTTAGGCAGGACTCCAAGAAAAAGTCTCAGTAATAATGTGGAACCAGACTAATTCCTTCCTTCTACAGTAAAACCACTGCTTAAAGTTGCAATTCTAAACTCGAGATCTTATGCAGAAGAATAGTTCCCTTTAAGGACTCAATGAATTTAAACAATTTTAACTCAGAGCAATATTAATGCAGAATTAAATGCACTACAGTAAAGTAACAGCATAAAGAATGTCTCCATTGGAATGTTATTGTTGTTGGTTCCCTTATATTGAACGGTTTCCAGGAATGGAGATGGAAGACTATATTTTTCTTGCAAAAAATACCAATTTGCAGTGCTAGGAAATGTATTCTACTCTTCTAATTCTAATTTGACTAAAGATTTCCCTGTTGTTTACCTCATTACTTTACGAAATTATTTACTGCAACTAAAAATATCACTAAGGATGCCTGCTGAGACATCAAATTGACTTCAAAAAGCCAAATAAGCTCATTAGGTGCATAAAAAAGATTAGCTGCATGTGTTACCTGTTCAAAGTCAATTAACTGACTTCTATTTAAAATGAGAACTGTACGCATTTTTTTTCAGTGATGATTACAACACTAAACTTGTGTAAAAAACTAATAAAATTTCAGAATATATTTATATCTAGGTCTCCCCCCATCATAAGCTGCTCAAATCTTTTTCCTTCCAATGTAGCATGTAAAAGCTGCAAAAGGAATGAGGTATATCAGTCCTCAAACATGTCTGATGCCATCAAACTAGACTTTAGGCAGCTAAATGCTGAAGCCTAAGAGACTCCCCCGATTACTCATCCAAGCTCTTGCACAGCACCAGTTATGTTTGGCCTTTTGAGTTTGTCTATAGAGCTAAGGAGGTTTAAAGCTCCAAAGGGGAGAAAGCAACATTAAGTATGTGGGACTGAAAGTGGTTATACTAAAAAAAAAAATCCTTATTTTTTAGCCTTCCTTTAAGTAATTTATTGTTTACCACCTTTCTCTTATAGCACATTTAAAATACAAACATCTATAGTTGCAGTGCATAGGGAGCAAGTGTGATAGTGTTTATCAGATCTAATTTCTGATCAACAGTAGAGGTGATAACTCGGAATGTATAGAATTCAGTATGTTGTATTTGATGCTTAACAAGTTGTTTTTTAGATTTGTGAATATCCAATATTTTGGTGCTTTATTTTGCAGCTGTTTGGTAATGTGACGCAATGTTTCCTCTCACTGCGCTTGGGACTATGTCTGAAGATCAAGGAATTTGCAAAGATTTCTTTTGTGACTGCACAAACCCAAAACATTTTTGTTCCTTAATATTAGATTGTAGAGAGTGAAAAATTACTTGTCGTGGTTTAACCCCAGCCAGCAACTCAGTACCACACAGCCGCTTGCTCACTCCCCTTAAGACATTACTATGAAAGAGCAATGTGACTCTTTGAATGGAAGCAGTAGTTCACCACGAAGAGTTTAATAAACACTTGTGACTCATCAAAAGGCTATTTAACATGAATTTATTGCTACAGTTGTCATAGCAGCAGGAAACTTTAAAATCCCATGGGTCTCAAGTATGGAAAATCTGTGACTCTGGAGCATTTTCTAAAATACAGGCTCTTTTGTGTCAAACGATAAACCAGTTTGACAGTAGTGAGGTTGTGCAAAACTGACCCAAAAACTACATTCTTCTCTCTTAAACCATATGGGTGCAGCACTGGGATCCCTAACTATCAGACGTCTGAGATATTTTCCAGCAATCTACAGATTCAGGAAAAATTTAAGCTAGAACTATAAACTTTTAATCTTCTCATGCCTTGCTAAGATAAGAAATTAAAAGATGCCCCTTAAATGTGATTTTGATCCAGAATGAGGCAGTTTTGATATCACATTGTGTCTCAAGGATGTATTGAAGGGCTTGTATTTCATAAAGCACACCCATGTCTCATGCCATTCTCAGTGCTCTGTGCTGACACAGCAGCTTCAGTGGTTTGGGATGTTGAGAAGGAGAAAGAAAATGCATTTCTCAGGCTTGACTGAAGCAGGTATTTACTAATTCTAGAATCCTAAGAATGACTAAACCCATTTATTTCTATTAATTCATCACCTTTATTTCTTCAGGAATTAAACCGCATGGATACAAGCAACAATGATGACCTGAATTTCTGAGCTACTGGAGAAAAACAAACAATTGCCTGAAATTTATCTTTGGCCCTGCTTCATTTATTCTAAAGAAAAAGGCACACACTGCGCAGTCTTCAGGATTTACATTACTCTTGAATATTTTCTTTAATATTGAACTAGGATCTTTTTATAAAAAGTCATAGGGCAAATACTTTTAAATAAAGGAATGCCAGGAATTTAAGACCTCCTCTACTGCTTTTGCAGAATTTGCATATGTATAGATTTAAAAGGGATGATCTTCCCCCGTCTTTAATTTCCTCATAGATGACAAAACAGAAACTTCACAGAATGACCAATTACCTGCTCTTATAATAGTTACAATTCTTGAAAAAGAAGTTAAGGCACCTTTGAAATTTTAGTAAGTCAGGGGAATGAGGCCCCTACCGCAGTGAGGCAAATCTGCTTTCACCAAAGTATGAAAACAGTTAATTTCTAAAGAAAAAAGATGTAGTTTTGTTATCTCATAGCAGCTAGCGCTAATATAGGTAAGAGAACACCCACAGTGATTTTTCCTCCTGTTTGCTCACTGTGTGGTCAGCCTCTCCTATTTCTCCCAGGTAGGTATATTTTTCCTTGTATGAACACCCCTTGAGAGAATCTGAAACAGAGGAATTAAGCCTGAGGGGCCACTGCTGATGGCAGTGGTTGCTAGGAAAGCACTGGGTGTTCATGGCTGTTTGAACAGGATTACTGCAAGGTTTGTTTTCACCAGATTATACCACCATACAGTAGTAATGGCTTGTGTTACTCTATGTGTATATATTTAGAAATGAAACAAATATCTAGCAGTGTATTTATTCTACCTAAAATATACTATTATCACTATTAGTGAACCTGCAGACTGTATATGAAAAGTCTGAAAAGACTATTAAGACATGTTAATGGTATCTGGCTAAGCACTGTTTTTCTACTTTTTGTGTAAAATGCAATACTGTTTCAGATTTCTCTTACTGTATTTGTTTACAGGATATATCTTTATCATGAGCACATTTTATTGCTTGGCTAATACTGTTTTTCTATCCTTAGATAGCTTCCAATGTTAAGGAATAGCCATAAGCCATAAAAATAAGTGGTGAGAGAGAACTGGTCACTTGTAACTGTGTGTGTTTTTAATCTAGTTTTAATTTTTGTTTTCTCTCACTTCATATTTCATCCCTGTTCTCCTTTAGGAAACTATGGGGTGCACTGGGATCCCCACCACTGCCTGTTGGCAGTGGTGCCACTGTGGGGCTGCCACTGGAAATGTGCCAGCTGACAGTGGTGGTCCGTGGGTCCTTATCCCAGGGGCTTTTCTCTAACCATGAACAGGGAACACAGAGCTGGAAGGGGCTCTGGCTTAACTTTGGTCTCTTTCCTGCAGGTAATCACTGCGTGCTGCTCTTCACAGAAGTGCCCAAGTCACCCCCAAATTAATGATTGCTCACAGTCTGTCTGCTGAAAAGCCATTGCAGAAGCTTCCCATCTCCTGTAGTTCAGAACCTCACTCCAGTTTCTGCCCTGCCCATAATCTCAGTTATCTTCTCTCTCTTCACCTTAACTTTCATCTGTTAACCTGATTTCCCAAGGGAACAGGGCTTATGTGATCACACAGCCCACAGTCTTCGTCTTCATGCTTAAATCTGTTTCCCAAATGAAACAACTTGATAAATGAATATAGGTCTATATGAGAATGGGTTCCCTGTAAGACTGTAAAACCTGGTTGTTTGCTGAAGGAGTGACAGCTAAATTAACCCAACTAGTAGCTGTTCTGCCTTGCTTGCTACTAGCCCATCAAAACATGTTTTGCTTGGCAATAGGCAGAACTAGGCACTGCCATGTAGCTCAGGAACAGGGGAGTGAGGCTTTGTCTGTGTACGTTTTGGTGCGGAGAAAAGAGATGCTATCTACGAGTTCGTGAGGTCCCAGACAAATAGGGAGGTGGGTGGAAATGTTGGAAATGCTAGAAATATTGGGGCAAGAGAAGACAGAAAAATGCAAGAGACTTGTATTTTTTTCTCCCCCAAGGCTGGAGAGAAAAAACATTTCTTTCTTATATTTCCTTAAACTGAGGGTGAATGTCTGCAGAGGAGTTTATAATGTGACAGTAATACACTCCGATAACAAAGCCTGAAGGCAATCTTGATAGAGTACAGCAGCAGGGTTGCACGTTGGCCACTAGAGAGCAACAGATAACCAGTAGTTGTGTGCTTGGTACCGCAAAATCCGAGCCTCCTACAGCCATGCAACGCTTTTAAAAATACAGATGCAGAAATTAACATCATAATGTAAAATTACCCTCTTGACTCTTTTTAACAGTCCTAACGCCCTCCAATCACACAAAATAGCAGGAGGGAGCACTCTGGTAATTAGCAGCAACCCATATTAAAAGAAACCTCTAGAATGCATCATATAATGTATGCACTTTGCTTAGCCCCTTGAAGCAGGAATGAATCTTACCGCATTAAGATCACCTGCAGAAATGCAAAGCAACAGCTAAGCTGGTTCCTTCAGTTTCAAAGTCCAAGCCTGCATTATGAGGTGCTGGGAAACTTCCAGAATTGAAACTTCTTTTGCTACTATTTTAAATCCTGAGTATTGTCACTGTATGCAGCTTGTGCTTGCACATTTCAGAAAACAAAGATCGCATTTTTCTTTTCTAAATGCTCTGAACGCTTTCAAAGTAGTATATTTTCACCCTGGAAGCCAAAATGTCCCACTCAACATAATTCAGATTTACAAAGTGCATTCACATAATATATACCCAAAAGAAGCTCTTTCTTCTCCATTCCCAGAGTTCAATAGACTCTGCTATTGCATTATTGCAGCCTAGAGTGAATAAAAATATCCACCTGACTATCGTTATGATAGTGTCCTGAAGGGGGGTAGGAGAAGCTGTCATATTACTGCAGCGGCTCAGAGACAAATTCTGTATGTCTTTAAAAAGTGTCCTTTCTCATTTTCAGTGTGGGTTATCTCTGCTGGTTTTCTTGGGTTTTCAAGTACATTGCTTTCTTACTTTTGGGAGAGCTTGTGAATTTAGTAAGCAAAGCTGTTCCAAGAGAAGCTCCTAATGCACCTGGTTAATCTTGTAGCCCATTTACTCACCCTCTTTATTCTTTTTCCTCCTGAGCCTTGTCCAAACACAGCTGTTTCATAGCTTTGCAGTAGAGCTGCAAAGCCGAAGCTCTACAGCAGCAACTGTCTGCCTGTGGCTCTCATGGCTCTACAAGCCACGATCAGCTTTTCATGTTATGTTGTTAGAGGGTGAAAAGAAATGCAAGCTGACAACACGTCCAATAGCAGCAGAGTAGTCGTGGTGAATTCCTGGCATGTGGGTGTTCCACAGTGCATGACGGGACCAGACTCACTGGGGACAGCAATGGTGCAAAGGATGCAGGAAGGGCATCGTGTCTTTGCTGTAGAAACTAAGACCCACTGTGAAGTAAAATAGGCTACTTGCTTGGATGCTGCTTCTATTTGCCAATTAGTAGCATTACCACCAGCATCTCCTACTTGGGTAACAACCCTTACCACTAAGTGAGGACTTTAGGTCCTCAGCAAGTGCCTAACTAGCCCTGCAGGGTAGGTGAGTCACAGGACAAATTGAGAAGGAACAAAAGACCTGGGAATTCAGAGGTCACTAAAGTAGACTGGCAAATGGCAAACACAAACGGAGTGATAAGGTCTGACTCATCTTTGCAGGAAGCATTCGCATGATAGGGAAAGGAAATGGAGTAGCTTTGAAGGCAAGGTTAGAAAAAGCAGGGAAGGGACTGAATTTATGTAGCTGAAAAACACTGAGGAAGATGCAAATTGACTCTCAAGCTTTCCATAGCAAAGCCTCTTCTGGATGACGTTGTTTAGTTTGTCCTTATTTAAATACTGAACAATCTATTTGCATTTGCTACAGGCAATTGCTTTTCTAAGTTCAGAGCAGGCTAGCTAGACATATAGCTAGATATATCTAAGAGCAGTAAAAGTGCTTTATCAGTGCTGTGTATCAGATAACTGTTTCCATTTTAGTGATATGAAGACTATTTATCACACTCTGGACTGTTTCAGATACAGAGAGATGAGCTGGAAAAATATTTTAACTAGCAAACTATTTACTGACTTATGACCTTTGTTACAGAATATCGTCTTTTATTTTAGGAATGTTTCTAATTTTGCTGGTTTTGAAGAAAGCAATCTGTTAAGTGGAGCTCACTGTTACAAAAATTTGCAACTGTGCAACTGGCCTGCAGACCAAGAGAGGTTAGGAAACAAAGTATAGAATTTTAAGGGTAAATATTTATTCACAAGCACGAGGTGTCCCAGCCAAGTTGGGCCACCAAGAATGTGATTTTTACACAGGGCTCTTATAATTTGACTAAGACCCACACTACCAGTTACTAATCATAGTGAAAGCTGCAAAGCAGCTGTATTTCTGCAGCGTTCTTGCTGCTTGCCTATTGATCCAGACATCCCTGGAGTCAGTCTTGCTACAGTTACTTATCTATGATGCCAGAGAACACTGGGAGGGTTTCAAAGACATTTTAGAGGGGCTAAGGTGCTGGCTTTATCTGGCTTGTCCATGGGTATCCTTTATCCTTTGTGGACAGCTCTCTGCTCCCAAGAAACAAAGTCCTTATTTCCAGGGCTGGGCTATCTTTTAGTTTGTTTTAGTTGAGCATGAACAATATCGAAGCCTCCAGTAAAATTCCACCATCTCCTTACATTGCAGTGTATAACGTGAACCAATACATATTAACAAAGTCAATACACTTTCATATTATAAAGACTGACTGACATAATAGTTGGGAAAGTGAATTTTTGTAACATCACACAATCACCTTTTCAGAGTAGCTGACACAAGTCAGTAAGTGCAAATTGTCCCTGGTGGCTTTCATGGGACCCACATACACAACTTCCACTCACAATTCTTTACATTACAATGTACACGATTTTTAGCCCTTTGTTATATCAATAATCGTCTTTGTTCTTTCAGACAGAAGCTTAGTTGTTCCTTTCATGGAAGTTAAGAGCAAAGTACCTTTGTTCATCCTTTTTACCTTTCATTGAAACTTTCCCCCTATTATTCTGTCTTTGCTGAGCTGAGGGAACTCAGAACCACTAACAGCTTTCAAGATGTGGTCAGATAATGAAATTACACAGCTGCATAAGGATGCTTTGTTCTCTGTTCCTTTTCAAATCTCAGGATACAGTTTGTTTTTCTGAACTCTATTAAGCATTGAAGTGAGATTTTCACAGAAACATATGGTAAGTCCAAGATTTTGCTCCTGCACAGTACTAGTCATATTGGAGCTCATCATTTTATATTTGAAATTAGGATGTTCTTCTCCAGAGTGCATCGCTTATCTATTCAAAATGCAATCTGGCATTTTACTGCCTAGTTATTTGGTTTCATAAGATCCTTCTGCAGATCTTCAGTGGGCTTTTCTCCTTAAGCCCCTGAATAGCTTCATATATCATCAGAAGGCTGTCACTTGATTGACCAGCCCCTTTCCCAAGTCACCTGTGAGCATGTAGAATGGGTACAAGCAGGAGTTGCTACAACAGTGCACCTGTGACCTCTATACTACAAATACTGCACACTCACTCCCACTTTCTGTGCTCTGTCTTTAACCAATTATTAATTCCAGGACATTTGGTCTTATGGCATTACCGCTTAGTTTCTTTGACAGCCTTTGCCAAAAGCTTTCTAGAAATCCCAATAGGCTCTATCAGCCAGAAGACCTTCTTCACAAGTTTTAAAAACGTTCAACAAACTACAGTGTTCCAAAGAACACTGTTAACTCTGCTGATCAAAACATGTAACAGGCTGAGGGCATAATCTCATTTCGGAACTAAAAAATTCATAGCTGAGCGGATTCTTTTCCCCCAGAGTTCCCTGTCTGATAGCTTTAGCTCTCCCTTTCCTTTTTTTGTGACCTGAAGAGCCCATCCCAAAATCCGAGATCCCTGAAGATCCATGTTTGTGCATAGATAATGGTAAGGATTGCTCAATCCCCGTTTCCAACCGTTCCAGTGCAAAACCGATCTGAAGTTGTAACTTGCTCATGATTCCTCTTATCACAGAGAAATCCATGCTAACAGAACAATCAGCAAAACAGGGTTTAACTCTGAAGGCATGTACCAAAATGCTCCATTTCATAGATGCCACCCAGAAAGACACTGAGCCCCATGTTAAATATGGTTTTCTTTTTAAGCAGAGCGGTCAGATACTGCAGTGATGTTAAAGGTACTTTTAGGGGGCAAGATGCTGGCAGCCAAAATTCTTGTTCCTCCCTTCGAATTTGACTGCGAACAGCTTATTTGATGGGAAATTTGGATTTTATACAAAGCAGCTGAAAATACGCAACTACTGTCATCGTACCACTGAACTGAGCAATTCACCTGTAGGGTATGCCCACGCCATAGCCTAGTAACACACGGTGGTACCAAGGGGAGCGTAGAGAGATTACTGGGAACAACCGCTCTTCCTTCCGCCTGCTGTCATGCCAGAACCCTTGAGGGACAGCCAGCAGGCAACAACTCGACGGCGCGCACCATGCATACCTTCGCCTGCACCTCGCAGGTGCCTCAGGACCCGTCCACCTTCATCCCCCACGGCCCATGCTGTGCCCTCGGGCAGTGCGGAGCCCCACGCCGCTGACAGCTCCATGCTCCCCGAGGTGCTACCTCAGCGCCGGGGCCCTCCCCGCCGCGCCGCACCGCACCGCACCGCACCGCACCGCACCGCACCGCGCCTGCGCCGCCGCCGCCGCGACCGGGGCCCTCAGTAGAGCTCTACACGGCGCCGCCGGCGGGAGCGGTGTTGCGGCGCTGGCCAATGGGGCGGCGCGGCGCCGCCGCGGCCGCTGAGGTCAGTTCCGTCGCCGCGGTGGGCGGTGGGCCGTCTTGAGGCGGCGGCGGCGGCGGGGGGCTCGCCCGCGCCCTCGCTGGGGTAAGTACCTCAGGGCGGGAGCTGCGGGCCCTGGAGGGTGAGGGTCGGCGTTTCGTGTGCGCCTGGAGACAAGGGGAGCGGTGGCGGGGTCTGCCCCTGAGGGAGGCAGCCCCGCTATGTCCTCGTCCTACTCCTCCTCCGAGCCAGGTGAGCCTCGTACACCCTCTCCCGGTGCCAGCCGGTCTAGCGCCGTGCCGCCCTCTGCTCGCCGCCGCCCTGCCCGCCCCGCGCGGGGGTCCCGGGGTCCCGGCGGAGAGCGCGGGCTGCGGCCCGGCGGGCTGCGCGGTGCTGCCCCCTGCGGGCCGGCGGCGGCACTGCGCGGCTGTGAGGGCGGAGGCGCCACCCCGGCGGCGGCGGGCGGAGGGCTGCGAGGCCTGCGGAGGGTCCGTCGCCCGCGCGGCCGCCTCCACTGGGGCAGCGGCGGCGCTCGGGCTGTGGGGACGGGCTCGGAGCGAGGGAGGCCCCTGTGCCCCCCGAGGGGCGGCAGCACGTCTCTGCGGGTGGGCTGGCTGCCCAAGCAAAGGGGGTTTTGTGGTGTTGGCTGCCGGGTGCTGCTGTCTCGTGGACGCCATCAGACTGCTTCAGACTCCTCTGGACTGTAAAGCTGTTGTCCAGGTTTGTCATCTTGGTCGTCTTCCTGAAGAAAAGAAGCTTTCGGGTTAGTAACTTGTGCTATTGAGCAAAATAGAAAAATCCTGTGTTTTGTACGTAAATTGTGCTCTTCTTTGGGCATAGGATTTGCTTAATTAAATCCTACATTAAATTTTGTTGCAAGAGGTTCTATCATGGCAAAGTATTACATTGGAAACTTAAGATAATTTAGACATATAAAACGACTTGGATTTCTTCTAAATAAGTGATCCAGTGTTACCATAGATATAGCCAAAGTGTCCTGAAATACATATTCAATAAAAAAGTCTGTTTTATTATTAAGAAGACCAATGGTATATTCAGGATTTTGCTAGCATTCTGTTCTGCATTGTTACTACAGTAGATGGTTAGAGGCAAGGCCCTTTTCTTGCACGTGCAGATAGCATATGGCTAATTCTAGCAAGAATTAAATCTGTGGAAATGAATTTTAGCATCTGCATGAGCGTTTTGAGAACTGGGAATGGAGGAATATGTAGTTTTAATGGAACTCTCCCTCCTCCTCTCCCATTTTCTTCAGTGCCATACTTCTTTGCTTTATTGCATACAGGCCTTAAAGCTTAGAGTGAGGTGATGCTGAATATTAGTCAGTATGCTTTGGATATACAGAAAGATTTTGAAAATGGTTGCAAGTTGTGTGAAATGATGAGATGTGCAGCATAAATTTAAAGTTTTATCATATATATAATGATAAATGACTGTATAAACACCTCTGAGCACACTCTAAAATACTACTTGTGATACAGTAGTTAGATGAGAATAACTAGCTAAGCTTATTGCAAGAAGACCACCAAGCAGTTGAATGGTATGTCAGAAATGTATATCTTTCAGATACAGATAAACCTAAGCATCAGTCCTAGAGCCACAGAGAAGCAGACCTCCATTTCAGTACAATGCATATATGTACTTGCCTTTATACAACGTCAATAAATGTCAATAAACTGGACATTTTTTCACCTATACATTCAGAAAAGTGATCTACTTTTAAACAGTATTTTACTTAACAAGTAGTAAAAATTTTGAATGTATTTAATTCTTTTCTGTAGAGTGAAATAAATGTATTTTTTATAATAAAAGTAAGCTCTAAAAACCTGATGTGTATTCTTTGCTCTTCTTAATTCTCTGCATTGACATTACCCATTCATTTTGATGGAAAAAATTAATATGAATTTAGGATTCAAAAGTGTTATGACTGTGATTAGCTGTTATTGTGAAACAAGGTGTCTTTTTAAGAAGAAATAATTGTAGATGAAATTTCTTTGATGTATTTGAATCGCTTTTTTAAAATACAGAATCAATTCTTTTAATTAGGACAATATATTACACCTAAGTGAAGCACGCTGGATCTTTCCCAGTCATTAGGCCAAAAATTAGTGACTGGGTAATTGGCGGCCACATAGTTGGGTCAGTAGAACAGTTACCTCTGCTTAACAGAGATAGCTGATGCTAAATGGGCAGTATATGCTATATATATTATTGTAAAAAACAGACATGATAATTTTAAGTTTACGAAGTGATTTAAGCTTTTCAGAGACTCCAGTTTTACACACTGCATCTTCCTCATGCAGTGATGCTCAGTGTCTTCCAATCCTGTTTAAGCTTGTTTCTCTTAGGAGGTCATTTATATGGGCTTTTCAATACTGAAGCTGGCCTTGCTTGTTGGATGCAGTCGTGAATTTCATGTGTGTGGTGTGTGTTTTACCAAAGTCAGGTCTTATTTATTTGGTCACATATGATAAATGCATGATGCTCGTCACACCCATTTTATTGATAGTAGTATAGAATTTGAGATAAAAAAGGGAACTAAACCACTAGAGAATGCATATTTTTCTTTTAAATGATGAACAAAGGATTAATATATTTGAAGTAAATGGATATTTCAGGAGTACAGAATAATGGGAAGACACTGGCAGCTCTTGTCTGACAGTGGCCACATTAATGATTTGTAATCTACTGCAGTGCAAACAACCTTGTGCTGCATGAATCTGCCAGGCTGCAGAGGATGTTTCTTCCTTTTTTTCTTGGGTTTAATTGATCCTTGTTTTCTAACCTTTATGTACATGTGGTATCCACTGTTTGGAATGCCTTTTGACTCCTGCAGATCTATTGATCTCTGTCTTGAGCAGCAAGGTTCAGGATATTCTAGTGTGTGAAAGGCGGGAATGTTTCTTTTTATGATACCCAACTTCTTTATGTCACTGAATTGTAGGTGTTTTATAGGAAGAGTGAGTGAGAAAGTTTGGTTTATCTTCCTTCTGCTGTCCTTTTTCCATGTGCCTCTAAGTTTTTGCTTCCAATTTATTTATTCCCACCCCCTCCCCCCCCCCAGACTAGGGCCTGTAAATTTTTTAAATTTCTCCTAATTCAGGTACCTTATTGCATTGCAGAATATTTCTTACAAACTTTTTTTGAATCCATTCCTGTAAAAACAGTGACTGGAATTGATTTTAACACTGCTAGTGTTTCTTACTCCATTCTTCAGCCGTCCTGTTCCCGTGTTTGCCATTCAGATTCCATGTAGACTTTCAGGTCTTCCTTTAATGATATCTTTGGATTGGTCTGTGTGCGCTATGTTTGATTGTAACTTGAAAAATTGAATATGTATCTTCTAATTAGATCTTCTGAAGCATGTCTCTGTTAACTCTTTAAATGTCAAAACAAATGTTCAGGGGAATCTTTTTCCCCGCTTCCCCTCCCCATGCAGAGTGAATGGATGCTGGATTGCATCACCTCTCTAAGCTGATGATCTCATTCTTCTGAAGTAGCCAAAACCCCCCAAATATATATATATGTTTAATATAAAAATGAAATTACAATGTACTTTTGTGCTTGTTTTGTCCAAAATAATAATAAAGTGGACCTGTTAGCATAAAACCTTTTCATATTAACTGTTCAGTGTTCAGGAAAGATTGGTGAATAACTAGGTAGGGATACAACAGCTATGTCACTTCAGCATCAATGGTTATTCAGTTTTTTTTCAGCTTGTACTTGGTCTGGATGGGATAGAGTTAAATTTCTTCATAGCAGCCTGTACAGTGCTGTGTTTTGGATCTGTGGCTAAATCAGTGTTGATAAAACACCGGTGTTTTGATTGTTGCTGAACTGTGTTTGCACAATGTCAAGGTTTTCTTTTATACCCCTCTCTTCCTCCACTGCAGCGAGTAGGCATGGGGTGGGCAAGTGACTGGAAGGGCACACTACTGGAACAGCTAACCAGAATTGGTCAAGGGGATAGTCCATGCCGTATAATGTCATGCTCAGCAGCGAAAACTGGAAGTAGAGGAAGAATGAGCAGAGAGGGGGATTGGCTTCCAAGGTGGCTGTTACTTGGAGATTGGGTAGGCATCGGTCTGCTTGTGGAAGGTGGAAGACTGATTTCCTTTGCATAACCTCCCCGCCTCTTTCTGTCACCTATTAAGCTGCCTTTGTCCCGACCCGTAGGTTTTCTCACTCTTTTTCTCCAATTCACTTCCTTTGATAACCAGGGAAGAGAAGGGAGCCAGCAAGCAGCTGTGTGGCTGCTTGGCTGCTGGCTAAAATCAACCCACTATACATCTGAAATACAGTTGCAGTAACTCCAACATTAGAAACCCGGATTCTAGCAACATGCTGTTTGTCACAGGTGAAAACTTGCATTTGCGTTTAAACCATGACAAACCTGTTTGTTTTCACATTCATATATAAAGCTGTTTGAGTTAGTAAAGTTTAGAAGCATTACCAGCCTGTTCTTTGAATTACCTCTTAAATTTTCCTAGTATCCTCTTGGACTGAGAGGCCCAGATCTGTCTAGTAAATGTTTCACAGTGGTTTTTGTTCTTTCCTGCACTTTAAAGGTAGTGGATCCTTTTTCATGTTGTCAGATAAAGTTTACAGTGTTAAAAGAACATAAGAAAACTCCGTGTGTTTTTAAACTGTTTTTTGTGGTCAAGGATGTTGATGGCATAGAATGCTCTATACTTATCTTTTCATATGGAGGGCAGTTTCAGTATCAATTGATAGCTGTTAACAGCAAAAAAAGGCAAATATTGATCTAACTTCACCCTTTCCTTTCAAATGCAATTTTAGGTCTTTCTTAAAGCCATGTAGAAATCTTCAAAGCATCTTTGCTAGATGCACCTCCCATATGAAGACAGGCTAAGAAAATTGGGGTTGTTCAGCCTGCAGAAGAGAAGACTGCATGGAGACCACATAGCAGCCTTCTGGTATCTGAAGGGGGCCTACAAGGATGCCGGAGGGGGACTTTTCATCGGGGACTGTAGTGATAGGGCAAGGGGTGGTGGGTTCAAACTTAAACAGGGGAAATTTAGGTTAGATATAAGGAAGAAGCTCTTTACTGTGAGAGGGTGAGGCACTGGAACAGGTTGCCCAAGGAAGTATGAAGGCTCCATCCCTGGCAGTCTTCAAGGCCAGGCTGGACAGGGCCTTGAGCAACCTGGTCTAGTGGAAGTTGTCCCTGCCCATGGCAGGGGATTGGAACTAGATGATCTTGAGGTTCTTTCCAACCCTAACCATTCTATGATTCTATCTTTGGTCTGGATCTTGAGCTAATCAAGATCTCTGTCTTTCTCCTGAAATAATACAATGGATCTCCTGAACATAGGCCTACCATCACACTAATGTGTCAGCAAGCTTCGTCTTAAGTCTAAGAAGTGGTAGTAGCAGGGCAAGAATGGTCCACCAGAGACTACCAGAAACATTTGCTTTTCATTCCTCTTTAGAGTCTGGATAATAGAGGGCATAATGTTAACAACATTAGAATTGCGTAAAAAAGTAAATCTTCAGATCATGATACAGTAGTCATGTATACTTTCCTCCTTCCTGGGAGGCTGCCATCGATTTGTTTTTCACATCAGGAAGTAGGGATTTTGCACATGAGGATGTACAGCTGTCTGCATTGCAATGAGATGAGATTATTACAGTCCTAAGAACTACCTACTGGGGAGTTTCACAGGTGTGCAGCCATCCATGTGCTAAAGAGCGGAAAGCCCATTATGTTGTCCCTAACCAGTTTTCTGACTTAGGTTTACTGTTATTTGAGGTTACATTGTATACTTGCTCTTTGCAGAGCCCCATCTTTAGGTCAGCATTCCTATAGCAGTTATTGGCAGATGGAGTATAGGGAGCTGCCAGAAAAGCTTTCTGGATCAGATGCTGACTCCTGTCTCAAGCCATTGGGGAGATGTACTATAGTGTAAATTTTTCTCATTTGTGTAGGATTATTGTAACAGGATGCTACTTAGGTGATCTCAGTGCTGTACTTCTGGAGCCCAAATCAGGACCTGTTCACTGTTGATAGACTTGGAGAGGAACTGGATTTCAGAAGCATATGTCTTCTGTAAGATGTATTGAAAACTCAAGGAGTCCTGAAATAACCTCATCAAATAGGTTCTATACATGAATGCAGATCTGTGCAACAGCATGTCTGTAAGTAAGAATGTTTGGATAAGAAAGACGTTCAGCAGATTTTACTTGTTGGTGTTAGCTTTGGATCTTGTTTTGGTTTATGTGTTTCTCAAAAGGCTAATTTAGTTGTTTATTTTCCAAATAACAGTGGTCTCATAGTCTTGGCAGAAGCTTGAAGGTTGAGATCTTGTTCATGTTAAATATAGAAGAGAGACAGTAAGAGTGTTGGAACCTGTGGGGCCAAGTATACAGCACTAGTTAATGTGTTGGTCTTACACTGATATTACTGTTCTCTTTCTGCCTGTCACTGCAGAGGGAGTGTTTATTTTGCTTGATGGACACATTCTGTATTATCAGGATGGAGTGAATTATTTATATGCTTGTCCCCATACAGAGTAGCGATTACACTGGGATATTAATAAAAGTGAAAGGAATTAATTTTGCAGCTGCAGATTGTTTTGACTTCATTACTTTCAGAATAGGTGAAGTACAAATCACATCTTTTTATGAATTACTGTTAAAGACTGGATCTGAAACATTGGCACCAATTCCTTCTGTACTTCAGGAATTCCATGCCAACTTAAAACCCCTTGTATTCAAAATCAAACTCATAGTTGCGTGTTTCTACTAATCACTGTAATCACTCTCCTTTTGTGATCCTACTGCGAATCACAAGTAAGTGACACTTGCAGTGTTTCATAGTATCTTTTCCTGAGTTAAGGGCTGTATATGAACTGAAATCATATTCTGCTGCTCAGTTCTGTTACCAAGTGTCTTTCTTGTTAGGCTTCTAAATACATTTCTTAAATGTGAAATGTGTCATGACATGGAAGAAATAGCATGAGCTCTTTAGGTTTTGATGTATAGCAGATAATTGTATGAATTTGTGAACATTTTTAATAAGAGCAGATGTTAAAGGGTTATTGAATTTGGTATGTTTTTCTTGATGTTTGTATGTGCAGAATACAGTCAGTGGTATATTAACAGTAGAGTTGCACCCTGTAATCCGGCTGTAGTCCACTAATAGTTAAATTACTAATTCATTGTATTTCAGTAGTCAGTGAATTGTAACTGACTTAATCTTCTGCTTTTTATTCTTTAGTGCTGCAAGTTGATTGAATAAAATTAAGAACACGGAATATAATATGGATGCAGTTGCTTGAGCGCCGTTTCTTCCAAAGTGTATATTCTGCAGATTGGTGGCCTGAATGATTGATCGATAAGCAACATACACAAGACTAATACCAAGAAAACATTCTGTCTGTTGCTGCTGTGTTTGACAAAACTGGTGCAGAGTCACATCTTCTGAAATGCAGTTGAAAAAGATGAGGGAAATTTTACCAACGTTGTACCCTGGCCAAGTTAATGATAAAAATAATTCCTTAACTACATCCCCAAAGCAATCTTCTGAGGATAAAACGAATCCGTCAAAAGGAGATGATGACCAAAACTGCTGTTACCAAGGGACTGAGGCTGAGAACAATAAGTTGTCACTGATAAGCTGTATAAAATGCAGAAGTGTTCAGAAAATTTCAGTGCAAGATATAGAAAAACGTAAGAAGCTTGGGTGGACTGAAGACAAAAATTTCATCTGCAAGAAGTGCAGTCATATTCCACCACCAGCTTTCCATTTTGTTCCTGAGGGTGCTAATGGTGTAGACTTTCAAAGACGAGAAAAAAAATCTCCAAGTAAAACCCAGAAAACATTTAAAGTTAAAAACTTTCTGCCAGGTAAATACTACTGTGATAAATGCAGATTTTCAACAAAGGATCCTTTACAGTATAAAAAGCATGTAGGTCAACATGAAGAAATTAAATTTATTTGTTCCCACTGTAGTTACGTATCCTACACCAAAGGAGAGTTCCAGAGACATTTGGTGAAACACACTGGAACTTTTCCGTATCAGTGTAAGTACTGCGAATATGGTGCTGTTAGACATGACTACATAGTAAAACATACGAGAAGAGTACATGAAACACCCACAAAACGACTGTCAAATACTATCATAAACCACAAGCAAAAGAAGCCAACTCAAAGCACTTTATTTGAAAAGCTGAAATATGATAAAATTCCTTTTCAGAATGAACTTTCAAATTTGTCTTCAAATGTGGTTTGTGAAATTCCACGTAAAGCAACTAAAAGGGCCTGTTTGTCTCATGATGTAGAATGTAGCATAAACACAGCATCAGTCCAGAATAAACCAATATTGGAGCCATCGGAAATAGGCATATGTGAGAATCAAAGTGTGGAAGTCGAGGTTTATTCTCCAAAAACAGAGCCTTTACAGCCTGGGATGCCTTTAACAGTAATTGCACCATCTGAATTTGTAGTTCCTTCTAACTGTTTAGCGCAAATAGTAGAGATTAAAATAGTGAATGGAGCACAACAGCTGGTTCTTAAACTAATCCCTATGAAAGAAGCAACTTGTAAGCCCGTGAACAGTGCTGAAGAACAACTTGAGAACGGAAGTATAGAACGATCTGCAGAAGGAAAAAACCCATCTTCTGTATCTCAAAATGAGTTACTAATGATGGAAGTGAATGTAGACAAATTATCCAGTGTTAGTAACCAGCTTAATTTGGATAGTACACATGACAAGAATTCTGAATGTCTTTGTTTTTCTGATTCTCAACTCTCGGACTGTAACTCTCTATGTATACAGAGAGAAGATGCATCAAAATTATGCTTTCATTTGGTGAAGGGTGTTGATGTCCATTCAGGTGTTATAGAACTTTGTTCTCCGTCTCTGGTGATGAATAATACGGAAAAAAAAAGTGATTTTAAATCCTCAAGGTGGAAAGTAGATGGAAAAAATAACTTACATTATGACCTTCATTGTTACGAAGGTGTGGATATACCCCCTCCAAAATATGCTGCTATTTCTGAAGATAAAAGTTCCAAGAACACTTCAGTAGAGGCTGGTCAGGAGGGAAAAAATTCTTCTTCTGCAGTCATTAAACAAAAGGATACATTGCCTCTAAAGAGGGATGACAAAGAATGTAGGAGTCTGCCAGTCAGCTCTACAGAAACACATTTAGGTGGTAAGGGTTTTGATGAAAAATCTGTTACATCTTCTGAAGCAGGAAAAAACTTGCATGTCGCTAAAACTCCACCTTGTGAGGACATGACTTTTGGCTTTAGCAAAGTGAAGAGAGCCGGAACCATAAGTCGAAAGAATGCTCGTCTTCTGGAATCATTAGAGCTACAGAAGAAGGAAAATAAAGGCAATCCTTTTGAGGGACCTGTTATTTCATCTGTATTTTCTCTTAGCTCTGGGACTGAAAACGTTCCAGAGGGTGTCAGATGGGATGACTCAACATGCAATAAGAAGTCAGCAACATTGCTGTGTAGGAAGATTGCTCAGCTCATGTCTGCTGCTGAATCTAACATAAAATCCATGCCTTTGAGATGTCAAGCTTCTAGTAAAAAGGTGATTTCCCCTCAAGAAAATTCAGTGAGCTGTGAGAGGATTGTTCCTGCCTCTGAAGTGGAACAGCCTGCGCTGTTACCTCAAGCGCATGGTAGAAACAGTGTGATTAGTAGTGAAGAACACAGTAAAGATCGGCTGGTTACATTTGCAAGTACATCTAAAAACAGGGTAACTAAAAATTCACATGTTGCTACTCCAGTGTTTATCCCTAAAGGGACAATGCTGAGAGTGCTGAATGCTACTAGCAGTCAAAACTCAAATGGAATAGAAAACAGGAGTGAAACATCAGCTCCTTCTGTGTATTGCAATGAAATGTTTCTGCCTCGCCCGGTTCCTGTGAGTGTTTCTGAGACAGCTAGCAGTAATTTGCCACGTTTACCTAATCAGAGTGAGATGAATGCTGAGTCCCGAACTATATCGCTCAGGAAAAGACCAAAGCGAGAGGCAAGTGTTAAAAATAATAGCAAACAAACTGGTGTACTGTTGCAGAAAAGCAGTAATGTGAGTAAGCAAAGCAAACCCTATTCAAAAAGTCAGCTAGGTCCCAAAAACAAGGTAAAACAAGCAGGCTTCAGGGAACTTCCTAGGAGGAAAACAAGAACCCAATCAGAAAACAGTTCAAGTTCTGACATGTCGTATCTTTTGACAGCAAGACGTCTTCGGCTTGTCCCTCTGAGAACAAATCAGTTGATAAAATGCCCTCGTCGTAACCAGCCAGTTGTGGTACTAAACCATCCTGATGTTGACACGCCAGAGATAATTAATGTCATGAAGACTATCAACAAGTATAAAGGTCAAGTCCTGAAAGTAGTTTTGTCAGAAAGGACAAGTAGTTGTCTTGGCATCAAACGTTATCGAAAGCGTCTTACTCTTCAGAACGTTGAGACAGGAAATCAAGCAAAAAAGCGGAGTATGCTAAAAATGAAACTAAAAAAGACCCATAAAAACAACTACCAAGTGGTGGAAACTTCACCAGGTGAAACTCTTCAGTGTCTGTTTAAGTGTTGGTTTTGTGGAAGAGTGTATATGGACCAAGAAGAATGGATAAGTCATGGACAGAGGCACTTGATAGAGGCAACCAAGGGTTGGGATGTTCTTTCTCTTCCATCACAAAAGCATTAAGTGAGAGACTAGGGGAAGTTTCCCCTGTTATTTTAATGAGTGCCACTAACTTGCTTGGAAAGGAAGATTCAGATAACTGCTTTATTTTGCCAAAAGGTGTCTACTGTGAGCGAAGTGGAAGAAGAGAGCAGAGTTAGAAATACAGAAAAGCTGATAGGATTAAGCACTACTTTGCACTCTAATGTTTGAAAACTGTATTGGAGTTCAACTTCATCTGTCTATAGGAGAAATTTGGAAAAGATTTGCTATGCAAACATCTTTCTAGTTACCATTCTCTGTGTGCTAGGATACTGTGCTGTAACTCATTTGTGCTAGGTCTGTGTGGATTAAAATCCTAGGTGATGATATCTTTGTAAATTTAACAGGGTTTAGATTGTTTTATTACAGCATGGTGTTTCAGAGATTGAGCATACATGTACTGAAAAGCACTTCTGATCCTCTGTGGGCAGCAATTGTGTACGATAGGTTTTAGTGGCGAGTTAAGCACCACATATAAAAAGTAAAACTTAAAATCAAGTACTCTGTTTCAGTGAAACAAAACCACTTCTGCTGACTTCAGAGGAGATACAAGGGTGCAAATGAACAATCTGGGGGATCAGAGTTACTCCCACTAGGTCAGATAGCACTGAAAAGTTTAATTTTGTGTAGTACTTAGTTTTTACCTAGCCTGTATTGGGTAGATGTGAGAGAGCAGGACACTGTGAGCTTTCTGAACCGTCTTTGTTCTGAATAGGCAGAGCCGGAGTATTGTCAGGCTTGGACTGATAGGTGTGAAGCTTTTCTCTATATGGACTCAAGACTGTTCTGAAATCTAAGGAAGTAATAACCAAACATAAACCCTCTACCACCATGTGTGTATAGCCTGATAGAAACACATCTACATAATTGGGCATTTGGTTAGAACTCTAGTTGGTGAGTTAATGCTTATTTACAGGGGGAACTTGCTGAAGAAGACGACTTTCAAAATGAGAAACGATGCTGCACAGCCTTTACATTGACAGTGTTGAACCAGATTTTCGGTGCAATCTTTCATCTTTCTTAATCTTAAGAATTTAGATATTGTTAGAATATATTTTTTGTAGGTCTTAATTCATACAAGCATGTGCCTAGTTACATATAGTATGTCTAACGTGTATCTACTGACTTCAGTGCAGTGTAAACATCACTCAGTTGCTTGAACACTTTACTAAATCAGGGCCAAATTTGAAGTTTTTAGTGAAGAAAAGGGATAGATGATACTGAAGTCTAATGTTTCTGTACATGAACAATACATGTTTTTATTCATCTTGTCAATTTTAAATAATTTTAAAACCATATAGAACGAACTATGTTGAAGCACATATTTACAGTTAAAATAGCTTCTTACAGTTTTACAGGTAAGAAAATCAATACTGACTCTAATGCTGGATGTGTGTTCTGTGTTTTAACTGGGACTACTCTTGAAAAACTCATAGTCCCTAACTCTTTTCACTGTTGGTGTGGTTTTGTAAACAGTTTAAGCTGGGAATATTTTTTTTATATACTTCAGCAGATTATACATTGTTTTGATAAAGTATGTATTGTATCTGCATTGAAATGTATATATTTTAAAACTACATCTGACTGAGGCTTATTTTCAAAACTAGTTAAAACATTGCTTTCCCATCGTTTTGCAATACAGTGTTAAAGTCCTTCAGATGGTGCTTTAAGATCTTTTTCGTCATGTACACATGGAAAACTTTTGTATTATTTGTATCAGACTAACCTGTTCCACAGAACAAATTTTCTTTTGTCAGTTTTGTCAAGAAAAATGAAATGACAGTTCTCATTTTGTATTCAAATGGAATTCTATTTTTTTAGATAAGTACACTAGAGGGTTTTTTTTCACTTCATATACTTTGATGCCAAACCTAACAGTACTATTTGCATTTTCAGTTCTGAAAACAGGTTTCATTTTAAAATTGCAGCATGTCACATGTAATAAATACTGAAATTGTTAACAGAAGAAAAAAACATGGTTAAAATTACTCCTTTGTTTTAACTCCTTCAGTCCAGGTTCCTGTTTGAATTAATTTTGTTTCTGTAGAGGCTACTAAATAAATAGTTTTGAATTTGCTTCGTATGGGTTTTCACTGGCAAAATTAGAACAGTCCTCATGAAAGCTGTGCTGAGGGAGGCATAAATGAAGTGTTGCTCCTCAGCTTTATAAACTTTAGATGGTTTAAGTATACTAGTAATGCTTGTCTTTTGTAAGCAGGTTTACCGTTTTAGTAAACATCTGCGAAGCTTTCTATGTCACTGCCATAATCTGTTATCTAAATTAAATCGTAGATATGATTTAATGATTAAATCATAGATTTAATTTAGATTTTTTTTTTTTGTTTTAACATGAAAACCTTTTGTCAGTTAAATTGGATAGTGGCTGTGAAACTCTTAAAGCAGATTACAACACGCCTCTTTTCCTTTTTATGAGCTCTGCCAAACTCTACTTAGCAGCTTCTGGTTTGTTCGTTTTCATTCTTATTTTTAGATAATGTCATGTCAGAATAATTTCCTTCAAGTTTAACAGTCTCAGTGGTTTGAGAGAAATAATTACAGTGAATGTTCTTTTTCGTTTTGGTGCAGAATTAAGAAATAAAAAGGTTGTGAGGAGATAAGCAACTGCTGATTTATTTTTTTTTTAGAGTTCGTTTGTGCCACTACATACTGCATCATAAACTGGAATGTCATGTTTTGGGCTTGAATGTTTTTATTATTCTTGTTCCTGTTTGGTAAGGATAGAGTTGCTTTCTAAGGTTGCTTTCTCAATATATTCCAGTTTCCTAGTTAAACTTCTGAATGCAGCAAACTCACTGCCCTGGACTTCAAGAGAGCAGACTTTGGCCTCTTCAGGAACCTGCTTAGTAGGGTTGCATGGGATATAGTCCTAGAGGGCAGGGGGGCCCAAGACTGCTGGTTGATATTCAAGGATCACCTGCTACGTGCTCAGGACTGTTGCATCCCAACTAGAAGGAAGTGCGGCAGGAGGGCCAGGAGACCGCCATGGATGGATAAGGAGCTGCTGAGGAAACTTAGAGGGGAAAAAAGAAGCTTATGAAAGGTGGAAGTGAGGACAAGCAGCCTGGGAAGAATACAGGGGTATTGTCCGGGAAGCTAGGGGCCAGGTTAGGAAAGCTAAGGCCCAGTTAGAATTAAATCTGGCAAGGGATGTGAAAGGTAACAGGAAAGACTTCTATAGCTACATAGCAAATAAAACACAGACTAGGGACAATGTGGGCCCTCTCCGGAAGCTATTGGGAGAACTGGCTACCCTGGATTTGGAGAAGGCTGAGGTTCTTAATGACTTCTTTGCCTCAGTCTTCACTAGCAAATGCTCTGACCACACCACGAAAGTCTTCGAAGGCAGATGTAGGGACTGTGAGAATGAAGACTTTAGGCCCTCAGTAGGAGAGAATCAGGTTCAAGACCATCTTAAGAACCTGAACGTGCACAAGTCCATGGGACCTGATGAAATCCATCCACGGGTCCTGAAGGAGCTGGTGAATGAAGTTGCTAAGACACTGTCCATCATATTTGAAAAAACATGGCAGTCAGGTGAAGTTCCTGATGACTGGAAAATGGGTAATATAACTCCTATTTTCAAGACAGGGAAAATGGAAGACCCAGGGAACTACAGACCAGTCAGTCTCACCTCTGTGCCTGGAAAAATCTTGGAGCAGATTCTTGTGGAAAGCATGCTACGGCACATGAAAAACGATGAGGTGGTTGGTGACAGCCAGCATGGCTTCACTAAGGGGAAATCCTGCCTGACCAATTTGGTGGCCTTCTATGATGGGGCTACAGAACTGATGGACAGGGGCAGAGCAGTTGATGTCATCTACCTGGACTTGTGCAAAATGTTCCGTTCGACACTGTCCTGCATGACATCCTTGTCTCTAAATTGGAGAGACATCAATTTGATAGATGGACCACTCAGTGGATAAAGAACTGGCTTGATGGCCGCACTCAAAGTGGTGTGGCCAATGGCTCAATGTCCACTTGGAGACCAGTAACGAGTGGTGTCCCTCAGGGATTGGTGTTGGGACCTGTCTTGTTCAACATCTTTGTTGGTGACATGGACACCTCCATGGGATTGAGTGCACGCTCAGCAAGTTTGCCGACGACACCAAGCTGTGTGGTTTGGTTGATACGCTGGAGGGAAGGGATGCCATCCAGAGGGACCTTGACACGCTTGTGAGGTGGGCCAATGCCAACCTCATGAAGTTCAACCAAGCCAAGTGCAAGGTCCTACACCTGGGTCGGGGCAATCCCAGGCACAGCTACAGGTTAGGCAGAGAAGAGATTCAGAGCAGCCCTGCAGAGAAGGACTTGGGGGTGTTGGTTGATGAGAAACTGAACGTGAGCCGGCTTCAGTGTAAGCTCACAGCCCAGAAAGCCAACCATATCCTGGGCTGCATCAAAAGAAGCGTGATCAGCAGGTCAAAGGAGGTGATCCTGCTCCTCTACTCTGCTTTCGTGAGACCTCACTTGGAGTACTGTGTACAGTTCTGGTGTCCTCAACATAAAAAGGTCATGGAGCTGTTGGAGCGAGTCCAGAGGAGGGCCACGAGGATGATAAGAGGGCTGGAGCACCTCCCGTATGAAGACAGGCTGAGAGAGTCGGGGCTGTTCAGCCTGGAGAAGAGAAGGCTGTGTGGAGACCTCATAGCAGCCTTCCAGTACCTGAAGGGAGCCTATAAGGATGCTGGGGAGGGTCTCTTCATTAGGGGCTGTAGTGATAGCACAAGGGGTAATGGGTTCAAACTTAAACAGGGGAAGTTTAGATTAGCTATAAGGAAGAAGTTCTTTACAGTGAGGGTGGTGAGGCGCTGGAATGGGTTGCCTAAGGGAGTTGTGAATGCTCCGTCCCTGGCGGTGTTCAAGGCCAGGTTTGGTGGAATCTTGGGCGACATGGTTTAGTGCGAGGTGTCCCTGCCCATGGCAGGGGGGTTGGAACTAGATGATCTTAAGGTCCTTTCCAACCCTAACTATTCTATGATTCTATGATTCTGAGTGTGTTTAAAAAGGAAGATTATGGATGGTTTGCAGAGAGATACTAAGTTTGCCTTCATATTTAAAATGAATTTAGTTAAGCCTCCCAAACTTCAAATTATATGAATAAATATTAATGTATTTTTTAACTGGAAAAATACACACTGGAACATGCTTTCTTGATGAGTTTGAAGCACATCTACAGTTTCTACTGATGATTTTTATCTCTATTATTTGCACGTGATATGAATTCAAAGGGACTGTTTGCATAATGGTTTTACTATCCAAGTGTTTGAAGACTCTGATATGGAGTATCTGCTACTTAAGCTAAAGAATAAGTGTTAGTTAAGTAATAGAATTTGCATAATTAAAGCTAGCTTTATAGTCTGCTCCGATAACTGTGAGCATCATCTGACACCCACTGACTTCAGTGGCTGCTGAGCACAGGTTGTTCTTGTGCAAACACATGCACACACTGAATGAAATCGTTAAACAGTGAGGACTCGGATAAGTAGCATTTCACGTGTATTTTTAGAAGCAAGAATACTTTTTATGTGACAAGAATGCTTTATTAAGTTTTGCTACTAACAGCTTCGGTAACATTTAAGTAAGCAAGACTGAGTTCAGTTTTCATCTCGTGTTAGAAGGTAGAGTGCAAGATAAGCAAATTGCTCAATCATTGTCAAGGTATCAGTCTCTTTTAACAATTGTCTGTGAATTAATATAGTGGCATATACTTTACCTGTATCCTTGAAGTTAAAAACAAATAAAAAAATTGAGTTGATCTGTGTTGTCAGTTAGAGAGGAATTTTTAGTGGAACAATTTGGAGTGCTTCATAATATTATGGGGAGCTCTTCACTCAAAGGCTAATCTGATTTTTGAGACATTTAAATAATTGTTCTATACAAACACATCGGTAATATTAAGGCAGAAAGCATCTTTTGCGCAACTGGAATGGATATGTAAGGTAACATTGTTCTCTCTGCATTCCTGATTTATCCTTTCCATCAATGAGTGTGATGGGAACACATTTGTAGAAGTCAATGATCTCTTTTACAGAATTAAATTTCTGAGGGAGAAAGAAAAATTGTAATCAGTGACTGAAAATGAAATTGCTAGATGGTTTTATCTATACCATTAAAAGACTTGCAAATGACAGTATTTGAAATAGGTAATACTTTGCATAGAATTGTGATTAGATTAGATTAGATTAAAGCAATCATAAAAGGAAAACCACCAGATTTTAATCCTCTTTTTCCCTTTGTGTGTGTCTCTTCTGTAAGAGAAGGCAGCTGGCTGCTTAGGGCAAAAGGGGAGCATGTCTAAGCCCTGAGAATGCAGTATCACATGTAAAAGTTTGTGATGCCAGATGTAATCATAGATTTTGTAAAGATACAGCAAATATAAATCATTACTCACTGTCAAAAGTTACACTTAATTAGCAGTACGTAATACTTTACACTGCAGGTTTCTTTGTACCTTTTTAAATATACCTTTTATTTTCCCATTCAGTTTACTGAGAAAGTTGCTATAAAATCCCTTTAATTTATGGAACAAGAAAGGTCTCCACAGGGTTTTAGTCTTATTTTCTAGTATTCAAAAAAATTACATCCTCCAAGCTCATTCCTAAAATGATAAAGGTGTGGTTCAAGGTTCCTGAACTGATCAAACAGCAACAGAAAGCTATGTGAGGTATTTAAAATCATCTGTCCTGGTGTGGGAGTCTCTTAATCCTGCCATTCCAACAGTTAGCAGTGCTTCAGTTTAAATGGTTTGCTTCCTTATGCTCTCATCACACCACTATTTCTCCTCTTGAGCTAGTCTTTAGACTCATTGGTATGACATCACTAGAACTGTACACAGTAATGAAAGCTTACTGGTACATTAATACTTATCCTATGTCTGTCTTATATCACGTTTACTGCAGGCATGGCATTCATTGTGTATGTGATAGTATCTTATGGCAGTCTCTGTCATCTCCAACTGATCCACATCTAGCTAATAGAGAATCTGATTAAATCTATGATGAGATGAAATTGTTCCTGAATTAAGATGAAGACTATTTGATCTCAAAACCAGTGTATTTTCAAACTTTAGTTTTGATAATTTTTACTTCTATACATTTCTTCCACTTCGCTGTTTTGTCTTTGTCTTCTGTTCAAGGTCACTGTTGCTACTAGACATCTAGGGAAACCTGTGATTTGTATTTCATGCCAAACCAAAGTAATCCTAATTTTTTTTAAATTCTAAACTTACTCTTTGTCAGTGCCAGCTCTTTTCCTATTTTCTAATGTTTTTTGTTGGTTGCAAAAGTAAAAGGTCTTACTGTAATTCTTCACCTGCTTTGGAAATTTAACTTGGCTTTGCTTGTTATTCATCAGTGTACTTTTAAGCTGTAGCTTTTTGGTAATGAAGGAAAAATGTCTCCAGTGTTACTTAGGGTTTTTTGTTGTGTTTTTTTTTTTTTCCCCCTGTTTTATTTCATCTTGTACTCAGTGAGATTTAAAATACTAAGCTCTGAGTCTCTTCTTGGCTGCTAGAACATGAAATTGACTTAGACGTTAAGGTGACTAGCACTGATAGTCCAGAAGTTTATGTTTTCAGCTCTTTTAATGGCACCCTACGCTTTGTTAGGCATAAAGATGAAGAAAACTCAATACTTTGATTCATTATTTTCCCTTCATTGTCTGAAGAGACTCAAACCGATCTCTGCTGTCATAGGAATGTCCTAGGTTTGGTCTCCAGACTGTTCTGGTGAGATAAGAATAAGGTTGCAAGGATTGCTTGTGAAAGGCGTGGTTTTGAATTGTGTTGAGATGGTGGTAGGAATCCGGGCTATATGTTGCACATTCTGAATGAGAGTGGTTCATCCTTGAACTGTCATTTAAGCTGCAGAGCATCCCCTGAGAGGTGATCACAGAGTCCATTTTCCTGGTGGTAGCTTTTGACATAATGCTGTCAGTGGAAGGCATGGTGAAAGTGCTCCCTCATCTATTCTGATGAGTCAGGCCACTTTAATGGCTGATGAAGGTAGATGGAGCTACCATCTCACTTTGACTCACTTTGAAATGAACTGAATTGAAATGATATGACCTGTATGACCGATGTTTTGAAAATGAAAATTAGCTGCAAATGGTGATAGGGAGCGGTGAGGATGGAGGAAATATCTGTGGCCAGAACAACAAGATCCAGAGATCTAGATCAGGCTGTGCTCTAAGCTTCTGTGTCAAAGAGGCACTGAATTGAAGAGGAGCCTACTTCTGCCTTTGGTTTTCAGTTGCTGCATTGTGAGTTCAGCCTCCTGCTGCATGCTAAAACATGTATTTTGTGTGTGGGAGATCTAGTTTTGCAAGGGAGATAAAAATCTCGATTTTTTTGTCATGATCAACTTTAAATGTGAGCAAGGTTTTGATTTCTTCAAAAGAACTATGTATATGAAATAAGCATAGTTACAGGGATCTCTGGATCTTTAATATTGAAACTGACTGGAGTAGAGAAGGCGGCAGCCAAGTAAAGGGTGCTCAGGACAGCAGTTTTGAATGTAAATGCTTAAATTTCATGCATATGATCCATCTGGGACCTGATCTTTATAGCTTTATGTGATTTGGCCTTTCGTGAGCTCAGTATAATATGTTAAATATGTATGTAGGTGTGAACATCTGTGGCTAAATTGCTAACAAAAGATACAGCTCCACTAACATAGTGGTGGATTTCCCCTCCTCCCCTCCCCCCCCCCAATTGTATTTCATTATATTCTAGCTTGATACTAATTTGGCTGTGTGGAACTTCAGTTACTTCTAACATAAAAGTCTGATGAGCAATGCTTTTTCCCCCCTTTATGGTCTTATAGACCCTTTATGGCTCCATAAGAACTAATAATGAAAGCCCTCATGAAAGTTGAATTTAAAATATATTTTAAAAAATAATTGTTAATCAAAAATAATCTTTGATGATACAAAGTGTTAACATCTTGTAAACTGTACATGAAAAATCAGAAGTTGCAATAGGACAGGGAAAACTTTGAATAATACATGTAAGGAAAAACGTATTTTTAGTGGATGAAAATAGACTAATCCAAAAGTGCAAACATACTGCAGAGCTGAACCTCTGAATAAAATCACCAACTGGAAAGAAATGTAGTAGGTCTGCACCTGTTTATTGTTGTTTAGGTTTCTTTCTCTTTGGCAGGTTAAGAGGGAATATTCAGCTATCCTAGATAAAGCAGCTGGTCTGTCTGCATCACATACTGCAAAATACAGTGTAACAAAGGGTTTCCCTGTGGAGGAATAATGTAGAGCACTCTGGAAAGTTGTTTTAACAGGCACCGGAAAAGTACAGGCAGCAATTTTGCTGTAATTCACAGCATTACAAATTGTTTTCATCCTCCTGAGATAAGAACCGTAAGCAAGCTGTAGAAGCTGAGGAGGCAGTTTTCAAGAAAGAGCTTTTTTGTGAATCCTTTGAGACTGCTTGAGGTGGAAGTAGATCTTCTGAGCAAGGTTGGTGCCACTGATTGTTCATGATTGCCTATGTTCTTCATGCCCAGTTAATTCTATTTTCATGTCTGCTGCTGAGAGTAATGCATAGAAATAGGAGTCTGTCATCTCTGTGGCTCCCTGGCACTACACATCTGACTAGCAAAGCAGTTCTGAAATTTTTGTGTTGTAGTTGATCTATGGGAGCATTTCTGAATTAAAAAGAAACAATACTCAAAAAAGAAGGCTTAAGGTAATATGTCATGATTACAGATTTGACCTGGTAGAGCCAAGTCTTAGACATACTGTTGCTTGTTAACTAGATGCCTGAAATCCTTATTCTGGAATTATAACTTTCCAATTTGACTATTATCAGTCCAGACCCACTGTTCAAGATGCGTACTTTCTGGCACACGTTGGAACAAAGTCATATATTTTGGTATTTCCTGAGATGGGAAGGGATTATGTTCTCCTTCTTTCTAGTTCAGAAAAAATTTTTTACATGTTATTCAGGTAATTTTCTTTTACATGTTATTCAGGTAATTTTCTTTTACATGTTATTCAGGTAATTTAATTTAATTTAATTTAATTTAATTGGACACTTCTCATGAATATAATTGAATTTAATTACATAAAAAAGTATTACTAATCTAAAAGGATTTCCTAATTGAAATTTACTATATCTAAAAAACTGGTTGGTGGGGACTCACATGGTTTAATTGCTTCTGAACATCCATGACAACTTTTGTCCTATTTCCTCATTTTTTTAAAAAAGATACTAATTCCCCTTTTGGTGTATGAGACATACAATAAGAAATACTGTGTGGCAATAAAAGCCACAGACTTTGCTGTCAGATACGTGGAGTTATATCTATTTTAAAATACCTGCTTGTATTTGTAACAAAAAATATGCAAAAAAATATGTATACCTGTGAAGGAGGACTTTTTACTTTGCACGCGTTACTTAAAGTAGAAGTATTCTATAAGTACTTGGAAAATTTTCACATTGATTTAAAACTGAATTTGAGCCTGATGCGTAAAATTTGTTTTTAAATTATTATTTTGAAGTTGGTGAAACTTGTCAAAATGAGAGTATTGTGAAAGAAACTTCAATGAATTAGCAAGTTTGTTACATGGGAGAGTTTGTCACTAATCTTTAGTATTAAGAACTTGTGAAATGTGACATAAAAGCAATAGACTTGTAAGAGTAGATTGGATTTTACTTACATCATCTCCTCTAAGCCCTGTTCCCAGTGCGTATTGTTGGCTGTCTTCCAGAAAACGTACTTTAATGTTGTATACTCTTCTTCCGTAATAGACAACCAAAACATACGGTTCAGTTTTTGATTTCTTTGAACAATCTCTAACCAAGAATGTCTCATCCTGAATGACACAGATTTAAATTATTGATTGCATGGTTAGCTCACAACAAAACTTTTAAACCATTGTGGACAGTTTACAGTTGTTTTCTCCAAGAGTTTACACCCTAGGATTTGGGACAAATTGTACTTACAGTGTTTTCCTGTAACAGTGCCTTCTCTGCTTCATGGCGACCATATTCTCCAATGTACCATTCATATTTGTTTAAGTCCTTAATTTTAAGATAGCATAATCAGTGTATGGAAATTAACCACAGCTGGCAGAAGCAAAAGCTGGTGAAAACAAACTATATCTAATCTGCATTTAAAGCAAGTTTAGTGCAGTTTATAAAAATAATTGTAATGCATCTCTATTGAGAAGTACTTTAGGAAATCTGAATCAAATTATACATCTAAATTCTTATCAGTGGCTTGAAGAGCTCATATTGGACTGTTTTCAAGAGTGCTGAATACCAACAGCTTCCAGACCATTTAACTTCCTGGGTTTTCAGAAGACATCCATTCTTAATGGTGTCTGGGTGTGTGCCCTATAGGGATAATCCTGCTTTCTAGAAACCTGTCTCCATCAAGCAAAGTGTTCTTTACCTTTTCAGTGGGTTGAGTAGGGGATTGCATTTCCTGGTTTGCAAGTGAGTGTTTTGAAGTAGTTTTGCATGCTGTGTACTGTGTAGGAGACGGTGACTTCTTCACTGACAAATTTGCTACATTTAACATGGACCCTGTAAAAGTAAATTCAGAAGAAAAAAAGTTGTATTTTTTAAACTAAAGTCATAGTTTCATTTTACCCTCAGTTTTATTTAGTAAGTCTGAGAATAGCATTTACATTTTAGAAGTACACTATTGTGATATTAACCTTTAAAATTTAGAGCAGTCAGTCATGAGTAGTCTTGTACTAATGCAGAACCAGTGATTTCAGATTCATGCCCCAAGAGATTTAACACATTGGTTTCCTGGTGGTTTTTAATTATCATCACTCTGCCAGGTTCTTGCGCACATAGCAAAATATTCAAGATAAACTACTAATAAAATAGCAAATGCTAAATAAAATTATAAATATAGGAGAAGTGTAATGGTTCATTCTGTTCTACTGCCACCTTTTGAGCCCCTTTTATTTGTGTTGGATCAGAGCTGCTGTTATGTTGGATCATATTAAAGCCCCTTATTATCCCATTACCAGCTAGCATTATTTCTACCCAGCTGTTGAAACCTTAAAGGATTCAGAGGTTCTGCCATGCTGAGAAACTTCAGTGTGCTCTGGGGCTTGTTTCAATTAAAAAATTTAGGACCAAGAAGTGAGGTTGCTCTTGCATTAGGAAAAAGATGAAGGTGATAGTCCCTGGCTGTGTGTTCCTGGTTCATACTTCACTGCTAGGATGGCAACTGACTGAGGGAGTGCACATATCTGAAAACTGCCCTCCCAAAGCAAATGTCATTTACTGTCTGTAGGCTTAGGGCTGCCATTTACCAGCTGGACCCAGCTTGCCAGGTCACTGGGAAGCTCGCATGGGTCAGGAACACAAAGTGTGGGGTAATGTGGGAGGCTCGGGCTGAGACCAAAGAGGATTCAGTGGAAACAGCCTGAGAAAAGCAAGGGCTTGCTTTCAATGTATAGGTCAAATGCAGTTTGCAGGTACGTGACATGGGGATAAAATGGTTAATTGAAGATAAAAACCATCATATCCTGCTCTACAATAGAAAGCATTTTTGTTTATTTCATGCAATGCTGGTGGGAGAAATGACATAGTGTCTATTTTAAGAGTAAATGAGAAAAACTATTATCAATGGCTTCCATCTTTTCCTTCTGGTTACTGTCACAAGAGACAGCACTGTTTGCCAAAGTAGTATTTCATTATGTTTTATCTATTGTTCATGCTTATCAGTTTATTATTTTTCTGTCTGTACATTGTATATCACAGAATACTAAAGAAATCTTATGTGGAAGATATTCTTTTACAGAAGAGTAATAATTTTCACTGTGTTCCCTTGTTTCATACATACATTTAGCATGTTCTGGTTTATAACAGCATTACATTTGTTTTTAAGACAGTAAAAAATGTCTGCTGATCTCAGTAGACAAACAGCTATGATCTTCAGCAGGCAATTGGTGCATTCAGAAATGAAATCACTGTACAAAGGGTCTGGGACCAGACATCTACATTTTGTTTCTGTAATCAGTTTGAGCTGTCACAGTGTGAGTGTGTCACCCTTCAGCTTTTTGGCTCCTGATTTTGGCATTTGTGTTCACATTGCATTTTTTGTGGCTATCCCCAAATATTTTATTTTTAATAAGAGACCCCATGGCTAGGACCATGTTTGCTTTGTGACTGGTGCTGTGTATGTTCTGTGCAATTTTTTTCTGGTATGTCTTAAGCTGTGGGACAAGAAGTGGAAAATAATCTTGCAATGCTCATGTTCTGGGTCTGGCTGGAATGGAGTTAACAACAGCTCTCATTTGTATAGCGGGGGCCAAAACTGAACAATATTAATGTTGACTTGCAGGATGTTCCTTTAGGTAAAGCCACACAGTCCAGGGGAAGTCCTATTTTCAAACATAATTATTTGACAGACCTGCCTGATAATGGCACCTACAAGTCCTTCCCTCTAGGAATCTGGGATAAATCTAAAGCAATTTCATCAAAGATCAGTTTATTTGTTTACACAAGGCATTAAACCCATAGTAACCGCTCTACAATGTCCTGAACATCTGTAGCTTCCATTTAGCCCAGCTGATTTAATCTCTGCCTGGAAAAGCAGACAGTTGTGCTCACAGCATGCACTTTCTCTGTGGCTCTTTCTGTGCCCAAGCAATTTGCCTTCTTTTCCTCTCCCCATCGTCCTTTAGTAGCTTGTCTAAATCCCCTTCCTATTCTGGGTTTGGGGGCTACAATGATTCAACACTTGCATTCAAGGTTGGGCATGGGGTGTAGCTGTGCAAGTAACTCTGATTGTTTCTTCATTGCTATTGCCTGTGCCATTGTTTTACTTGTTTTCCGCTGGTTTGCTTTTACATTCCCTTTGTACTAACTCCATGCATTGAAAATCCTCACTGTAGACATACACACATAGAAACATGGATCTGTTTCTTATTTATCCACACCTGATCTAGTTTTCAAAGCAATCTCTGGTTCTTACCTGAGCTGCAAATGTTTTTAGAGCTCTGCTTGCACTGAAGGCTAGGAAAAAGCAATGAATGAAAGTAACGTCAGAAAACTATTTCTGTTAGCAGCAGTATTTAAGAGGCAAATTAGAGAGCAATGCATAGCTGTGCTTCCCCAGAATACCCCTTCCTCTACTAATTGCAGCTTTGGGCCTTTCTGAGTTTTGGGTGGTCATTTTTTATTTAGCATCTTTTGACAGATTTCCCATTAATTTCATGAGCCACTTTTTGAAGCTGTATAAATATTTACCCTCCGCAAGAGAATTTGGCAAGAGTTTCACATTTTAACTGCGTGTGTAGTGAAGCACAATTTGCTTTTATCCGTTTTGAGCATGTTCCCTGATGTTCCCCATCCTTCTATAGGAAGACCCAGGGATCAGTTGTTCCCTGTCCTTCCTGATTTTCTAGACCGCTGCTGAGTACCCAGCTGGTATTTTGTTGTGCTATTAATTAGAATGGTTACACTGGGACGAGCACCGACCAAATAACTTCACATAAGAGAGCCACTGGTGCCACACAAGAAGAAACAAAATAGTAGGGGTCACAAATACTGTCATGTGTACTCCAGACAATAATTTTATCTTGGAGAAATGCCATCATTGGAAACAAGGCTAGATGTAAGATTCAGTATTTGTCTAGGAAAGATATTGAATCATTCATATATTTCCTATATACTTTATCCTATACTTCTGGTTTTTGTTGAGTACTTTAGGAGGATATAGCACATTTAAAAAAGCACATTTAGAACATAAAAGAACATAAAGCACATTTAGAAAAGAAAGATTTGTGTAGGTTACGAAAGAAAAATAGGAGCAGCTGTGGCAGATGTCTGTGGAAGAATAATTGTCCTTTGAAAGGCCAGGTGTGTATTCTTTGTTTATGAAAACAAGAAATAAAGGGAAGAGGAAATGTTGAGGCTGGAGATAGCAGAGCTGCTTTATACAGTATATCTAACACCCTATCATGGAAAGTGAGGCAAAAATGTAATACAGTAGTATGCTATTAAAGATAAAAGTTGAATGTGCAATTACAATAGCTTGAAAGCAATTCCCAAAGATGATTCTTGTCACACATCAGGGCAAGACATAATATATCAGTACATGGCATCAGAAAGTGATATCTTGCTTTTATTGCATAGTGAAATATTATTTTCTAGGGTAGAATGTTTAGTCCTTGAAGCATGTAGTACAAACTCATGAAATTCTTGTATTCTTACCTGGCTTCAGGATGATGCTTTGATTTATGCTGTTGTGCTTGAATATATATGTCAGGCTTCTTCCCCAAATCTGTAACTATTCATAAAAAGAATAAGAACTTATTTCCTCTAACATGTAACTTTGACAGTATCTAGTAACTACTGTGAAATAAATTAACTAAATTCATACATGAGGAGGAGGAGGCAGTTCAATAGGAAAACCTCGTAGGCTGCATCAGTCTGGCTTAAATGAGTCAGCTAACGATTTCAGTGGGAAACATTTATACTGGTACCAAATGTTACAGGTTTTGCTGATGCCAAATATGGCTTAACGTAATGGTAAATAATGTAGAATGGTGTACTAGAAGTATATGGAGGGTTCATAAATCCTTTTTATAGGACAGGATAGATAGGCATTGAATGTATTAATGCAGTCAATACTATTTCTAGCTGAAAATCAGGAAACTGCCTTAATCTGCAAAAGGAAATGCCAGAGGAAATTATGAACTCATAAACACGAAGGTATAAAGAGCATAAAAATTGTGTAGCCTGTATCTATCTTCAAAGTATGTCAGAGTAACATTTTTTTAATGGACCTTCCATGCATATGTACACAGTGAGTGGCTTAAGCTGTTTTTAAAAAGCTAAATGTACTCTAAAGAATTGACATGTTTTCAAAACATTTTTGTTTTGTTTTGTAGTTTTAAAAACCTACAGCTGTTAAAAAACTTTCTTTCAAAATTCTCACCCTCAAATTATGGTAGAAGAGCAAGATAAAGAGAAATATTCTCTGTGCAGATCAGATTAATCTGGTCTTTTCTTCTATGGATATCCTTCCCTCAGGTTTAGGTTCCAGCACTCTTATTTTCCTCAGAACCTTAAGGCTTTGATTTGCTTAGAACGAATGTGGTACCCTGGTTCCCCAGATAGCTGTAGTTAATGCCAAGTTAATTCCCCTTTTCCATTACATCTTCCCCAACTCTTGAGGTCACTCTAAATCTCTCTGTTCTCAGTAGACATATACCTGAGGGGTGTCTCTTACTCGTAAATATAGAGCCAGACAGCCTGATGCTACATAGCAGGATAGATGTCAGGGGCTTATCCTGGTTACTTCAGCTGGAACTTTAATAGCAGAATGTTTTGTTCTTGGAATGTAAAGGAAAGACAAACAAATTAATGCCAGAGTATTAAATACTAACCTTGTTCTCTTCCAGGTGCCTATATATAAAAGAACATAGAGAGTAAATATTTTTCTTTTGATTACCAACTTGAACTTACCCCAACAGGCCCAACTCCCTTTTAATTTTAAAACAATATATAGGCATTCAATCATTAATACCTGATCACTTTGTCAAAAACTCAGGTGGAATGCTGATCTCAGTCCACTGGCAACGAGAACTGAATTTTTAGGTGTATAAGTGAACATAATGGTTTAGTGCAGTGATCACCATTTCATATTGACTGTTGTGCATCAGTTTAACTCACAATATGGTTTTCCTTCATTGATCTTGTATTAAATCAAGAGATTGATTTTGACTGACTGGAGGTACAGTATGCAAAGATTAAAATCAGTCATTTCTTTTCAGGCTCCTTAACTGGCAGTACAATTATTTTGACTGTCATGGCAGTCAAAATAATGCAAAATATATTAAAAATATATCAAAAATAATTTGGCACTTTGTTCAAAATCACTATGTGGTGAGTCTTAATTCAGCATATTATATTACAAAGAAGTAAATGATAGGCAGGTATCTGAAGACCGGAGTTTGACTCATAAATTCACTGTGTTTCTGTATTGTTTTGATATGGGAATAGTAATGATTTTGTTAATTTGTTACATACAAGACTATAATACATAAGTATTAAAGGATAAAATGTTTTACTCTTTGTAGATATTGCACTTTGAGCTTTCCTTAAAGATTACTTCCTGAATAATGTTTACCCATTACTTAGAAATTCAGTCTCATTCAGGTCGGAAGGGACCTAGGCAGGCAGGTCTCTAGTCCAAGCTCCTGCTTAAAGCACGGTGAACTGTGAGATGAGCTTTGACCAGCTGGGTCTTGCAAACCTCCAGATTTCACAACCTCTCTGGGCAACCTGTTCCAACACCCTCATAAATACCCTCAAAATTAATTTTTCCTCCTTACTTCTAGTTGTAACCTCTCTCATCTCAAGATCATTGCCTCTAGTACTTTCACTGTGCACCCTGTAAAGTATCATGCTCTGCCTTCTTGGTAGTCATCCCTTAGGCACTGGCAGGCTATTGGGTTCCCCCAAAGCCCAGCCTCACCAGCCTCATTTCACAGGGAGGTGCTGTGCTCCCTGGCTGTACTGGTGAGCCTCTGCTGACCAACTCCTCTCTGTCAGCTGTAGCCTTGTAAAGTACTCCAGGTGTTGTCTAGTGAGTGATGGGTAAAAGTGAATAGACCCTTCCCTTGGTCTCTTGGCTGTTCTTCTGTTGATACAGCTCAATATGGTCTTAGCTTTATGGCCACCAAGGGCACATCAGTGGCTCAAGTTCAGCCTATGGTCCACAGGTCCTTTAAAGCAGAGCTGCTGTCAAGGGGGCCAGTTCATCTGGGGGCAGGATTTTTCATTTGTCCTTTCCAATTGAGCTCCTTTTGACCCTTTCCTGACAGCCTGTCTGCACCTGGTGAAGGGTACTCCTACCCTCAAACCTATCGACCTGCCATTTGGTGTATGAAACTCTGACAAGGGCACACTGTCTCCTCCTCTAGGTTACACTGAAACTATTTATGTCTTCAGAGCTACATGAATGGGAAGTGATCCAAATTAAATCTTATCTTTTCCGTGTTCTGAGATACACAATATTTCTCCTTAAGATGTAGCCAAACTATGAGCCTGTTAGGAGCTGCAGTATCTGTGCAGCTGTACAGTGCCCAGCCAGAAATATTAGTTACAGAAGTAAGATATTTATTGTTCTTGGGGGTTTTTTCATGTCTTGTTTGTAATGAGTTGGTATCTAGGACACGACAAAGCATTTCGTGTTAAAATATTTTCTTGCCAATATATCATTTTTTTACAATTAATGTTAATTACAATATTGCAATCAAATCAATATGTTTAAAACAAAAAGTTTCTAACCACAGGAGGAGTGAGGTTTGGGACAGGTTCCCAGTCAGAACTGTGGAGAAGAAAAACTCAAAAGGATTTCAAAGTTAGAGCTAGACCAGTCTATGGATTTGTGCTACAGTCTGCTGTGGTAGGAAATGGGTGGGCTTAGCTACTGTAGGAATTCCTTTCTTTCTTCCTTTCCCTTGCAATGAGATAAAAAACCAATGCAATGGAAATGTATTAGTGCAGTAAATAGAACATTATTGTAGGGAGTGTATCTCTTAAATACGCCTTATAGGAAACCACTTGCCATATCTAAGCCCTTTTAATGCTGCACCTCTGCTTTACTTCATTGGCCCAAGCAGAAAGTGAAGGAACTTGTTAAAATTTTTTTTACAGAAATTGGGATCTGGAGGAAAAAAACCCAAATCACTTGTCTTTGCCAGTCTCTGTAAAAGTTATGGCTTTCTGCTTTATATATGCCTATAGGTGCCTTCCCAGTATCGCGCCTCTCAGGTTCTGCCCTCTGGACACAGCCAGCTGCACAGGGCTTGTGAGAGGCCCTAGGGAAGGAGAAAGGGGAGGAGAGGGGGAAAGGAGCTGAGGAGTAACAGATGAGGTTCATTCTAGATAGAAAATATCTTGATTTTTATTTCTCTTATTGAACAGGATCATCTTATTTTTGAGGTAGCCTTGTATTTACATCAAAGTAATACTATTATACTCCTCTATTGCCCTTATAATTCTAGTTGTCTGCTTTTGAAAAGCTGTGGAATCTCTATTTCTCTGGAACATAACGTCTCTCCCACTGCTCATCATTCATAGGCGTCTGCAACGTCTGGCAGTTGTCAGATATGCTTTTATGTGGATACTTGGGAAGGTAGCATTGCACTGTATGTATATTTTTATTTCTGCAAGCAACTTCAGGAACTGATCTACCATTCAGAAAGTAGTGGTATTGAAAATGCTACACACGTTAAAGATACTTTTATGACCCAAAGCTAATATGATCATTATAGTATTTTTACCAAATAGGCTAAAATACTGTAACAAGAGAAGCTGTGCAACCATGAAATGTGTGTGGTTTTTATGGTCCTAATATATACAAAGATGATTACTTACTTTGTTTAGTTCTTTAACAGATAGATGTCTGGAAAAGAAAATTATATACAAACCATTTCATTATCATAAAATAAAAATAATTTTTGGTACTTAAATACTTTGATTACATCATCACTGAAAATTAACAGCCCTTGGCGAGAGAAGGATTTTATTACTGCTATAGAAGTGCAGAGGCTGGTTATTTTTTTCCATAAATTTTTTGCAGGAGAAGGTTATGGGCTTCCATAAAAAGGAATTGCATCCTCTGAATTCATTATGGTTAATGAGAGAAGTCTTTATTAAGGATTTATTCTGGGAGGAGGGGAGAAGAGATATAAATGATTATCAGCTTTCTTCAACACTTCCAATCTCATGCCAAAAAGTCGTTTTATGAACTTTAAAGTCAACTATTAATGGAGATTGCTTCCTTTAAGACTGAAGGGTTTCAAAAATGAAACATTTAGAGAGGCAGAATGGAAAGTGTAAAGGAAAAGAAGTGCAACCAGGAAAAGAGGAATGGAGAGTGCTCCTCATGGTCCTGGTTCAAGTAGGTGTTTAGGTATTTTTCTGCCTTCTGACATGCTGATCAACAGGATTATCTGCCTTTCCTGAGAAGGTTCGTCAGAAAGTACTATCCCCACAAAAAGTGACAATGTATTGATTATAACATCTTTTGTTAGATGTCTTGGGTATGGTGAACACTCATGCCTTTTAGCAGTATGTATCTTGTAATAAAAGAGGCAGAGGACCAGATTTTAGAAGTTTTTTTGCAACATAAGGTGTGGATAAACTTTGAGTAGTTTTGTGAAGGCTCCAGGATTTAGTCCCTGCTTAGCTTACCTCCTGGACTGTGAGAGAATGACATGGAGTTATTTTGCCAAATCAGAGAGAGTGCAAAAGGAAGACACAGTATAGAAAACTCTGGGAGCTATTTTTCAACACTTGTTTGGTGAGAATGAGTCTCTTCCTGGTGTCTGTGCTGAAAACATCAGCATAGAGGGTTAAAGACTTGAGAAATTTGGGAATTATTTGCTAGGTGAATGTTTCGGGAAGGTTAGGAGAAAGGAGAGGAACTGTTTTGAGTTTGAATAGTTGCCTTTGTGTTAGCTTCTAAAATTTGTTAGCTTGTCTTCCAAGGTCATTATTTGATGTGTGAAAGCTTATATTGAGGACATTGGGTGCATGGTACAGTTCAGGGGTAATAAAGGTGTGCTCGCCGGTCTTGCCAGGGACTTGTCACTTGCACGGCCAGATTACCACAGGCCTTAAATGTTTAAATCACACCAAAGCTTCTAAGATACATTCCAGGATCCTGGACATACCTATTATTATTATTTTTTATCATGGTATTTATAAAGTGTGTAAATAATGAAGTGTTTAATTTTATAAGTCTTCCAAATCTTGTTGGAAAACAAGACTCTTAAGTCACATCTGCGGTTTGACAGCTCTGCTTACAGTCTAGCAGATAATGGCTGTAGTGCCGTACTCCTCCCCACTGCATCTTATATGTATGTTTTCTCCTTACAAAGCTGTGACTGGACTGGAGATGGGTGAGAAATATTTTGAGTGAAGTGCTTGTGTGCCTTCCCCAGATCATGTGTGGTCTTAGACTGTGCCACTGCTCTCTTACTCATGTGATTAAAAACCTAACACTATAAAAATCCCCAAAACAAACTATTAGAAATATTTCGGTATCTATAACTGCAATGAGAAGTGGAGTTTGGTGATTATGATATTTGCTGCTGCCTTTTACTTCTAGAATAAGAAATGACATGTATTTATATTACAGAATTTGGCTTTATAATCGGACCTTTCAAATCCAAGTGCTCTGTGTACTGATGTCTGCTGGCAAACACAATTTATAACAGTTCTCACAGAGCTTTCAATGTGTGTGCTGCCCTACCGAGGGAGGGGATCAGTCGTGGGATTGGGAACTTTGCAGCTGAAGGTCAGATCACACACCTGATATTCATATTAATAAAATGTCTTAACCAACAGTTTTTGGAAGCTAATCCAAGAAAGAATTTAAGCACCATTCAGGAAAAAATCCCACCAACCCATACTTAGAGCTTGCTTCTTAAGTATATACTTAACTATAAGCAGAAGATTATTTCATTTATTTGTAAGCTTCCCCTCACAGGAATTGTAGTGACCTTTATAAAATGAATCAAAATTCCATTCAGATGAACTGAAATTAAAACCATTTAAGGAAGAATGGACAGGATTGACACAGCTCAGTTGTGTCCAAACTTCTGGCTGCAATAGATTTCTGTCAAGAGGCATTTGAGTGTTTTATCCTGTGGCCTCTGGATGTGTGTCATTCCTTTTCCTACCATGTGTCCTCCACCATCCCCATTTATGAATGTGCATTGCGGTCACACAGCAAGAGCAGACATGCCTCTGACTAGATACACGTGTGAAAAAAGCAATGAGACTCATAACCAGACAGATGCTTGGTCATACAGCTGGACATAAGCAGTTTGTGCTTCAGGACTCATCCACACTGCTGTGTCAGGATGCTGGATGAACATGGGCGTTGCACAACAGAGGAGGGCAAGATGGAAAGAGCAAGAAGTGACTCGTAGCCTCTATTCATTGGTCTTAAGGGATGGAGAAAGACTTCTGGCTACAGATTAGTCATTTCTTTTGCTGAATGTAATGTCCTTGGAATGTGGAGTGTATTTCTGTTTTTCTGGTGTGGTCAGTGTATTTCCTCCTTCCCTTGATTCACCAGCTGTGCTAAGCAGATGCAATTGTTTCTGCTTAAAAGTAGTTGCAAAACCTCTAAATGTTAGTAAGAAAAAGTAAGACAAACCTGAAAGTGTTAATGAAAGTTCTGCCTACTTTTCTGCTCCTTTACTTCTTCACCATTATTTTGGCAGTTTTTTCTTTAAAAACTGCTAGTGTCACATTACGCTAAATTCCACTTCTCAATTATTCACAGCTGTCAAAAGAATAACGTTTTTTCTTCTTAAGTAAAAGCAGAGGTGTGATGGAGGTAAGGCCTTGTGGTTTGACTGGGGACAGTGTTTTGGTTCTTGGGGAATGAGGATGAGGAATGCAGTCCTACCTTGTGACTTTTGCTGATATTGGGAAGGTGTGAGCTTGGCTGAGCACTTTCCTTGTGTGAAAGAACTGGCTGCTTGTCTTCGGCTCTGGAGGAAGTGGCTGATACTGCTTTGGCAGTGTCTTCAGAGGCCTAGGGAGGTCAAAGGAGAATTTGAAAAACTATTAGAGAATAAAGGAGGCAAGGAACAGTGTTCTGAGGACAAGAAGTAAAACACTGGAATTTTCTGAGAGCATTTCAATGTATTTGTGCTGAGCTTAGTTCTGGTCCAGGAGCTTCCTGGGGCCCTTCAGTAACAATAGTAATATCGGATAATATTCTACATTTGCAAGACGTTACTGTGTTACATGCCACTTAACCCCATTTTTGTGTGCTTCACCACTGTGTGCCCAGTGCAGCTCTCCAGTGCTGATATTTCTGGGTGGATATGGCTGTGTTTAAGGTCCAGCCAGGGAGTATGCTGCTGTTCTGACACATAGACAAAATGCTCTTCATGCCAGAGGACTTGCAGTTAATGCCAGCCCAGTGTTTTCTGGCAGGTGTGGGCACAGTCTGCTTGTGCTCTGAGCCCAGCCAGTTGCAGCCCAGCTCCAGCTGGAAGCTGCAGCACATAGAGCTGGGTGAGTCAAACCGGAGGTGCATTCATGCTGTGCTGCAGACCTGCCCTTCAGTGGTGGGCTCCTGGGGAGGTACCGTGAAGCTACACTGTCCTTTTATGCTCCTACTTCATATTTTAACTTGAGGAATAATTAAATATGTCTGTACTTTTAATAATATTTTAAATTTCTTTATAGCTTTTATGGCAGTCAGTGTAGGCATGAAGGAGTAAGCTTGTTAGTCCTGGATAACTTGTTGGAAGGATGTTTTAATGGTAGGAGTTATTGTTTGGGGTTGAAAATTCAAAGAAGTGATTAATTTTTTGCAAATGTGCATAACAGAAGAATACATTCGTGGAATAGAGCTTGATTCATCTTCTGTGTAAGTGGCAATATCCTACTTGATTTCTATGGACGTGATTTAGAGTTGTAGCAAAAAAAAAATAGCAGAAAGATTTAAGGGGCAATGAAGTCAGTAATATCATGGTGAACAGAGCCTAAGGCACCAACACAAATTGATGGAAGATTTTTTTCCCAACAGTCTGAATCTGGGTTGAACCAGATTCAAGATTTCTAGGGGTTTGACTTGGTCGTAGGCCCAGCCAAGTTGATTTTGAAGATGCAGGCCTGAGCTCCTGCTATGAACACTTACAGCTCATGTTTTGTTCTCCCTAAGTTCATATCAGAACATAAAGGAGTCCAGACAGAACCAGGTAGTAAAAGGATGCAGTCTCACTTCCAGTCATCTGTTACCATAAGTGGTGCAGATGGATGTGAGCATTCATTAGCATTGTGTTCCCCAAGGGCCGCAGGCAAGCAATCTCTTAAGTGATCTTACCGTGGGGGAGGCACAGGTTCCTGGGAAAGAGAGGAAACAAAAATCTGTGTCAGCTTTTTTCCTTGTTTTACTAAGAGAAATGTAAAGAATTTAGATGAAGCAGGCATGCCTGTGTCAACAGTTAAAGGTTTTAGAGGACATACCATCATACTTTAATATGCCATTTTAAAATCACCAAGGGGTAAAAGGCATCTACATAAGCCATGAATGCAAGTTAGTGAGATAAGGTAGGACTGCAAATTTGAGTTCTCATATGCTTTATATAGTGCTAGCAAAATTGCAGCCTGCTTTCAAAAATATATTAAATGGCAAAAATTTTAATTGATGAGATATTCTGCTTACCTGGGGTCCATGTATTTTCATTCGTTCTCCTAAAAATAATTATTAATAATTGTTAATAGTGTGCTACCCATATAATTCACAAATAAAGGTATAGCTTTATTCTGGTATTATTGTTAGAATGACAATAATAACAACAATAATAATAAGTCCCCAACCCTGCTGTGGCTCTGCCTCCAGAACTCTCTGCTCCACAGTCATGTTGCTGTCTGAACAGCATTCATCCTCTCTCTCACATCTGCATCTTCTTACTGTTACTTAAGAGGGAGCATTAATTTCTGTGAACCTAGAAGCTGGAAGCTTTGGAGGTTCAGTGGGAGGTTGTTATGTGTGGGAATAGAGGCGAGTCACAGCCTAGCCCTAAGATAGAGGTCACGCAAGCGCCCGTTTTCTTAGCTGTTCTGCACATGAGGCCGATGGGCTCTGGATAAGGCTTGTTAGAAGTCAAGTAGATTTTATTTGATCTGTACTTTATTTAGTCTTAAGGATGGATTCACAGATGGATTCAGGTCCATCTTATTCTCAACCATTTGTGTTTCTCTCCACATAAAACACAAAACTAAGTGTACTTAGATAATTATGGTGATCATAGAAATATAGAGAAACTTCCTGTGATGCAGCAAATAAATCTTTTAATATCACTCACAAACACTCATTCTTAAGAGACATAACTAAGAATCAGCTAAAGCAGGAAAAAAACCAAGCTCGGTTGTTGTTTGTCCCCCCCCCCCCCCCCCCCCCAGCTTAAATTATAAAATAAAATTAAAAATTTGTCATGATACTTGATAAAAGAGGGTGAGCTTTGGTTTTGCCCCTGGCTTTCAGAATGAAACATTAGAGGGTCATATTTGTTCAGGTATTGTAAATTTAAATATTATTCAAAGACTTTATGTATGTATCTTATCAAGTTCTTTGGAATGCATTTTTTTGTCTGTTTTGATTTTTTTGTACAGAAATTTATAAAAATCTTGAAAAGCAATGAAAGTAGATCTATTTCTTTTTGCAATTAAATGTATCAAAATATGACTGGTTATTTAAATGAACATAGGACATCTTATTAATGAGATCCCCATCTTACTCTGTTTGCGTTAGATTTAGATTCTGAAAATATTTTCAGAAGTCCTACATACTGAAATCCTAACTAATGCAAACAGAGATGCAGGAAGTTCTCCTTCAAGTAAACCATAACAAATTGCTCTGAATAAAATAATGGTACCTTAAATGTTTAACAATTCTAGAGAATAACTTGATAAAAATTCTTCTGTGCTGTTCATGCCATCTTGTGGCAAAGCCACTTAGCAGCACTGAGCGGGAGAACAAATGTTGAGATACATTTAATAATGGTGTAGTTATTATTTGAAAATAATAGAGTCTTCTGTAAGCACTATTAGCTCAGGATGTACTAAAAATATGCATAAGTTGCATTCCCAAACTGCAGAGTTTATTTTACCTGCTTACACTGTCTTTGGTTCATCTTTCTTAATGTCAGCACACATGTCATGGAGGCAGACTAACATGTAGATCCAACCTACTGAATCCTGGTGGAATCTGAAGCTTTATCTAAACTGGCAAACTGTCAGTGGGACCTTGCCAACCGATTTCTGCAGATTTTGAAGCTGGCTTGCTCAAATTTCTCTCAATTCAGCTTTTTTACAAACTACATCAGGATTTGCTCACAAAAGTTAATCTAACCTTTCATTTTGCAAGCTTTACAGTGCTCATTTTCTCATAACCTGTAAAAATTATTTGGCTTGTTATATTAAAAGGAAAAAGATAAACAAATTCTGTTTTGCATGGAATTCTTTGTGTTATTTTCCTGGCTGATCAAGTACAATATTACTCTCAGAAAATCAGCCATTGCAGCAAATATAGAAAGGATTGTATTTTCCTGGCTTGGTAATTGCATTCTTTTTGACCGTATTTAGCATGTGGTTCAAAGATTTGAAAATGATAAGAAAAAATATAATTCCTTTTCAAGGTTAATGAGATATTTAAACCTTCAGTAGTTGGCTTTATGAGATATTTTTACATCTAAAGTATATTGAATAAAGAAAAGTACATGGAAACTTACATTTAAAATAATCTTATGATTTTGTAAACCCATCAATTAAAGGATTTAATAGTTGGACACCTCATTAGATTCTTGAAGAATAAGATAGCAGTTTGTCTCTGATTTCACCACAAGAAACAAAACAGAAGAAACAAAAACTAAAGGTATAATTGTGACTCAAAATTATAGAGTTTTGGAGCAAATTTGCAGTTAAAGGTAAAACAGTGGAGAAAAAGTATAAGGTAGGTGATATACCATGTAATTAGCATATTCTTAGTAGGAGAACATTGTCAGATAGCTTTTGTAAATAGTTAACTATTTTTGTAAATAGTTGTAAATGTAAATCCTTAATAGGAGTTGCTAAAGTTGATATTACTGTTTAAAAATACTTATTAGATTATGCTTTACAATGTATTAATACAAAATGCCTGAGAAAGATAGGGAGCCAAAACCCATGAAATCATGAGAAGGAGAAGGAAAGCATAGCAGGGATCTTGCAGTCTTTTGGTGGAACAGTTTAGGACACACAGGCTTCCCCTGCACCTCCCCATTATGTCTTAACGATTGTAGGAAAAAGGAAAACCTGATTATTAAATTGAATTGCTTTTTTTCTTCCCCTTGAGGAATAGGGAGCTCATAAGATAGATCTATCTCCTTTTGCAAATAGTTTGATATCAGATAGTTGAAACAGTATCGTGAAAATTGCAGTATGATTATTCTGGAAAGCAGCTGCTGTTCTGAAAACCATGTCTACTCTATCATCTACAATCTCTTCTCATGTACATAAGCTAAATATGGAAGCAATAGTTTGTATTTCTGATTGCAGAAATGGGTATATTTTGTTATTATACCTCTAACACTTGGTGTGCTCCTCCCCTCCGGAACAGATGGGTGTTTCTGTTAATAAAACAAAATAGAGATGTGATGTTAGTCATTGTCTTTGAAACTATGGCTAGTGGAAATGGCACCGCTCCTGACTGGGATGCCCCTAATACTTGGTAGATCCCCAGCATCAAAAAGTGAAAGCAAGTGGTGAAGACGTTGGCGCAAAGTGAAACAGGAACGACTCACAGGAACTTGTGTGACCTTGTACAATCGAATGTTATGTGGCTAAGACTGTAAATAGACTGCACTTAACTTTAAATGATATTACAGAAAATGGGAAATCTATTTGTGAATAGCATTTAAGATCTTTACTTACAGCTAAGTATTGAGGGGTCTGAGATGCGTGCTGACTGTTCATTGGGGAAGTGGTACCTGAAGGCCTTAAACAACGTTTATCTGTAAAAGAGGAAGAAAAATCAAGCCTGTGTAATTCAGTAATACAATGTTTTAAGAAGAAGAGGTTTTAATGTTCAAAATATGTTTTTCAGGTCAGAACTTACCATTTTTATTGCTTGTTAATTTTTTCCTTTAAAAAAATTAACTGTTACTTTAGGAGCTGTATTGAGGACATAAGCATGACCCTGGTGAAAGCTTTGCAGTTAACCTCCTCACTGTGGTTAAGAAAAAAAGTCTTCATAAGCTGATACACAGTTAAGGCAGACATTTGACCTAAACTGTGAATAGATTAGTGAATTTGTTTTTCATTTAAAGCTTTGTTCTTGGTAATGCTGTTGTGTTGTTCTGGTTTTGCAAAGGGTGTTTGGGGGGGTTACTCTCTGGAGAGCTTTTTAATTTTCAATTTGTCTTTTAACGAATATTGCACCCATGGCCATTTAAAAGAAATGCACAGGTTATACACTAGCATGGTTTTTTGAGTCATTAATTTTGTATCATCTCAAGGGTATCGTTATTTGTCTAGGAAAGGTGGCAAAATGGGATGTTAGCATTGAGTTTTGCCTGTTTGAAATACATTTTCAGACCTTTTCTCAGTCTTGTATCCTGCCACATTATAGTTACAGGGCATAACACACAGGCAAAAAAGAGCTTTTTGATTAATGTGTTTTCTTTGAAATCAGAAAACAAAAATGCTGTCTTTTTGGTATTTCAGGACAGTCTTACATAAGCAACTAAAGATGCTGACTGAAAGTCTTTTCTACTAACCAAAATAAAACCAGTATTTGGAATTTACTTCAGATTTCCAACTAAAATGTGCAAATGAGTGTTTGGAACATAATGAAGAATATCTGGATGTGCAGACTGATTGTTATCTGCTCACACACTGATAAATTTATTTGCGTTAAAATTGACCTATTTGCTTAAATATCAAACTCCCACAAAAATATTTGCTGACTTTGATGTGAGCTGGAGTAAGCTTTCGTACATATATTGATCCTGGATTTCCTCTGTTATTGAATGATTTAAAACCTCCACAGAGTGTTTATAATGGCTTTGAGCAACGGATAGCTAGGATGATATTTCACTTCCATAAACGGGATATTAATTGGCTATGTATGTTTGGGCATTAAATGTGACTTAGAATAGCTTTAGTAAACCCAAACTTGATTAATGCAGCTATCTTGCAAGGCTAAGAATGCCTGAGAAATACACTCCAAGTAATTGCTTATTGCCGCTATTGAAAGTGGCAGAGAAAGCCTTTAAAAAGAATACTACATTTCCTCATCTGCAAATTATCATCTGGAGGAAAGTTTCATTAATACGTTTTCCATCGTAGTTTTCTAGGTTTTAAATAGCAGTGAGCTTTTCTGAAATGGTTGTAGTTTGAGCAGTCATTATTTTGCACATTCCAGGAGGAATGGGATCTTAGAATTTCTCCTGCAAAGGTAATATTAAAATTACAAAAGCAATGTGCCACACAAAGAATATTCCTGCTGCATTTCATCAATTGTCATGAAAAATCAGTAAAAGAGGGTGACAAATGGGGTCAGCTGCAAGATGGAGCTGTAATGAACAGATCTGCTTGGCAGTCTGATGGAAAATCAGACTGCTGAAAGAGGGTAGATGCAGATTTAGATTAGATATTAGGAAAAAATTCTTCATTGTGAGGGTGGTGAGACATGGGGATGGGTTGCCCAGAGATGCTGTGGATGCCACGTCCCTGAAAGCCCCAAGTCTGTACTGTTCCTATTTACCTCTAGGTTTGGCTCACTTCCCACAGACAGCAAGAATTACCTGCATATTCGGATTCTTGTAGAGGTTTGGCAGGAAGGATTTTCAAAGCATGGATGGCCTCCAGAGTGGAAGAATTTACAGTCTCATAATCACCTTCTTCTTCCTCAGATACCTTGGAGGAAGATTGTAAGTCATTTTTGCCCTTGATTGTCAAATCTTCATTCTGTATAGAAGAAGAGATACACAGATGATACAAATTTAAGATAAAGGTTAATTTCAGATTAGAAATACTTGATTACCAGAACAATACTTTTTTTGTGCACAGAGAAATTTCTGGTGGAAATTGAAGGGATGGAAAGTAGTTGAGCAAGGGTTTTGAGGATTTAAACTTGTATTTAGATTAATAAAATACCCATTTGGGAGACAGTTTAGATTTCTCTCTGAATTTGGCCTGTCACCACTCTTAAAAATATAATAGGAGTGTTTAATTTTATGATTATTGCAGACATTTGAAACTGTGCCTTTCATTATATTATTATCCATGTGGTATTTATAGTGTACTGACTGTTTACATATGTTACTTGCAAGAACATATTAACTAGCTCATCAAAAATGTCACACTTTTTAAAGAAAAAACATGCACTGTTTTGGGGAATTTGTGCTAGCAACTGTGCAGTCCAAGTGAACACCATAGCAAATGGAGTCCTCAGAAATGTGGTGCTGAGAGTGTCGCGGGATGTCTCTGGATGTGTCTGTACACTTGTGCTAGATTTGTTCAAGATTACTTTCTGGAGTTCTGCTCCAGCCTTCGTACTCACTGTTTACACGCTGGAATGTAACTGCTGACTTCCTTCAGGAGGAGACATGCACACACAGCACTGAGCTGAGACTACTGCTGAGTGACCTCACCTGAGGGTACCCAGTGTCTTTGTAAGTCACATTTTGCTACCAGAGACAGTATAGGTGCATCTATGCACTTGGATCTTCCCTGATTGTTTTAATATCTTCTTGAACTCGCTAGTAATGGGGAATCAATAGCTTCCTGAGGTTTCTTCCACTAGTTAACTTTCCTTTCAGTTCATGCTTTTTCTTGAGTGCTAAAAATTAAACCAATTTGTTTTACGCTCAAAGGACACTAAAAAAATTGATTACTCTCCACTTTATTTCAACCTTTATTATCCTTAATGCCTATAATTATATTTTCTCTTAGTCTTCCCAGTAAGCAAGTACAATTCTTTAAAGCTTTCACAAGTTGCCAACCAGCTTAAAAGATTTTGAACCTCATATCCCCAGAGTTATTTTCCTGTGAACTCTCTCCACGTTGTATGCATCTTTAATACAACATCAGGCAGACCTCCAAGAAGTATTCTTGACAGTACATTTCAGGGTGAGGTTTGCCTTTTTATAACAGTACCTAAAAAACCCCTCACCACAGCCTAGACAGACCCCTGCAGGACACCTGGGTTTTCAGGCTCTGCTGCTGCATAACTTTCCAGTTCAATAGTAGACTACTGTCAGCTAGGCTGAATTGTGCAAACACTTCACACATTTTCATCTAGACCAGGTTTCTGGGTTTCTACTTGTGACACTCTTCCGGGAAATGTCAAAGACCTAAGAAACATGAAGATTCATTACATCTATCATTTTCTTTCTCCCCATATGGTCATATTTCTGTTGAGAAGGAAATTACTTTGGTTTGAGGAGTTGATGAGATGTTCTTCATGTTCACATTAGCAATTTTTTACATAGTCAGACTTATTATTTCCAAAAGATGCTTTCAGACTGACTTTGCTTAACAGTCTTTCCAGGTGTCCAATGAACCTCAGGATTTGCTTTCATTCTTGTAAGAAATTGAGGTTGCCACTGTTCTTTTCCATTGCTTTAGGAACTCAGGACTCCTTGGAGAGTTTGCAAAGATAATCAATTAATGTCTCAGAAAATACTTCAAATAGTTCCTTAAGTGCTTAAGCATAAGTAAATATTCTCCTAGCTGTTCCTTCCTTACTCCGCTCCACGCTATTACTGCCTTCTAGTTGGTATTAATGCCATACAATGTCAGATTATAATTAACCTTTCTATGAAACCTGAAGCAGCCAAAGTATTGATTGCATCAACCTTCTTTAGTCATCTTTACTTGTTCTACTTGCTTATTAAGCAATAGACTTGTGCTCTCTTTTCATCTCTCTCTGACTTGTGATGTGTTTGCAGTCTTTTCTTGTATGCCTGAGCTGAAACTCAAAACCAGCTTTCAGATACAAATGGGAAGACATTGAAATGTGTACTGTTAGCTTTTCACCTTTCATTTGCATTGGTTACATATTAAACCTTGAGGTTTATGACTTACATGCTTGTTCAGTTTGAATCCTGTTATTTTCGCATAATCTTATGATAAAGGTGTGTTTTACATTCAGACCATAAGTGGAGAATTGACAAGTGAGTGAGTCACTTCTCAAATCTAGCTCCCACTGAAACAAGGTAAATGTTCTCATATATACTTCAAAATTCTCATGCTTTATTTTGCATTAACAAACAGTGAGGATTACATTTTCTGTTACCAGTGTTATAGCCAAGACAGTATTAACAGACATCAAGAAGTGAAAGAAAAGTAAAATTTTAGGAAGAACAGTGTGATACTTACAAAATTACAGGTATTAGCAGGAATAGTTCTTCTGTTTTCTGTATGAAATGGAGAAAAAAATATCAGCAGGTGTTATTCTGTAGAAAATGATACAATTACTAATAAGTTATGTAAAGGAATAATAATCTTCCAACTGCAGAGTATTTTACAGATACTAAAATGAAGGAGATAAAGCAAATCTACCCATGAATTTGTTGATCTATGCCATGCATGACGAAGTAGCTGTGTGGAAATGGGATTCACAACCACTAGCACATCTAAGCCCGCCCACAGAAAATACCCAGAGAAGGATGTGCTTAAACTCCTTTCTCTCTTCTGAGTTTTGCTGCTTGGTGCAGAACGCAGAAGAGTGGTAAGGGCTCACCCTGGTGAGCTTGGGGATCCTGGTCTGGAAATCTCACTTCTGAATAGAAACATATCTTGTTCCTTTAGTGGCAGAAGAAAATCTGATCTTCTGCTTTCAAGACCGAACTGGAAAATGAGTTGTGCTGATGTCTTTTCAGTAGTAGTACAGCATTTGCCCTTGAAATTGGCCTCCTGGTTTCAGCTTGAGAAGCTCCAAATTCACATTGTCCAAAACCGAGAACATTCCAGCTATCAGGTTGTAAACTATTCTAGGTAGTGGCTGTCAGCCATGGAAGTTTTCTTATGGTATAGCCAGGAGAGCATGAGTTACAGGGCCAAATTGCTCGTGAACAGGAGAGTGAGTTCGCTTGAGTAAAGGCTGCCAAGTTCTGCCCTTAACCTGTTTTACACATTTAATCCAGTGACTGTTTAATGCAGAACAGCCATGGTTCCTTGCCCAGTACATGCTCCTATTCTGGACTCTTGAAGCAGTCCTTGCACCTTGAATTCTTGCATGAAGAAATCTTGCATCTGTGACTACATAATAACCTGATTTTAAAAGCAGAGCATGAAAGTCCTTCTGTTAAGCCTAACCTATAACATATAATTACAACATGCTCTAATGCTTAGGAGGAAGGGACAGTTGTGGACTGAAATGTTTTTATGTCAAGGAGAGAGTTAAAACCAGACCCACATTTGGCCCAAGTGTTGTACCCTGTGTTGAAGAGTGAGAAGGATGGGCAGCATCCCAAAACCCTCCCTACCAGCTGTGGAAGAAGCCAGTCTTTACTGAAACAGCCTCTTTACATTTGTCACTATTGTACTTTTAAGTTCTGGATACTGCATGAGCCTGGTATTGCAGAATTTTGTGTACCCCAGCAGATGGCATTGAATGTTCATTTATTCAATATACAGAGTACTTTTATTGCTGGAGGGTCATCCACGGGGGGAGAGAAGGGAGAATTATTCATGCAAACTAGTTGCCTGATTTTCTGTTTAGTTATGCTTGTGCAAATCAGAAGTAAGCCCAGTTAAAGCAATGACAACACTGAGGAAAACTGATGCAGACAAGGATAACTAGGTGGTAGCAATATAATAATGGAAAAAGGCAGTCAGTATCTTAAACACATGGTTATTCTATCCTCAGTAATAGGAAATGAGTAACAGTGGTAAATATCAAAGTTACTAGCCATGTATTTCATGGCTTAATGCTAAAAGAGACTGTTTGACACAAACCTTTAGGGTGATTTATTACTATTCAACATCAGTTTACACTTTGATGTCCAGGTTAGTTTATAATCTATTCTGTTACGCAGGAATCACTATGGTTTGGATGAACTCCGGCCCTCTCTCTCCCTTTCTTCTAACTCCTCATGTGCACAGTGCAAGTGAAGGGAGAGGCAGCATTGCTGCTCTCCTGCAGGCATTCCCTTTACATAAGGTGTATGCCCATATATTTGCTCTGCTCTAGCTGAGGTGTGGAAACCATCTAGAACCTACTCCTCCTGTTATTTAAGGATGACATTTTGGTAGTGAAGATGAAAATTTCACTGTCAGCTACGCTGTACATATCAGCCTTCAGAATGAGAAGTGCTGCGTGTCACCTGGGTAGAGGAAGACTGTTGAAGAGTTTCACCCCTGGAATATCCAATTTATCATAGAATCATAGAATTGTTTGGGTTGGAAGGTCATCTATTGAACCCCCCCACGATGAGCAGGGACATCTTCAAATATCCTGGCTTCTGGTGCACTGTTGTACAGGGATGAAAGAGGACAAAATCTTTGTACCAGGTACTTGCAATCAGCTAGACCTTCTGGCATCAATATTTTTTCACTGCAAGCTGAAGTCTTAGAGCTGGCAGGAGTCAGAGTCTCCACAAGCTACAGGGATTGATCATATTTTATTCAGTCTGAAAATATTTTGGTGCTTTGCTACAATCCTCTGTGAAATTAATAAACGGAGTATATCAGTTACAAAAATAGTAAGGCATTGGGTGTGTTTCTGCCAGTTGAAAGAAAATGCCTGATGTCAAAGAACAAAAGGGAAGGAATTAGTTTGTCTTTAATTTGCAAGGGAATAAAATGGTGTACATTTTGTGGCAGCCTTGCCTGCTTTTCATAGTGATCTAAAAAAAGTCTATTCCAAAGGGTGACAGGTTAGCAATCTGTACATGAAAACCCAATGTCACAAACATAGCCCTTCTTTAAATGAGAAAGCAGAAGGTAAATCTGTTCCTATAGACTTCCATGAGTCATGAACACACTGTTTTTTAGTCACTGTGGTGTTTTAGCCAGTGACAGAAAGCAGTATTGTGGGTTGTATTTTAATAAACCTTGTGATCCTGACAGGGTGTCTCCCAACCACTTCAGTAGAGAAAAATGAGGCTGGAAATGCTGCAAGGAAGAACCTGCATAGGAGTTTTCAGAGTCACTTTATTTCTGTCTGGTCCAAAAGTATGATGTAAAACCTTGTCCTGTTAAGTATACGGGCATATTCCTTTAGCCTCTGGAGGGGTTAGGTAAAAGTCGTAGAAGCTTCTGGAATTGCATAGGTTTAATTCCAGGACCAAGAAAAAGGCTAGGCAGGCTTCACTTCAGAGCATGTGAAAAAGGTATGTGAATAAATGCCAGTTATGGCTAGCTTTTGTGATATGGCTAATTACCCACAGGAAATAAAAGATTTGCAATAAGGTGATTGGCTGCTGGGTTTTTTTCCAGAACTTCTTTTCCAGCCCTAGATCTAAATTTTCTGTATTGTATGGATACTGAATGCATTTAAGCAAACTTCACATAACACAATAAAGATATGGTATACCAAAGACATTCATCTGACAAGTTGTGCCCATGTTTAGTTAGATAGTTTCATATGTTTTGCATTAAGTATCTCTTAGCTCAGCTACAGTTGTGAAATGTGGTATCATTTTCCACTGATTTAAATAGTAGCAGTGTTTTACTTTTGAAATCAGTGTGATTCAAACAAATGCTTACTGCTGACCATAACCTGTCATGGAATCAGATTTTGAGATCCTGTGTAATTGTCACATTGTTTTTGAACAGCAAACAGCAAAAAGAGGGGACTTTTTCATGACTGGTGGCAGAGGAAAAAGGAAAGCATCCCTCAGATGCTTTCTTGAAGTCATCAATCAAATTAATGTTTTCCAACAAGTGGATGAGTTGCTGATGGCTTTTTGCAGTACTCCAGCAGTAAACACCTTTTTGCTTTCTTTGTTAGTGGTTATCCAATTTCCACTTAGTGGGTATCTATTTCTTTTCCTTTTTTCTTACAATTAATTTTAACTTTTATGGTCATACAATGGTCTGATCTATTCATGCCTACATCTTACAAACTATCACTGATGCTGAGTAATAAGTATGGTAAAAAGACAGGCTGTAGTACTTCCTTTTTCAGTACTGAAAGAATTTTACCTGTTGGATGTATATCCAAATTCATTCCTGCACATATGTTTGGGCAAGATCTATAGACATAAAAAAAGAAAAAAACAATCCATTTAAATATTAGAAATTGCCATTGTTCTATGAAACTTCTCGAAGTGTCTAGCTTAACAGAATGAGTGAAAGCTACAAGGATAATAGTTAAATTTGAAAAATGAGTTGGCAGATTTAGAAATTCAACAATCTTGTGTCAAGCCTTACATTTTTGTTTACTTGTAGCTCCAAGTTTGATGCAGTTACAGAGAGCTCTGCTCATTTTACAAACATTCATTTTAGACATAAATATCGTAATAGCCTTATTGATGCTTTAACATATTCAGTATATTGTTCAAGGGATGAATTTGCTTAGGGAGATAGGAGCTAAACCTCTCTTTAGCATGCAGCTGTGCCACTGCACGTGGCTCCCTTCCCATTCTGCCAGCCAGCAGAATAAGCATAATAATTTCCCCCAGTCCTGATGTGATATTCTTCCATCCTGCTGTTACTGTACCATAGGGAATATATGAGATAAATTGAGTGTGGAAGAAACACATAAATGGATCTTGACCTTACTCTGGTGCACTGGATGATTGTTCTCTCACCATCAACCTCTTTACCCACTGGACCTTAGCTCTGTATCAGCCTGTCCAGCAACATCTATGGATCATTGCAGTAGTAGTGCTTAGTATTAAGAAACAACAGCAATAACAAAGTTTTTCAATGAAGTTATGGCCAGGGATCACATAAAGACTGCTTTAATGCACACTTGTTTTGCCTAGTATCTAAGCATTCACCCTCAAATTGCCAAAGTTTTGAAATACCAGCACAAATATGTGAGTTTCAAGTGTCCCACTCTTAGAATTACAAATAATGTAGGTTAGCAGCAGCTTTTGAACAAAGAGTAGAGCTGAGTGGTTTCCTGTTCAGTGAGCAGGCTGTAAACCACATAAAAGTCATCTGGTCTTTTGCTATCTGCAGCTTAAAGCATGAACACATCAATAATAAAACTTGTATTGATGTTGCTTATCAGTGCTTTAAAAAGTAATTTATGTACTTACTTATTTTCTGGCAAAGTTGTCTTCCTGCTGTTTGAATCTGCTGGGCGATGCACTATCATTTTCCTGTTAGCTCTGACAGAACTGAGCAAAGTTTACTGTTAGGAAGCGGCAGTTAGTAGGAAAGAAGCATGAGCGTGAGGACAATTGAAAGACAAATTTTCGAATCTGGGAAATGCATATATGTAAAGATATTTTCTACCTCAAATATTTCCATTTTCTAAATATTTTGCTGATTTGCTTGTTGTTTTCAACTATGTTAAACAGGGGAAGTTTAGGTTAGGTATAAGGAAGAAGTTCTTTACTGTGAGGGTGGTGACGCACTGGAGCGGGTTGCCCAAAGATGTGGTGAATGCTCCACCCCAGGCAGTGTTCAACCCGGGTTGGATGGAGTCTTGGGTGACATGGTCTAGTGTGAGGCGTCCCTGTCCATGGCAGGGAGTTGGAACTAGATGATCTTAAGGTCCTTTCCAACCCAAACCGTTCTATGATTCTGTGTGGGAAAATGAATAATTTCCTGCTGAGAGAACAAAAAGCTGGAAATGGAATTTCTGCATCCAGTGTTTTGGTTTCTTTAGAATAGGGCACTTAAACTCTTGTACAACTGAATAGAAATTAAAACTCAGGGACACCTATTCACAGTTCTCTATTGCTAATAAAATACTTGCTAAACACCACCGACGTAGCTATCAAAGCAACAGAGGACAGTTCTCTTGGCCTCTCTACTTCTGGTTGCTCTTGAGCCCCACTTAGAGCTCATAATTTTACTCATGTAAAATAATTCTGATCTGTAAATCCTTGAAACAAACACTGAGATGATTTCAGGTGTTACCCTTTATCAACCAGAGACTTCAGTGTTTGCATCAAAAGAGTTAGGATTATCTCACTGAATAATTCCTACAGATTTTAAAGATGATCTCTTGAACAATGTCACTTGGACCTAGTCCTGCCCAAATTCCTTTAAATTCATAGATCCTATAATCAGTGTTGCCAAATCAAGTTTCAAATTTTCTTTATAAACATGCCCCCAAATCCCATTAAAAAAAAACCCCACCACAACAACAAACCCCCACTTCAATCAATATCTGAATGTGCACATTAATAATTAATTCTCTCTGTCAGTGTGGAAATGCTAAAAGGCAAAAATGCAAAGATGCAAATTCTAGAAGAATAGGAAGATAGGATTTTATTTTCAGCTCTGGAGTTAGGGGGAGAGGAATGCTTGGAGAGTTGCTGTAACCATAGAGAATTTTGGTTAAATGATTGAATCTATACTGCTGAGTTCTCTCTCTGGAGCATCAGGAATACAAACAGGTAACTGATTTCTGCCATCTCTATGCTTTTTATCATTCATGTGTAATTTTTTTGTCTTTTAAAAGAATAATTTCTTTCTTTGCAAAAATCTTTCCTGAACACCCTCCAAGGCAGTGTATATTACAAATGCAAAAATCTATTGCATATGAACATTATACATATGGTAAATATGATTTTTGTGCCTTTGAATTTACTTCATTCCTCCTCCCTGACACTTCTGGTGGTGAATTTCCCAACACACACCTGAAGAGTGACCTTCTGCAGGTTCTCCCTTGCCTGCAGCAGGGAACTATTTTAGTCTGTTTAGTTTGGGTTTTGTCCCTGTGTGAGATGCTGCACGGAGGTTCAATACCTCTGTTGCTGGCTATTTCCATGTGTCCTTCAGAACTACATACATGTTACTGGTAACTAGCAGCACAAATGGCTCAGAAGTACAGGATTTGTCAGGAACTTATCATGGGTTCAGACTGTGAGGACTTTTGGAACCTTTTGGATGATTTATGTTAATAAAACCCCCACCTTGCCTAAAGAGATTACAAGAAGTCTCACCATTTTTTCCTTAAAATACAGCTATACCATTTTTAAAATCCCCATATGTAATTATAAGGCCAAAGCTGGCCAGTGTTACAGCAAGATTGCTCCCTTCTGCACAAAGGTGGGACCTTTTTCTGTGCAATTTAAGACACTTTCACCTTTTTGAACTTAAGGGGAATGTGGAATTTCACTTAACTGGCTATGTTCTATAACTTTTCCTTTTATTATACTCAATCCAGACTGACCAGATACAAAACCCTAAATTGTGTGTCCATGACAGTGCAGTTTAGTGGCACAAACAGAGCAGCAATACCCATTCAGCTCAAGATTCAAGTTACATTATGTATGGCCAGAAGATATACTGGGGAGAGAAATCAAGGGGATTCATTTTAAGTGATGATTGACTAATATTTAACTGCAGACAAATTGTAATGGAACACCTACAGAAATGAGGATGACATTTACATTAATGTCAACTCAATTCATCTTGATGGGTTCTGTTGTAATAAATTATGATTAATTTATGATGAATTGGATGTCTAAAAGTTTCTGTTTCAAAAATCGTAAGATTTCCAAGAGTCATGAAATGATGAGGTAAATTGTAAGTCACTCTATTTGAAAATTGATTTATTTCACAGCATTTAAGGGGATTATTACTAGGGTAAATTTTACTTGCCAGGAATAAAAGGTGGCTAAGTCAGTAGCTGAAGTACAGATCATTAAAGGATAGAAAAGCCCATTTTTTTCCTATCTTTATTCTCTCTTTTTTCTTCCTTTTCAATGGTGAAACAACAAAAGTAGCTATTGTATTAAATAGCTCTCCTCTGACTGCAATTCTTTACATGAAACAGTTAAATACTGCCTGACATTTTGTTCAATCAATTACTACATTCCAAAGCCCTGCAATACTCAATGTGTCAAATCCTTCTTCATGCGAGATTGTAAATGACATAATTTAGCCCAAAATATTCAGAAGCAGTTCCTTATTGGTTAAATATTAGTGATTATCTGGTTTTGTGGTTACTTATTTTTGCAATTTCTTCCTAGTATCTAATCTAAATCTACCCTGTGTCATCATAAAACCATTTCTTCTTGTCCTATCACTACATACCCTTGTAAAAAGTCCCTCTCCAGATTTCTTGTCAGCCGCTTTAGGTACTAGAAGGCTGCTCTAAGGTCTCCCCGGAGTTTTCTCCAGACTGAACAACCACAACTCTCTCAGCCTGTCTTCATAGCAGAGGTGCTCCAGCGCTCTGAGTATCTTTGTGGCCTCCTCTGGACTCGCTCCAACAGGTCTACATCCTTCTTGTGTTGGGGACCCCAGACCTGAACGCAGTACTGCAGGTGGGGTCTCATGAATGCTGAGTAGAAGGATAATCCCCTCCCTTGACCTACTTTTGCTTTACCCATTAAAGTGTAGTTATCTCGGCCCACATCTTTTCTCCTTTTTACTCTTCCGTCTCCACTGTCCCATGGGTTGCAATGAGCAAGTGGCTGTGTGGGGCTTTGCTGCCGGCCAGGGTCAGCCCGCCACATGTACACAGGCAGGCAAAGCCAAAGGGAAAGGAGGGAAGGGTCATTTGACCTTTCAGCTGTCACAGGGGTTTCAGGATCACAGTTTTGACACAGGCATATAAACATCGCCTGGGTCTGAGGTAAGGGCCTAACCACTTTTCTGAAATATGTTCCAGATATTGCCCTAAAATGGGGCTTTTTTTTCCTGCTTTTAATTTTTAAAGGTCAGTTTTATGAATCAGTAATAAGATCATCCGCAGGAGCAATGTATTTAATGTTGTGACATTAGAAAAAAAACCCATAAAACAGATGCTCATATGATTAACTAACTTATTTACTACAGCTGTGGTCCTCCAAGTGTGCCATCTAGGAGACTTGTTCTGGACTTTTTTGCCTAAAGTGTTAGGAATATAATAATAAATATTAAAGGCTATATTCTCTTAGAATAATTATGTTACTGATCACTGGCAAAACTATTAAAAAATGATGACTGGCACAATTAATGTGAATTATTTTCTTCAGAAAAAGAGGGTTCTAGGTTTCCCTGGCAACGTTTGAAATTATATGTATAAATACATCAACCAATCAGCATAATATCAGTTCAGATAACCCCACAGAAACACAAATGCAATGAACATTAATTAATTATTGTGCTGGTTAAAAGCAGATTTTAGGAATGTTGAATACAGACATTTCCTGAGTGCCAAACTGCATTAATAAGCAAAATATTAAAAAGTATTCAAACTAGCTTTATCAGGGAAACAGGTCCCTTGGCAAATGTCTTATGAATCCCACTTTTCTAGTAGTGGTTAATACAAGTATTCAGGGTGACAATTAGAATACACAGAATGTACCTTTATGTGTATCTTTTTGGGAATTGCTGTAATGAATCCTAGCCAGGTGACTTTGTGCTGGATAGGAGAGATTAAAAACAAAAAGTGATAAGTGATCACTTGTGATCTTGTGGCTAAGAAAAGGATGGCACTATAGTAAGGCATGATCTTGTAAAAGAAGAAAATATTTTACTCAACCTTAATTGCAAATAGTCACAGAGACTTCTAAGCCATTACTAAAGCAAAACTGAGATTTGTTTTTTGTTGTTATGCGTGACACCATGCTGTGCAGAGAAATGCCTGGAAAAGATTTGGTGTTTGGCACAGTTTTCTTCCCACAACTCCTATTGAATAAGATAAAACATTCACACTGCAACAGAGTGGTTTTGGACGCTTCAAGCCAAATGCAAGGTCCTGTGTGTGGGTCAGGGCAATCCCAAGCACAGACAGAAACTGGATGGAGAATGGGTTGAGATAAGACTCAAGAAGAGACTTGGGGGTGCTGGCTCACAGAAACACAGAATGGTTGGGGTTGGAAGGGACCTCTGGAGATCACCTAGTCTAACCACACACACCCCCCCAACCCCCACCAAAGCAGATTCACCTATAACAGGTTGAATGTCCAGGATTCATGTCCCACAGGATCATGTCTGGGTGGGTTTTGAGTATCTCAAGAGTAGGAGACTCCACAATCACTCTGGGCAGCCTGTTCCAGAGCTCTGTCACCCTCAAAGTAAAATTCTTCATATTCAGGTGAAACTTCCTGTGTTTCAGTTTGTGCCCATTACCCTTTACCCTGTTGCTGGGCACCACTGAAAAGAGTCTGGCCCCATCCTCTTGACAGCGGCCATTAAGATATTTGTACACACTGATAAGATCCCCTTTCAGTTGTTTCTTCTCCAGGCTAAATGGGAGAATGGGTCAGTCACAAGATGTGCTCCAATGAAGAGATCTGCTTGGCAGTCTGATGGAAAATCAGGCTGCTGAAAGAGGGTAGATTTAGATTAAGTATTAGGAAAAAATTCTTCCCTGTGAGGGTGCTGAGGCGCTGGCACAGGTTGCCCATAGAAGCTGTGGCTGCCCCATCCCTGGCAGTGTTGAAGACCAGATTGGACGGGGCTTTGAGCAACCTGCTCTAGTGGAAGGTGCCCCTGCCCATGGCAGGGGGTTGGAACTACATGATCTTTAAGGTCCCTCCCAACCCAAACCATTATATGACACGATTCTATGAAGTGCTGCAATATAATCTGAACCACATTGCAAAGATTCCTCAGGGAGGTGTGGCATGAAAGTTTTGCCCCTGAATAAAATAATATGAATCATGAGCCTGCCTTCTCCTTGCCTAACCCTTCCTGTATGTCTCCTTAGTGGTATTCATTGCACAGGGTAATACCATGCAGCTTCATTAATAATATGTGCTTGCTTAAGCATGTAGTTTGTAGTTCATGTAGTTTAAACTACAAGTCTGGCAGTGACTTGCTGGCAGAAGAGATGCTGTCAGGAGAGACAGGGGCTGCAGGTACCTTAAAGGTAACCATAGACATTTGACACTGAAAAGAATGCTAGTGGGAGGCTTTGGGACCCATGGTTATTGTTCATATTACTGTGCATGTTTGTGCCAAGCACCTTCTTATCTACAATAGCAGCTCTGCCATGGCACAGTATAGAGCAGGAAAATTAGGCAAATAGTGGATTGAAATAGAAATGATTGTTAAGTGTGAATAAAACTGGTCTCTCAGCAAGTTTTCTTGAACTCACCTGAAATTATGTATTCTATGAGAAGATGAGGAAAACCACAAATGAACCAAATCTATCATATAGGGCTTTCACATCTTTCAGTCCAAGCAGCTAAATACTGAAGTGAGTGTGCATGTGAAATGGCTTATAGTAATAAAGTAACAACAAAAAGTGGCTCTTGAAACACTGTGGGTTTTGATCATAGAAGTGGGAGTCATTCAATTACAATGCCTCATCTCAGTTTGGTCCAGGGGTGATTTTAACACTTTGTAGAGGTTCAGGGTTGCATCCCTGTGACTATTTTCATTTTTACATTGCTTTGATTCTGTGCAACCCCTTGGGATTTTTTCATATCTAAATGGCTGAGAGTTTCTCTTGGATTAAAGAGCAAAGATGTGAATGGGAAAAGATCGTGGGTTAGTTTTTCATGAAGATTCTGCTAATGCAAACGTTTTCAGAGGACATACAAAATTGGAAAACATTCCATCTAAAGATAGTTCTGCCTGCAATATATGTCCTTCAGAATGTTCATCTATATATAATTTAAACTAATTTCTCTGTTGCCTCTCTCTTTTAAGCAGTACAATTTTCAGACTTGTTCTATGTTGTTACCTACCAAGTTATTTTTACTGACTTTTTAAGTCCACAGTTCAGGATACATTGCTTATCTCTGCCATTGCATTTTGTAATGAAGAGTGAAAACCCCTATTTACCCGGGAAAGTTAGAGGGAAAATATTTAACTTTTTGCTTCTCTCACTAGTGCTTGAAAACTTGGGGTTACCTTTTACCAGACCTTTTGGGAACTTCTTGGTGTGAAAAAGGGAGCTAAAGGTTTCCCCACTTGCCTAAATACCTATTCACCTAGGTATCCTAGTCTCAGTGGTCAGAGGAGCTGACGGTTTATCTCCCTTCTCTGCAGATGAGCAACATCCTGGTAGCAGACAAGAAGCCAGACAGATGATATCTTATCTCAGAGGATGCTGTGCTGGCTATAGCTACTTGCCAGAGAATTTGGGGAGGTGCTGTGCAACCCAGCACTGCCCAGGTTGTTGTTATTACACCCAGGGTGTATGCTCTTTCTAGCGCATGCTAGAGTCTGGCAATCTTCCCCTTAGCCCTAGGCAAACCTGCTGTTTCAGAAGACATTTGGCTCAGAGTTAAGTGCCTGAATCAAAACTCCCTCCTTTTTCCTGTTATGCTGATGGTTTGCTGCTTCTGTACAACAGCAAATCTTAAAACAACTTGAGCAGACCTATAGTGCATGACAGGCAAATAATGAGATAGAACTCAAAGAAAAGGCCATTTCTGTCCTTCCTTGCTGTCTGCTATAGGAAGGCACTAATAGGTAAGCAGCTTTTTTAATTTAATTTCATTCTGAGTCAAGGTGGAGTAATCTGCATATAAATATAATAATGTAAGTGCTTGATCCCTCCCTCACAGTCACAGAGTCCAACCTAAAATATGGCTTTTCGTATCCAGGGAGAATAAAATTACCCTGCCCAAGGTAGGAGAGAAATACGTATCTAGAGAAAAGAACAGTGTACACTGAAGCACTCCAGTTTACAGCTATTGCAGTGTAAACCTATATTCACATCCTTAGTATCTGTGAAACCAACAGCATTACACTGTAGTTACAGGTTGCCAATGAAATCCAGTTTATAGGTGAATGAAAATGATTGCTCCAAGTATTCTCACAGGAGGAATTTCCACGCTGTATTAAAGTGTAACAGTTGTTCTTCCAAGTAAAAATGAAAGCAAGCAAGTACCTGCGTAGCCAGTTCTTTCATTTATATGCATCTTTTTGGAATTTTTGGATAATCAGCAAATAAACAAAAATAATTAATTTGATGATTAAAAAAATAAATAAATTACCTTTTTGTGTTTTGTTAGAAAAACAGCCATCAGCATTTCCTAAACACAAAGTTCTCCATGGAGGACAGCAAACAATAAACTAGTGGCTTCTGTAAGGGTCTGACTGGAAAACAACATCTATTAATTACCTGTAATTTTCACAGAATATTTTGTGTCTTGATGTAGCAATCTGTAGAACTCACACTGAACAATCAAATGTAAGAAGTGCTACAGTTTGGGAGAAAGAGAAGGGTCTTTCCTGAATAGGTTATATTTGCTTATTTCAACATTCATATCACTCCTGATGTATAAATTACACGTTTGAATTAACCTGCCGTTGTAGGCATTCATGTTTGAAGACTGGCTTTTCTCTAGCTCTATCTAAGCGCCCCTGAAAATTAAAAACCAACAACAAACAAAACTCCATTTTGGAGATTTTTTTTCTCTCTTTTCCTCTTTCTTTGTCAATTATCCAACTTAATGTAAAAAAATCATGTTCTTGATCAGGCTTAGATTGCCATCTGCATCTGTTCCTGACTAATCCCAGATAAATCCTCTTCTTGCTTTTGACCACTCTTCAGCAGTTGTACTCCACTCTGCAGGGCGTAAACCCTACAGAAATCATGGCTGGATATTGGCAGTGCGCTGCCAGCTACCCAGTCTACCTGGGACTTAAGTTCATGCTGCCTGACAGCTACAGACACGTATGTAGGTGAAATGTTAGATGTCTACATGAAAAGCTTACAAAAGGTGAGGGACTGGGGGGGAATAGAGCTTGCTGTTTCTGAAGCTTTTGTAAGTGCCTGATTCTGGCAGCTGGCAAAGATGAAAACCAGACACATTTTACAAGTGGCAAAAAGTTCCTTTTAGAAAAGATTTCTTAAATCATCACTTTCAACTGCAGCCTGATCTTTACTCCTTGTCCCAGTCCTTCTCTCCTTGAAAGGCATTCAACAGAAGCAGAAGCAGAGTCCAGGAACTACAAACAAACTATTCTGTGAATAACTGGACACTGGGTTCTCATAATGTATCAGCACAAACTTCTTAGGTCAAGTTTGTCTGTGATGCATGGAGATTTGAAGGGGATAAAACCTCTAAGTTCTCAATAGCCATCCTTTCTGCATGAAGTGGTTTCGGAATCAGACCATGTATGGGGCTTGGCTCCACACTGGACTAATTAATTTCTTCCAGTTATACTCAATTGTTTATTTTTTATTTCTGTGTTTATTTCTTGCATGTAGCAACTTCAGTTGCTGTTAGACATTGCTTAGAGGAGCAGAGACCAAACATAGTGTTTTCATATCTGGGGAGAGCACAGTGGTTAGGCTACTTGGTAAAAATCAATAGTGCTGACTTAATGGCATAACCTTCTCAAAACATCTCCTTCACCTCTGCTATTTCTGCACTAATGGCAGAATCATTAATATTACATCATTTCATCAGCAAGCTCATTCATAATCCAATGAATGACCTACAGCCAAATAAGTTTGTGGGAAAATCCCTACTGATTTCAAAAGGGTTTTGATCAGATTCCTATAATATCTTTCTTTACAATAGAAGTCTGTCAAAAAACAGGAAATGCTTTTCCAACTTGCCATTTTCGATAGCGGTACCATTACTGCATGTCCTTGTTCTAGCATACTGCAGAATACTTTCATATGCACATGCTATTGCATAGATATATATTCTGGCTAAATAAAGGAACACAGCAAAATGAAATGGAGATTCACCATATAGCCGTAACATGATACTTAAAAAAATGTCAAACTCTGACCTCCACACCCAAACTGAACAATGCAAGGTTAAATGTCCAGGAAGCATGTCCAAAATACCTGCAAATAAAAACTTATGCTGGGAAAGGCAGTCAAATGAGAACTGGTGGGCTCCATCGCAGGGGAGAAGATACTTCAGCAGTATCTTTGGTGAAAGCTGAAGAGCTTAGCTATATTTTAAAGTAAAACTTAATGAATTTACAACAATTAAAAGCTTTATTCAATAACATCTATACATCCAAAATGACCATTTTTGGCATTCTTTCATTCATAAGAATAGGGAACAGAACCTAGAGAAAGAAGTCCAGGAGAATTAAAAGGAAAGCAACATTTATCCTCATGGCCGTCACTGCAAAACCATTCCACAAACTCTGTACCTTGCTCTGCATGTGCCTACACTTTTTCAAAAGAATTACTTTCTATTACTAAAAACATCTATTCTGAGGTTGTTTGATTTTGCATTTGTATTCCTGTGCGTCAATAATTTTTATTTTTCCTTCCTGCTGTCAAGGTGTCAATGATAGCCACAGAGATATTCTCTTTTGACAGCAATAGACATTTCATGTTGCAGACAGAGGGCTGCAAAAATCTTGTACTTTTCTCTGCAGATGTCACCAGTAGCATCATCAGGATGCTACCGAAAGAAGAAGGAACTCTTTGGCAGCTGAAAGGCTGCCAAGTCTGAGCGTGTGCTGCAAGAAGATTATTTTATTTCACTAACATGAATTAACATACTAAAAACTGTTGAAGCCAGTTCTGCTTCCATCACTGCTATGCTTGTTCAGTTCTGTCACTACTGCACTTTGCTCAGTTTCATCAGAATTCATTCTTCATTAATCTGGGAAATTCTTACCCTTACTGTAATACCATTGATATGACATATAGCAACTATAGTAGTGATGACATACATTATCATATAGCAATAAACATACAATTCAAATCAGTGGCTATTCTCAGCCAAAATCAAATCCCTTTGAGGTACACATCAGACTTCCCCACCCTTCCACATTACTCACCAAATGCACCCAGGTCCTGGTGGAAAGTAATCTCAAGGATGGCTTTGTCTCTGCCCAAGGCAGGCATAACCTCATCTGTCCCCAGCATGTCCCCAGCATGTTCTTTATGTGCACTACAGGGACTTTATCCCTTTCTATAATGTGTAAAAGTTTTGATTGGGCGGGGACAGTTAGATTGGCGGATCCTCTTAAGTGTTGACTAACCAGGTGAGAACCATGCCTTTTACTAACCACTTATTCTCTGAGTGGAACTTAACCTTAACTATATTTCTGTGAAACCTTCCACAGACATAATCATGCTGCCTCTGCTGTCAGCCTACATCCTAATTCCATGGGGTTTAGGTCTTGAGCCTCAATCCCAGTTCTGAAAAACCTAAAGGTACTCAGGGACTCCTGCAACTACTCATCATCTCTACTCTCAAGGCCCTGACCAGCTTCACTTGGGGCCTTTCCCCACCCCTGCCTATGGTCCAGGATCCCTTTTTCATCTCACCTGGGGGCTGTCAGACCCTACACAATGAATGTTACAGAAGTTTCAGTCTCCAGCTCAGCCACAGTCATGCCCATGTCTGTCCACGGACATTGTTGCTTCAGATCCTAACTCACAAAAGGACTTCCCAGCCTGACTTTGAACCTGCCCACTAACCACTGGGCTGTGTCTGACCCTCATTACCCTCGTCAGACATGATTGTAACCCTGACCAGCAAAACTGACTTCCCAGCTTGGCCTTGGCCCTGCCTCACTGCCACATACTTGTCTGATGTGGACCCTTGGCTGAACCTGGCTACCACCCCTGGGTATACCATGCTTGTCCCACTGGGGTGGTATGATGAGCTCTGGCTGACAAGACCTCTTCCCCAGTGGTCCCAGCATCTCGCTTGGCTCCTGGCTTTGCATCCCTGGAGGCTGTTCTCATCCTAACTCTACCAGTTCAATCAAATCCAGCAGCATATTAATTTCAGTTCATGCTCATCTAATTCCCTCATCTTTGCCCCAGATGTTATTGTGTCTCAACAAAACATATCCATCTGTAAAGCCACCTTCGGTAACGTGCATTTGCTGCCTTGTGGGTTGCACTGGCATTCAACAACACAACTATCTTTTCAGTTCTTACTGAGAACTTTACATTAACTCCAGTTCTAGTGCTAGTTTTAATATAGCCCCAAACAAACATAATGTCTTTATCCATAGCAGCAGCAGCATCATCCTTCATCTAATCCCAAACATCTTGCAGAGTCATGTTACTTTAGTCTCAAACTCCAGTCCTAGATCTGATTAAACATGCTCCACAATCGCATCTCCCCACCTGTCAGCAACTGGATTCAGAATTCTACTTGACTGTCTTCATCTCAACTCCCAGTTCTTTCCACACAACTACAGTGGCTTGACAGAGGCTTGTGGATACTTGGCTGTACTTGAGACACTTGGCCAGAGTACTATTATAAAGGAAAAAGGTGAGATCTGCCTTGCCCAGTTTGTTAGATTCTTTTGAGTGATTAGTAACCTGTTGTGACCAGTTTCATTTTTCAACAATTTATCCTGAAATATCTTCTATTTCTAAAAATAGCACTGCAGTGATGTTGCATGTAATAAGGGAAGCTGCAAAAAAACCAGGAAATTCCAATTCTGTGCTAAAAGCTTAAGGATTGATGCCTGCTAAAGCTTTGGTCTCCCAGCCAGGGTTCCTGTCTTGCTTTCTCAGGGGCCAGAGATGGCATAAGCACCTTAAAAATAAAAACTTTCAAGTGTTTCCATGTGAATTGAAAGGTGAAATTTTGAGCATGCAATTCTGAAATATAAATGTTTAGTACGTGAAGGGAAGCAGATGAGAAGAAAATCATGAGTGTGTTCAGATCAAAACCACAGGAGCATCAGCTGCTTTTTAGTTGCTGGAACATTGACCTTAATAAAGCTACAACAACTCACACAAGCTGGGCTCTGTACCACAGAGCAGGGAGAGCCATAGTGGCTTTGAACTATATGCTTTCCACTCCTCCCTAATGCAGGCTATAGTTATGTTGGAAGTACATAAACTGCTCAGAATGAAGAATTAGAATGAAAAAGAATGTTGCATTGGGAAAAAAATGGGTAATCAGCATTACATGCATGTCTGCTGTGACACAGTAAGTAAAACTAATGTTTAGTACCAATGTATTATAATTTTTGCCTGGCCCCGCAATCATGTACCATCTAGAAACGCATTTTCCAACATCTCATAGCAATGTCTTACTTTAAAACTTCCAGCATTAACTGAAAAATCCAGCATATTTTAATAATAACAGATGGCTATGAAGTGAATACAGAGCTGTATTTCACTCCTGGGGCTTTGAGGCTATTCAGAAGCCACTTGAGTTACACGCTCATGGTTAATAACATCAGCAGAGCCACTCCAGTTAATTACAGCATTATATTTACTCCATAGCTCTCTATTATACTTTAAGTCGCAGTAAGAAAAGGGCAAGCATATATTCTCTCCAAAGACATTATACTGCCCTTGTTAAAAAGACTGAAAAAGCTTCATAGCTGTGGACAAAATGTAAACCCCAGTATGGAACAAGAGATACCCTTTAATGTCTCTTGCACAGAGCAGCTTAATTGACAGTAATTCTAGACTGGCCAGATAGAAAACGTTGTATTGTTTCTCATTGTGGGCTAGTAAAATGGAGTATTGCCTCTTGCCCAGAGGAGGAAGGGAGGAAATGGAAGCTGTAATGAGTATGTAGAAAGGACTCTCAGGAAGCATCAAACATCAGTTTATTTTAGTTTTCCCTTCTAATTTCATCCCATTCTCTATATTTTTGTCCTCTTAATTTTATTTCTGAAGGAGGGGAAACATATAAATAAAGCCAAATAAACCAAAATGCTTTGTTCACCAAATAATTAAGACCAGGAAAATCTTCAGAAGTTTTTTAAGAGACCTTTTTGTCAGCAAGGCTGTAAATTATTGACTTAGCTTTTTCATTAAAAATAAAAGGGCAAACTCTTAAAAGCAGAGCTTCATTTCAGAGGAAAGAAAACCCACAACTAAAAATTGGAATTGACAGCCTCCAAAAAGCCTGTTCTTAAGATACTTTTCCACTCCTGCTGGCTAAATACCCTGTGGACAATGGACCAGCAGGGAGTTTTCCTTTTGTGTGTCTTGCCTATGTCTAGATCTTTTCTTTAGACTCCAAACTCAGCAGATGGACAATGGCAGAATTACCTGTTTGTGGAACAGGGATAACATAGGGAGGTCTCGGGATTAATCTAGGAAATACTATTTGAAAATGTATCATAGGGATTGGGGTTTTTTTAAATAATATTATAAAATCAGTGCTTTTCCCCAGCATGAACTGAGCTTCCCCTGAATGCAGTGTCTCTGTGGTGAGGAGATTGTTCTCACTTACCTTGCCAGTTGCAGAGTGGCAAAAGCTGCAGTCTTGCTCTTACTTCTCCCTTCACATGACAGGCTGTGTTCTGGAAGTGTTTTGGTGATTTCTGAATAAAGTCTGAGGAATAATGCTATCTCTCTGTATAGCAGCACTGGCCTTTTTGCAGTGAACACTGTACTTGGCTAGGTTGTGAAGTCATTCCTCAGTATATTGTATAAATATTTCAGGGGCCTTGATTGATCATAGGAACAGTTCTACCTGACATGGCAGTAAAGGCAAATCTTACTTTCAGCACCTTGCAAAACTACAGGAGGTATATTTGTGATCCTTTGGAAAGGAAGGCCTCTGACATGTAAATAATTCAAAAATGCTAAAACGTCTATTTCATCTAAATAATATTTTAGAGTGTAGCTATATTTAAAATTGCAAATTAGTGTTATAGATGACTTGTAATTTATTAAAATGTGTACACTCATAAAACTGATGCTGGAAAACTTTGGATCATAAAACCTAGCATGTGTTGAAGCTGGCATCTTAATTCTAGCTCTAGTTCCAGCTGTGGCATCTATGCCTTTGAAGTACTCACAGCTGGGGTTGACGCTCCTCTCTGCAGAAAAAGAAACCTGCTGTCTTAAAACATTGGCTTTATATTTGCTGTAGCTTAGTTGGAACTTGACTTAAAGACTTGCTTTTCAATGCAGAGAGACATCCCTGTATCTACTTTAGATGCAGGTGATACCACAACATCTTCAGTCTCAGGTGTAGTTAACAATCCACTTCCATAGCAAAGGTAAGCCACCAGCCTTAAAACACAGGTTAAAATTCGGTTTATAACTATGTTACAGTTCGGTGCAAAGACCTTGGCTTAAATTTAAGCCTCTTTCCCATGCAAAGTTTCATTTAATCAGTTGCAAAATTTCCAATGTACCTATCACTATATTTGAATACCTCTGCCTGTAGCTCAGCAGGAGTTTTTCCAGAAGAGGTAGAAAGTAAGCTGCTCCCTGGGTTCAGGCTCCTTGCTTTAAAACAGCAGGGCTTTCTGTGCTGAGCTGCCCCTACCTGTGAGCACTTCAAAAGAGCAGTCACAGCAGGGGCTGTAGCTGAAACTGAAAGTGGTGGTTTTATCTAGCATGGGAGGTTTCACCAGTCTTCGGCCTCAAGGGCAACTTGTTCATTTAAAAAACATTTTTTTAAGGTGATATATTGCATGGCTGTTATGAGACCTTGAAGAGGATAATCTCAGCCACACGTTCCATCCCTCTGGTCAGCTTTGTGAGAAAATGAAATAAAAACAGAAAAGAGGATGAGAAACTCTGTGTTGGCCCCATTTCTATATTGCACACACAGAACGAGAGTATGTGGAAGGGTGAACCACAAAGGTTGTTCTCTTTTATGTTATTTTGTAAGACAATACCATTTTAGACATTATTTTCTTTCATGGTCTTAGTTAAAAATATCAAGAGTATTAGGTTATGCCTTTGCTTTTTGTGCTAGAGGCCTGACTGCAGCAAAGCTTTGCGAGATTTTCAGAATGTCTTTGCTTGAGGATGAAAGAGGATGTTGACTTTAACATATTTTAAGCTTATGGATTTAAAGGTATTTAGGTATTTATTTCTCATTGATTTCTAAGTTAGAGGGAATAAATGGCTTTGGGTTTTTGTTTTGTTTTGGTTTCTTTTGATAGGAGAGAAAAATATCTTATGCATCTCTTATGTGTTATGTATTATTTTGCTTACTATAACTCTGATATGACAAATGCTAAGTGATTTTATATACATAGGTTTTTACACAAAAATTATACTGGTTAGGCAGTAACTGGTTACTGCCAGTAACCAGTAACTGCCAGTGACTGCCAGTAACTGGTTCCGGTTACTGCCGGAAGAGGGACTACAGCAGTTCATTCAGTGATTAGTGAATTTCTGTATTTACAGAATGCTGTGTGTTGTGGTCCAAATTCATATTTTATCATAATTTCAGATACTTTTTTGAACACCTTCAAAATTATAGGCTCACATTGGGTAAGTCCCCCTACTGATAAATCAGTCTCAGAAAGGTAGGCAAACTAGGATGGAGAGCTGACTAGCTACATATTTTACATCTATAAAAGCTATAGCAAAGTATATGTCTGATAAACCTGGCAAGACCTCAGGAACTGTTCATAATTTTCTAAATCAGATTTGCCACTTCTTGTTCCTAGGTCCAGTGGGCCATGAAAGCCTAACTTCCTAAAACATGCATTGTATTTTTTGTGATAGCTCAGAAAATGGGTATTTGTGAAGTCTTCTCCTTTAGCTAAGCCTGAGCACTGATAATTGAAGTCTCCCTTTTCCCAGCTGAACAAGAAAAACATCTGCAAGTGCAGCATAGGTATCATTTTTAAGCCAGAATGACCCAATATTGCCATTTATATGCACAACTTTTACTGTAAAGAATTGACCAGAGTTACCTGGCAGAACATGATTTTTTCACAGGTTATTATGGTACTGCCCCTATGATATTCACCCTCCACCCCATGCATAAAACCTAACTGCGTATCTTTAATTCAGTTACTAGAGGGACTTCAGCCGAGGTGAATCTGCTGAAGCTAAAGTTAAATTGAGAGCTACAAGCCTTGCCTGTTCATGGGGGTAAATACTCTGGTTTTATTGAGCAGTGAGCTACTGTCAGTATGTTACCATCAGTAGAGAGCTAACTAGTTTAAGTAAGTTGGCTATTTCTTTACAAGATCTGGTAGCTACAGGGTGTTTCTGCAGTAGTATTTTCTTGGTGTCTGGAGTGCCTAAAAATAACCACAGCAGAAAATGAAGTAGAGGCTGAACTTTTCTGTGAAAACAAACCTTTTTCACAGATCTGTATCATTTCTAGTGGGGTGGTAAGCAGAAGCTGCAGCATCCTGCTCTTTGTGGAAATGTCGTGAAGTGATCCTGACTGATGGACCTGAACCTGAACAAAGGAGTGCCATAGCTTCATAAAACCCCAACAACTCCCCCTCTCCAACTCACAATCTGTTGCTGCTGGAAATAATGTGTTCTGAATTACAGCTTCTGTCACAGCCTCTGTGATATGCACAACCTGAGGGTTTTGCAAGCCTGTAACTAAGAAATTACATGGCCTCCCTTATGTTCCCTGCAAATTTCAGTTCTACCCTGAAGCCAACATATGAAAAAAGTGAAATATGGTTGTGTCCTTGGGAGAAAACTACCGATTAGCATAACTCAAAACTTGAAGCAAAATTAAATGCTCAACTATTACTGCCCCCTGAGCTGCACAGCTCCTACACTATTCAGAGGGTGGATTCCTCCATCCAAACACACACACACACCTGCCCCACTCTGGGAATTGCAGGGGCATTGAAATATGTATGGGATAAGATAACATCCCTTCTAACATGCTATCAGAAGAATGAGAAAAGAACAGGAAAAGGAGCTGCAGCATAATAGGGTTTACATATATGATTCATGCCACAGACAAGCTGAATGTGGGTTAGATAAGCAGGCAGTGAAGAGGATCAAAAAGTGGCTGAATAGCCAGGCCTAGAGGGTTGTGATCAGTAGCACAAAGCCCAGCTGGAGGCCAGTCACTAGCGGTGCACCCCAGTGGTTGATACTGGGGCACATACTATTTAATACTTTCATTAATGATCTGCACGATGTGTCGGAGTTCAGACTGCAGGTTTTTAGAAGATAAAAAACTGGGAGGAGTAGTTGGTACCACTTGAGTGTGCTGCCATTCAGAGGGTCCTCAACAGGTTGGAGAAATGGGCAGAGAGGAACCTCATGAAGCTCAAGAAAGGGAAAAGCAGAGTCCTGTGCCTGGGAAGGAGTAGCTCCATGCACCAGTCCACTTTGGGGATGGAAAGCAGCTTGGCGGAGAAGGACCTGGGGGTCCTGGTGGACACCAAGTTGAACATGAGCCAGCAACAAAGCCCTTGCAACAAAGAAGACCAGCTGCATCCTGAGTTGCATTAGGAGAAGTGTTGCCAGCAAGGTTAAGGAAGGTGACTCCTTAGCACTGGCGAGGCCACACCTAGAGTATGAAACTTCAGGCTAACCAGTAAAAGAAAGACATGGACTTGCTGGAATGAGTTCAGTGAAAAGGCGCAAAGATAATTAAGGGACCAGAGCATCTTTCATACAAGGAGAGCCTGAGAGAGCCAAGACTGCTCAGTCTGGAAAACAGAAGGCTTGGGGGGGACCTTATCGGGGTTTATAAATACCTGAGGAGGGAGCAAAGAGGAAGCCCAGCTCTTCTCAGTGGTGTGCAGTGACAGGACAAGAGTCTATGGGCACACAGCGAAACCCAGGAAACTCCGTTTACACACAAGAAAAAACTTCTTTACTCTGAGGGTGGTCAAACACTGGCACAGTTTACCCACAGATATTGTGGAGTAGCCATCCTTGGAGATATTCAGAACTCAACTGGACACAGCCCTGAGCAGCCTGTTCTAGCTGATCCTGCTTGGGCAGCGGGGCTGGACTAGATAACCTCCAGATGTCCCTTCCAACCTCAACCGTTCTGTGGTTTGTTCACTTATGTATTACAGCAAATTAAAGCTTTACAATTGTTGAAATACATTTTCATGATAGTCAGAGGAGCTGTTAAAAGAATGGGTGTCTTTAAAGGAAGGTTGTACATGGTGGCTCCTATCATTTGGGTGTGCTGGAGGAAACATGGGAAAAAAAACATGGAGAAGAGGTAATGTGGGGAGAGATGCAAAAGGTAAAGCATGAGAAATATAAAGAAGAAAGAAGGTAAATCTATGAGAAGTCTGACACAGAAAAATCTTACACCAAAGACTGATTTGGGAAGTTGTTTCCCACTGTCAATTTTAACAATTACTCTCAATTACCTAAGGCATGTTTTGAAATAAAAAATACATTCCTGGCAGCATTGGGGTTGTTCTGTTCCTTATAACTGAATTGGTCTGCAACAAAGGGAATAAACTTCAGTGCTGAATATTTCCTTTCTGTGTGTGCTGTTGAATCCTGATGCAGCACATAGCACTTCCAGGCAGTCAATATGCTGCTAGGTGTTCACTGCATGAACACCTAGCATATTTGTGATGCTACCCAGAAGCAAAGCCACCCTAAAATGAAGATAGATTAGAGTGGTACAACATTGCAACGCCAATGTAAGTGGTGTAAGTGAGGTAGCCTGAGTGGAAATTCAGATACTCCCTATGGGTAGGAGGCAAAATGAAGATTTCACATCATAGAAGAAAGATGGGTCACCTTATTAGAGAATTAGATTTCCTTTAGGAAAAATATCTCAAACACAAAAGCCCCTTTCAGTCCTTTCCTCTCAGTTCTGTCTCAATGTTTTGTTTCTTTTTTTTTGCAAGGGGCAGATATAAATTTGGAGAAGTATGTGAGGAAAAAACCCACAACAAAACACATAAAGAAAGCAAGAAGTTATTGACTCCATCTCCCAGATGAGTTGTTCACTTCAGAGGTTTACACAAGAGAAATATTTTTAGGGATAATTTGTAACACAATAATAATTGTAAGGTACATTTATTACCCATGGTTATTTAAACATATTCTTAGAGCTATCCATTAATATATGATTCTGGAACTGCTTTGAAAATGTCCCTGTTGAAAAGGAGACAGTTTCTCAATGAAGAGGAATGTTACAGTGGGATTTGAAAAGCTTGCATTCCTTGCTAGCACATGCTACTGAATCCCTATATGACTCTGGCCATGTGTTCAGTGTATTTTAGCTGGCTTCAGAATCAAGCCTAGACTTTGTTTGCCCATCCACACTGTTACTACTAGAGGTTCCTACAAGCTAACTCTAAAGGTTGGACTTGATGATCTTAAAGGTCTTTTTGAACCTAGTCAATTCTATGATTTTATGATTCTAGAGTGCTGCAGCTGTTTTTCCCAGAAATCAGAAGATCTGTAGGTTTCCTTTTCTTCTGACGTTTGCTCAAAGTTGCATATGTGTAATTTGTTCATGGCTTCACTGCCCTGCTGCATTCCATCAGCACTTGCAATCACACTGTATGAGTAGCATCTGGCTGATGGCTCTTTAACCTTTAAAATCCCTCAAATGCTCTGCTAGAAGGACGGATGAGTTTTATATACTGGATGCTAGAGGAAGTATGGTGGAATTGAGAACACCCTTCAGAAATCATCCTGAAGGAGTGATTTGAGAACTAGGATATAAAGCAGGCGAGGGCGGTTTCAGAAAGGACAAAAGTAGAAGGCAGTAACAGATTACAGAAGACATGGATAGACTGTGAGACTGCCACATAACCTTCAGCATGAGTGAAGCATAAAATTAACATCACTAATCAAATGCAAAAACAGCTAAGTATAGAGTGCCAAAGAGGTTGGCAAACATTCAGGTACAGTACTTACTCCTTGTTCATGATTCCTGATTCACGGAAATGCAAATCTTCAAAAGACGCTGTGAAAAAAAGCGAATACATTTTTTATTTAGAGTCTTAAAAATCAAGATGTATGCATTTGGTTGGGGTTTTTTTTGGTTTTTTTGAATACTTTTAACTAGACTAGAAAAGGACTTAATTTGAGTTATCATCTATTCTGAAGAGCAAATGCGTCAATTTTGACAGGAGTTAGTCTGTTTGAAGATGTGATGACAACTATGACCAGCATCAGAAAGTATATAGCGTGATCATGTTTTTAAAAGTGGCTTTAATGTTATCTCCATTTGTACACCATGAAGGAGTTAAAATATAGACGATACACACAATTTTTAAAAGTTTGGTTTTACAGTTTTTTTGGGGAAACGTAGAATTCTAAAAGCTGTTTCAGAGTTGTCAGCTATTGTATTGCCAAGTCTTTTAAGCTGATGACTCAATCAATTTTTCAATTGTCTGCTTGTCTCTGCCTGGGATTTCCTAATAGAAACCTTAGTAGTCACATAACTTGGACATAAAAAAGGAATTTATAACTTTTTCCATTTACTCTGTCTCTAGTACTGTCCACTGCCATTATTTTCTCTCAGCTTAATAGCTGTAGTGAGAGTAAAAAATAGACTTGTTATCTTCTCTCCTAATGTGCAGCTACTTGTCAAATGGCAGGGCCTCACAACTTTATGATACCAACTGTTTCTGAGCTTTCTACTATCTTCACTGCCCTATTTCACATTTTCATTTAAAATTGGCCTTAAATTCACAGACAAAAATTCTTAAGCTTTCTATTTACAGGGGAGTATGCACATTCAGTTTAGTTAAAAATGCCTTAACACAATTTTAGCTATTGCTGAATTATATCGGCAGTGAACCAAAATGGTTTGTTTTTCTACAGTTAATTTTCTCCTGCTGTTTTCCTGTACTGATTATATTTATTCTGTGTTTGTGGAACAAATCTTGGTAGATTTCTGTGGCAGGTTGCTCTTTATCTGAAATCACAATAATGTCTTTGTGGTAGCAGAAATAGCCGACGGGCTTGTGATTCACAGTAAGCAGTCACAGTAGAAACAGAGGAACACCTGACTAGAAAAAGTGTTCCTTAATTACTTTTTAAACTTAAAAAAGGATTAAAATTCTGGAAGATGTGCAAGAAACAGCACTTTTGTCTAAATGACTGGTTCTTAAAAAGTTCACCAAGAATGTTGACTTCTCTTAATCCATAACAAGAGAAGAAAAGCTATTTTTCCTGTCTTAAATATCAAACATTATGCTTCAGATATCTGAAAATAGCTTAATATTCTGAAGAAAGTTATCTGAAAATTGGCTATCGAATGTGAGATATTGGATCAAAAAGATCATCTGTAAAAAGCTTGGGTCTTTTCACTTGTTAAACTTGTTTCAAAATATTCAAAGACAGCATAAGCCAAATTGCAAAACTTATAATTCCAACAATTACCAGTAATTTACAGTATTGCAAATGAAAGGATTATTGGAATTTAATAATTTCATAGAGTTAGGTAATAATCTCTTTTTTTGAATATTTCTAAGGATTTTGATGTAGAATGGAGCTTAAAAGTAGAAGGTCTAAATTAGAGGGAAGACAAAAAGAGAAAATTCACATGAAAAATATCAAACCTTACAATATTTCTAAGCCTTGCTTTGATAGGATTGAAAGATTGAGGTTGTCAGTAGTGGGGATGTAAGATGAAGTAGGGAGAAAACTTCAGAAACATTAGCGGATTCAACTGAGAAAGATGCCAGGGAGCTCTAGGAAGAACTTGGTGGATCATCCAAATACTATTCAGCTAATTTATAGAAATACCTTCTTGTTTCTTACTAAACCTATCTGGAAATCACTCACAGCACAGAATTAATACTATACAAAGTTCCTCCATACAACTGTTGTGGTAAGCAGTCTACACCTACTGAATTTTGGTGGCTGCCTTTGCTGTAGGCATGGGGGTCTTTGGAAATAAAATTCTTGGAATAAATACACTTAGTCAAATTACCAGAGTTGTCTGTTATTGATTAAGAAAAAGTTTTGCAATCATTTAGACTAGTAAATTGACTTGACCCAAATTGTAAATGTAGGTGTTCCATGGATTAAAAGAGGAGTAGGTGATTGACAATCAACAAATCATAGCTGTGTGTCTGTTTTTCAGCAGGGCCACAAAAATACTTTGCAGGCAACAAAAATGCAATGGCCTTTTGATGTGCTTTACACTGCCTTTCTCCTTCTGTCCATTGAGTGCGGGGACACAGAGACATGCAGCGCATTGTGCAGGAGTCAAGAAGAGTGTCTGTTTCTTTTGGCTAAAACCCCACAGTGCAGAGGCCCCTTGCCAAGCAAACTGATGCAGGGGCACATGGCAGTCGTGCTCATCTTAGTCAGAATAACCAACAAAATACTCTCCCATAAGTGGGGCTCGGATGGGGTGCTTCCATTCAATTTAAAAAGAAGCAAGAAAAAGAAGACTCCAAGCCACTAAGAGTTTGTAAAAAGCATAGCTAAGTGTCAAAAGCTGTCACCTTAGTCAAGGGTTTCAGTTCTGTAAATAATTAACTCAATCTGTCTCCTGTATCGTAAGAGTTATAAATAGCTAAAAATGTCTACCAGGAGCCAGATCTTCATGCAGAGACAGTGGCATTACAGAGGCATCATGTAAACTTTACACTGGTTATTCTGTGTTCTCACAATAAAGTTTAATGGAAAGAAATGAAAGCTGATGTAGGCTCCACTGTATGCCTGGTTCAGAAAATCAGTTGTAAGATTACAGTTAAGGTGCAGGAATGTTTGGAAGTTTAATTTTTATGCTGCTGGTGTCCTGCTCTATCTCCTTTTGAAGGGTTCTGTAGTACCAGGCCAATTGTATTTAGTACAAGAGGGAACAATGGTAGAAACTGAAAGTCATTTTGCCGGAAAGTGTAAGGCAGTTGTCAAATGGCACTGTCAAGATTATTTGCAAAGTCTGTCTTCACAACAACAGCAAACAGTCACATGTAGGAGGAAGTACTTATTTATCTGATTTAAATGATACAATCTGGTTTCACTAATTTGTTTCTAGCAATAATTAGCATGTTGCTCAATTTATTTTAATACCACATTAATTAGATTCCTTCTTTTGCCAGGAATGCAAACAGAAGCTTCACAGTAATAAAATATATCACTAATAGGAGGTTCCAAAGTTCTCTGTAAAGACAGTTATTTAGGAAACTATTTGCGTTGGTTTATTAAGTGTAACTTCATCATGCTGTTCTAACACATTACTTCTACCCGGAAACATAAATTGGCAATGCAGAAAACACATGCAGTGGAATTAGTCAAAAAAGTCCCAGTTGCGTGGTAGAGGCTCTCTTGATTTGCTTAAGGGAAAAGAAAAGGAAGCAATTTAAAAAGGCAGGCACAAGCTTTTGCTGTATGCCATGAGGCTGCCCAAGGTGGCAGACTATTTCCAGGACCTGCATCCCATGCAATCCTTGTGTTTCAAGTCTCAGTAGGTACCTGCTGGAACAAAAGCAGACTGTGGAACACAAGCTAATGCCTTGGTTAAAACTATTTTCTTCACCAGAAACCTTTTAAAAGCAGAAGAGCGTAGGAAGAAATAAGGGCAACTCACAGATGCTTTCTTTCAGGGCGAGTGGGTTCGGAGCTAGCACAAGGCCGAGATGGTTTCCTTTGTCTAGCAATTTTTGTGCACCCTTGCTAAATGCTTCAACAAGCTATCTGACAGTCACTGATACTGATAGGTTGAAACAGTGTAAGTGGAAGAATATTCTGCAGGTTTTTGGTGAGTTTCCTGTGGATGGCTACCACACGTCCAGGCACCAATCAGCACTATAAGACCTGACCGGTAAATACCCGATATTTCCTCTCTGTGAATCTGCCTCAGAGCGAGATAAGACAGAGAACACACTCTCTCACTCTTCTCTACCTTAACCCACATTCAGTGACTCTGTCTCCGTGGCAATAGCCATTTCAAATCTTAGCACTGAAAGAGAAAATTTCATTTGATAGTCTGCTTCTTAATTTTAAGAGGGATGGGGGGGGGAAATAATTATTCCTCCTGATTTTAAATTTTCTCATCTTCTTAAGCTTTTCAAAGAGCATATAAATTATTTTAAGACATGTTTAACTATTTCCATTTTCTGTTTCTCAAAAGAAATTAGTATTTAGGGAGCAATGTGCTTATTCTCACATATGGTTTTAAAGGATTTCAGTAGATTTTTGTACCTATGTATGGGACTACTGTGTTTTTCCTTGCAGTTTAAAACATAAGACCTATATGTAAATAGAAAAATGTATGTAATTTACTAAAAGATACTTTGATAAATATATATTTTCTACTAAAAAACCCATTTGGTAAAAAAATAATGCTGCTGTGGGAGAAAGCTGTACCTCTTGAGAGCATCTGTCTGTAGTATACAATGGTGTCCAGCATAACAAGATGGCAGCATTTGAGAGAGCCCAGAAGTTATCCTGCATGGGGCACTCACAGAATAGCCCCAATAAATCTTTGTAATGGAATCATTGAAACAAATAGCTTCAGTTGTATGCTGACTACCCCTACAACAGCTTTGTTGTACGCTTGTTGTATTTCTCAGGAAAAAAAGAGTATTTTATCTGAAAATCTGCTCTTCATGCAAGAAATCAGTTAAAAATGGAATAGGTAATTCCAATACTCAATTAGTTCAGCATATGGCCCCCAAATCAATCTATATGTTGTCTGTATTTGGAAAGCATGTTATGTTTTTATTTGGTATTTTCAATGCAAACATTTGAAGCCATTGCATTTATGGTACTGTTTGGATAAATAAAATATAATTCATAAGTTACATGGAGCCATCATTATGGCAGATGGAAATATTTATAATTATATGCTGCAAAACTAGAGTCCTGATTTAGAATAATTGGAGTCAACAGAAGTCCTACTGTTCTTTAATTGTTCTTTTGGAGACTGAAGATGAACTCTATGATGTCATTTGTAAAACAACCTGCAAATTCAGTTTTCTTCTTTCTTTTCTCATGGTGCTATGGGCAGCTGTCCTGCTGAGGGGGAGGGACTACAGGAATTCTTAGGAGATTTAACACAGGAAAAATGGCATGATGGCACCAATACTGTCCATTGCAGGTTGGACCTTTCTGGTTGCATAATGCTGAGGTGCCTCCAGAGCTGTTCATCCTCTCTTACTCTCTGTTCAGATCAGGGTTTCATTTGACTGAAGCAATTCTAACGTGACTTTTGTTTTTGTTCCAGAAGTCTGTCCTTGCTCATGTTTTACAGAACAGAAAGGTCTGGAGCTCTAAGGCAGTGTCTGGTGGGACTGTCTTTTGTGCTGTGATTACGAGTCTATGACTATGGTATTTTTTTGCCTAGGTTTATTTGCTTTAGTTGCTGATCAAAATAATTTCAGTTGACCTGCATCCACTTGTAGACTCAGTTACCACTGGGTAACTGTAATTGTTCAGCTGAAGAAAAATTGAAGAAGAAAAAAAAAATCAGCCATTTTGAAACAGTTTATTTTGGTATTTCAAATTAAACGTTTGGTTTTTTTCAGACTGTGTTCAGAAAGTTCACATAGGTACCATTTATAAAAGCACTACTTGATTCCAAGGGAACAAACCTTCCTTAATGACTTTGTGGATCATACAAAAGTATTTGTGAGAAATGTTCATCTTTTTTAAAGCTGAACAGCAAGGTACATGCCACTGCTGTTGAGTGACTAGTCTCCAAATTTCTTTGGTAACTGTTGTCCCGGAGTAACAGGCATTGACAAAAGCTTAACTGTAAGAACTGAGCTGCTATATCAATCAGGGGAAGCTGAAAAATCTCACCTCCTCAGAAAATTTCTCAGCATCTTGAAGTAATTAGCTGCTAAATTCCCTCAAAGTCTCTTCAGAAAAAGTTCTTTTGACATTATAGTTGACATCGATATTACTTTGCCTTTAGTAAATGGTACATTACTACTTTAATATCCAAGCTGTTCATTGCAAGAAAATGTCTCATTTACAGTGGAGGTACTCAGTGTCTGTGTCTTTATGCCTCTGAAAGAGCATCATCTCAGGACAGATGTAAACACAGCATGCTTTGTCTCCTGCAAGCTCTCCATCTGCATGGCTGCCTGCGTATGCAACCTATAGACTGCCTGCGGGACAGGCTGAATGTGCCCGAACATGCTGGGCACCCTTGGACCTGCAAGTCCTCATGTACTGAGGAGGATGCTCTTCTCTCCCCTGCTCTTGCAGGCCTACCATATTGAAGACCTGAGGCTTAACAGGGCCAGTAGAAGTGCCCTTTAATGAACTAAATAGATATACAGATTTTTTTCTCTATGATGCAGAGATAAGAATGGATTGTACATTACTCTTTCTGGTTTGGAGGACATTGTCTTTTCTCTTTATTCCCTTTAATTCTTGGCTGAAGAGCTGAAAGTCCTACATTCAGATGTCCATTTAACTTCCCTTTTATTTCTGCACCTTTTATTTTTCTTTTTAGTCAATTATATTGTTAGTCATAACAGCCTGGGGACATCCCTTACATTTTGAAGTACTACAGGTAGCCATCAACAGAGGATGAAATGCCAGAATTGCCAAACTTGGTTTCTAACAACATAACGATTTTTGAGTGCAAGAGCTGATGAATTATGATGGGAAAGTAAGCACAAAGAGACAGCTTTTACAGCACAATGTAGAGGGATCTAGAGAAACTGGAATGAAGAAAAAGCTCAGCTTTGACATATAGGGAATAAAAACTTGTTGCCTTTCCCATGTCAGTGAAAGGGCTGAAAAAAGGGTTCAAAGTATGTGTGCTTGGGAGGAATCTTCTGTCTTATCTGGGTACATGCAAACTCTGTGCTGAGGAAAGCCGGAATGAGTAAATAGAATCATAGAATCATAGAATCGTAAGGGTTGGAAAGGACCTTAAGATCATCTAGTTCCAACCCCCCTGCCATGGGCAGGGACACCTCGCCCTAAACCACATGGTCCAAGGCTCTGTCCAACCTGGCCTTGAACACTGCCAGGGATGGAGCATCCACAACCTCCCTGGGCAACCCATTCCAGTGCTTCACCACCCTCACTGTAAAGAACTTCTTCCTTATATCTAATCTAAACTTCCCCTGTTTAAGTTTGAACCCATTACCCCTTGTCCTACCACTACAGTCCCTAAGGAAGAGTCCCTCCCCAGCACCCTTATAGACCCCCTTCAGATACTGGAAGGCTGCTATGAGGTCTCCACGCAGCCTTCTCTTCTCCAGGTTGAACAGCCCCAGCTCTCTCAGCCTGTCTTCATACGGGAGGTGCTCCAGCCCTCTTATCATCCTCGTAGCCCTCCTCTGGACTCGCTCCAACAGCTCCATGTCCTTTTTATCTTGAGGATACCAGAACTGTACGCAGTACTCCAAGTGAGGTCTCAGAAGAGCATAGTAGAGGGGCAGGATCACCTCCTTCGACCTGCTGGTCACTCTTCTTTTGATGCAGCCCAGGATACGGTTGGCTTTCTGGGCTGCAAGCGCACACTGCCAGCTCATGTTAAGCTTCTTGTCAACCAACACCCCCAAGTCCTTCTCTGCAGGGCTGCTCTGAATCTCTTCTCTGCCCAACCTGTTGCAGTGCCTGGGATTGCCCTGACCCAGGTGTAGGACCTTACACTTGGCTTGGTTAAACTTCATAAGGTTGGCATTGGCCCACCTCACAAGCCTGTCAAGGTCCCTCTGGATGGCATCCCTTCCCTCCAGCGTATCAACTGAACCACACAGCTTGGTGTCGTCGGCAAACTTGCTGAGGGCGCACTCAATACCACTGTCCATGTCGCCAACAAAGATGTTGAACAGGACCGGTCCCAACACCGATCCCTGAGGGACGCCACTCATTACGGGTTTCCAACTGGACATCGAGCCATTTACCACAACTCTTTGTGTGCGGCCATCGAGCCAGTTCTTTATCCACCGAGTGGTCCATCTATCAAATTGATGTCTCTCCAATTTAGAGACAAGGATGTCATGCGGGACAGTGTCGAACGCTTTGCACAAGTCCAGGTAGATGACGTCAACTGCTCTGCCCCTGTCCATCAGTTCCGTGGCTCCATCATAGAAGGCCACCAAATTGGTCAGGCAGGATTTCCCCTTAGTGAAGCCATGTTGGCTGTCACCAACCACCTCGTTGTTTTTCATGTGCCTTAGCATGTTTTCCAGGAGAAACTGTTCCAAGATTTTGCCAGGCACAGAGGTGAGACTGACTGGTCTGTAGTTTCCTGGGTCTTCCACCTTCCCCTTCTTGAAAATGGGGGTTATATTACCCTTCTTCCAGTCATCGGGAACTTCACCTGACTGCCAGGATTTTTCGAATAAGATGGACAGTGGTTTAGCAACTTCATTCGCCAGCTCCTTCAGGACCCGTGGGTGGATTTCATCAGGTCCCATGGACTTGTGCACGTTCAGGTTCTTAAGATGGTCTCGAACCTGATCCTCTCCTACAGTGGTCCTAAGGTCTTCATTCTCACAGTCCCTGCATTTGCTTTCCAAGACTTTCGTGGTGTGGTCAGAGCATTTGCTGGTGAAGATGGAGGCAAAGAAGTCATTAAGAACCTCAGCCTTCTCCAAATCCATGGTAGCCAGTTCTCCTGATAGCTTCCGGAGAGGGCCCACATTGTCCCTAGTCTGTCTTTTATTTTCTACATATCTATAGAATCCTCTCCTGTTATCTTTCACATGCCTTGCCAGGTTTAATTCTAACTGGGCCTTAGCTATCCTAACCTGGCCCCTAGCTTCCCAGACAATACCCCTCTATTCTTCCCAGGCCGCCTGTCCTCACTTCCACCCTCTATAAGCTTCTTTTTTCCCTCTAAGTTTCCTCAGCCGCTCCTTATCCATCCATGGAGGTCTCCTGGCCCTCCTGCCGCACTTCTTTCTAGTTGGGATGCAACACTCCTGAGCACGTAGCAGGTGATCCTCGAATATCAACCAGCAGTCTTGGGCCCCCCTGCCCTGTAGGACTATATCCCATGGAACCTTACTAAGCAGGTTCCTGAAGAGGCCAAAGTCTGCTCTCTTGAAGTCCAGGGCAGTGAGCTTGCTGCATGCTCTTCTCACTGTCCTGAGGATCTTGAACTTGACCATCTCATGGTCGCTACAGCCAAGGCTGCCCTGGCGCATCACATTTCCAACCAGCCCTTCCCTGTTGGTGAGCACGAGGTCAAGCATGGCACCTCTCCTTCTCGGCTCCTCTGTTACTTGCAGGAGGAAGTTGTCTTGTACACAATCGAGGAACCTCCTGGATTGCTTGTGCCGGGCCGTACTGTCCCTCCAACAGATATCAGGATGGTTGAAGTCCCCCATGAGGACAAGGGCCTGTGAGCGTGAGGCTGCTCCTATCTGTCTGTACAGCGCTTCACCCACAGAGTCCTCTTGATTAGGTAGTCTGTAGCAGATCCCCACAGTAATGTCCCCCATCGCTGTTTTCCCTTTAACCCTGACCCACAAACTCTCTGTTGACAGATCACCTGTCCCCAGACAGAGCTCCATACTCTCCAGCCTATCACTGATGTAAATAGCAACTCTCCCTCCCTGTTTGCTGGGCCTGTCTTTTCTAAAGAGCCTGTAACCTTCCATTCCAACACTCCAGTCATAGGAGCCATCCCACCATGGGGATCACTTGCATCACTTACATTAATCCAGGTCAAAATGAAAGATAAGTAACTTCTGGAGAAGTGAAAAAGCTGAAATTTTGGAGCACAATGATATGTTTGGCTTTGTTTCAGTTGATAACTCTTTTTAACCTTTTCCATTTGTACAGTGTAAGCTTTAGGTGCCAAGCTTAATGCCCGAGACCGTTCACTATGGGCAATGGAGGGAGACTGAGTTTTTCTTAACGATTCAGAGCAGCATCCTTTTATGCTCTCTGAAGTGCTCTATTTCCATTCTCTATACAGAGAACCTGGAGAGAATGTAAATTTCTGTAGGTCAATATGAAACCCTTCTTCTCATCACGTTGAAAAGTTTCACTTTATTAAATTCTATTAAAAGTTTTTTTCTTGGCAAAGATAAATGCTGCCTTTTTTGGACCTGGACATCACACTTTGATCAAGTTTATGAATATTTTTGGTCTACTTCTTTTCATTACAGTCATCCACTTTCTTCCAAGTTGACTAGGAATGTGATATATGCATGTAGCAAAAATGTCTGTCTGTGAGGTACAAAAATTTACTGAAGCAAACAGTTTTGACTGGTAACAAATCAAGTTTCATTGATATTAACTCATTTGAGTGAGTTTTGTTTTGTTTTGCTTTTCCAGAGCCACAGCATTTGAAATCTGCACACTGTGCTGCCAGGAAGCCTGATTTAAATCAGATGAAAGTTTTAACACTGCTTAAGAAATAAAACCGTATCAGGCCTGCTGAACAATGATTATAGTCTCCATTCATATTTTATTCCAATTCAGCTACCTCTAGAATATGCTAATTTAAAAACTTAGCACAAATCATTAGCAGCTTAGCTCCTTTCAACTTAGGTAGTACTTTGTACTCAATTTGTGGCTTTAAATAATGCAGCTGTCAAATATGAGCTTGGGTAAAAGTTGCTGAAAACAATTCTTTTGTGGAAAGAAGAGTGTTTTGGTTCGTCCATGTAATTTGCAGTGAATGTCTCTCTGATCAAGCTTGGGTTTGAGGAAAAGGAGTTCAATGCTAAGTTTTAAATAAAGCCAGGGATACTTTTGTGAAATATTTTGAAATTCCCCATCAACATAAGCATGCTTTTGGGAGGAGGATGCACCCTGGCGCACGGCTGCCTGGTGTTAATGTGGGATTGCCAAAAGGAACAGCAAAGCATTGCTGATTCCTCTGCATTTAAAAAATGAAAAACCTGCTTCATTTCTGTCTCTTCCAATTCTGCTGATATGACAAGATAACTTATTCAGTGTCTCACTGGGGCATGAAGGAACAGCTGGGGCAGTTACTTTTCTGTATCTTCTAATACATCTATGTTTCAGTGTCACTGTCATAATCCCCATATGCATAAAAATAACATGCCATATTCTGTCTTTTCATTTTTTTCCAGAACACAGTCAACCTGGACTCCAAATTCCAGAGATGAGAAGTAAGGTTACTTTAAGGTTTCTTTTTTTTTTTTTATTTTTTTTTATTTTTTATTTTTAAGTTTTATGCAAGCGCTGAAAAGGTTTCATATGAAGGGTTTTCAAGCTGTTAAAATTAGCCCATCAGTACATTGTGTACCTCAGTATCAGGTATTGAAGACATAAATACATTGATTCATTGATATAGGACTGATTAAACATTGTCTACATAGATGCACAATTCTCATTAGGCATTATACCTGTGCATGAGGCTCTGGCCTGGTATAGAGGTGAAAAAAAAGCGTTAGGGAGGACTTGCTGCCTGTACAAAAGGCAGTGTCCACCCTCAGTATAACAGACTTTCAGCTGATGCTAAGCTCAAAGCTCAGCAGGAAGCACAAGTCAGGAACCAAGACAAAATACTCTTGACCAGATGATCACTTATCTTTTCCTTTGTGAAATATAATGTTTGGTGAGCTGAGCTGGCCTATCTATATGACAATTCAGTACCTCTTGTTGGGTTCCTGCACATTCCCAGTTTAGGTGTTTTCTACCAGAAGTGGAACTTAGGTTCAATGGCTGGGGCAGTGAATTCTGAGCATCCCTTTTGTGATATTTGGTTGCAACATAAGATTAGAGTTTTTTCTTAATAAAATTAACATATCTTGTGCTTGAGTATGACTCAAGACTTAATACATCAAAATTTTACTGGTGATACACTTAATCAAATGGGAGTTGACTGATTTTAGAAAGAAATTAGTAAAAACTCACACTGTGTTTAACAAACTTGAAGAACTCTGCATATGCTCATGCTTTTTGTAGGTACTTTTCTTTCAATTTAAACTTTTTGTGGTTGGTCATATTTCCTGAAACACGCTACTTAAACTAAGATTTTGGTTAATAAAACTATTTGCTGAAGGAATGTTCACTGTAGAGTTCAGCAGCTAGATTATCATTTAGGTAAACATAGAGATTAAAACATAATACTGGATGTGTGATACATTAAATACATTAAATAAATATGGTAAACCATATCTTACTATGTTTTAATCTTTGAGAGATTATACAAAGATTCAGCATTAGAAGAGCTTTGTGGAAGTTGCACAGTCAGCACTCAGACTTTAAGAAATGCCATAATTTCTGTGTGGATAAACTTGTTCAGATTCTCTTTTCCCCAGTTTAATTTCTTATTTAAAAGCATTAGGATGCCTTGCTAAATACATTCAGTAAGTAGGTTTTGCTGAGAAACAGTTTATTCTTTTTTCACTGTTCAGTTCGTGCCTCGTCTTTTTAGTGCATGTTGATGGAAGTGTGCTTTGAAGCCAGAGTAATTACTTACTTTCTTGACAGTCTTAACAGACTTTCCTATGGCACCACCACTGTCGTATCTGAGTGCTTCATAAACACTAACTAATAAATCTTCACAGCACCCTTGGGAGGTGACGGCATGATATTATCCAAATTTGACTGATGGGGAACTGAGGAATCCAGGTAAAAAACTTCCATTAATTTTGGAAGTCCACTCTAACATGACAAAAATCTAAGTTTTCAGAATGCTTATCATTCTATAGAACTCCAAAGCACATCCAATTCACCAATGTAGTCATCCCATACAGGATGCTCTGACACAAGATAGCTGGCAGCTCTGACTCTGAAAACCTTGGGTACCTCATTTCCCAAGGGAAACACTGCATTCTGGAAACACTGGTCCATTCTGCCAGAGATCTTTCCAGAGGAAGGCAGCCTGGGAGCTCTGGTGACCCAGCTGTTGGGCAACCTGCCTTGATGTGGCTCCAGAGGCCACAACCTCAGGCAGCACCATCTAAACATCTCTGACTGAGGAACGCAGTCTCTAGCCACACAGCTCAGCTCCACCTTCACAAAAGGGAGCTAAGACATCGAAGCATTCTAAGTAGTCTTCAAGGAGGGGACTTCTCAGAGTCATCACTGGCAAGATTCCCCTAGAAATTCAGAAAACTTACATGTCAGTTCATCTAAGCAACTACAGAATTATGGGACTATTTAGTTTGCATAAAATTTTGAAATACAGGTATTTTTTCCGAATAGAAAAAAATCTGTAACATAAATGTAATTTCTGTTTCCCAAACTGCTTTAAAGTCTGGGTATCGGAATACTAGATTTGTACATAAAAAGGTGAGGGTTTTTTTTATACAGTTTAAATATATTTAAAATTTTTTATACATGCGCAAAATATTACAATCATCCTTTGTATCCAGCTTAGAAATAACCGAGTCATTTGGGCCAAGGCAGGAAATGAGAAAAATATTGTTCTTGGTTTGGATTCTGAGTTTCTGAGTGCTACAAGAACATAAAAATTATAAGAAATGGATTAGTAATAGCACATATAGAAATCTGATCACATTTTAGTAGCACAAGGAAAAGGAAGGCTATGTTAGTAAAATTTCCCTATTTGGGTACATTAATCATATACATACAGCATGCATACATATATATATATGTAGATATTGTATATATGTAAATCTCACCTTTTGCTTACACTAGCCAGATGGTAAATGTAAGTTTTTAAAATTTTTAAATTACTTTTAATTCATTTAATTTAAAGAAATTAAGTAGGTCAAAGGCCAGTAGTCCATGAGAACATCTTGTTTGATCTTGTTTATATTACAGATCATCAGGCAAGACCAATATTTAAATACTCAGAACATAAATGTTTATGACATGTAACTATGAAGTGAGTTTTCTGCAGTGACAAGGACATTGAGAAAGAGAACTACTCATTTTAAGTCAGAAATTGTGAAAAATTAAGGTTTCTTCCATTCTCACTGGAGAGGAAATTCATTTCCCTACACCAACTTAATTTTTATATTTTAATTTATTTATAAATTATACTAGTTGGGAGGCTCATAGGTTTATACTTCTACATGTCTTACCCTTCCCCATAGCTAAACTCTGTTGCTTCTGAGGGAGGTAAGAACCCTTGACCACTTGGCACCCAAGAAAGCATCGAGGAAAAACTGTTATTTTTTGATACTTTACAGGCATTTTGACAAATCCCAAAGCATGAAATTTCTATTCTTTATCTTAATGCAGAACTACAGAGCATGTGGGGGATGTGCATGCAACTGTTGGTCTCCCTGGAGCTCAGAAATAAAAGACATGACTGATATTAATCCAGTCCAAAGAATTCAAACCCAGAAAGATTCTTCAGCCTTATTCTTCCTTTCATACCACGATCACAAGCCATGATCACAATTTCTTCCCAAAGAGAAATTAATTGTGTTCTGGAGAAATATCTCACTTTACAGGCTCAAGGTGTTAGTAAAGCTGAGTTGTTGAAGTATTTAATCGGTGTCATTTCTCGGAAAATTCATCTTTTGTGAACTTTCAGCTACTTTGAAGTCGAGTCATCTAATTTCCATTTCCAGTCATTGGTTCTTGTTATGTCATTGTCAGCAAGGTTCAAAGGCCTCCCACTCTCAAGAAGCTATTTCATGTATTCATGATCAAGCACTTATTTTTTAAGTTGAGCTCTTTAAGTCTCATATCATGGGGCTTATTTTTCCTATTCCCTAGTTCATTATTTTGGCCCTCCTTTGAACTGCCTTTGCATTTTCGCATCCTTCATCTGTGGATAACAGAGAAGGTACATCATTGCCAGCAGTGGTCTTACTAACACTGGGTGTTAGCCCATAATTGTTTATTGACAGAACCTCTAATTAGCCTGTCATTCTTGGCAGAGTCTCTTATGTACTGTTAGTTTTGTTACATACAATCATTTCCAGGTTAACTTTTCTATAATATTCCTCTTTTAAAATATAGAGGAAATACCACTCTAGGGATCTAGCTGTATACAATGTATTCACCATTTTGCAAGCAAACCTACAGGCTAGCTTCATATTTTTATTATTGCTTTGCATTTGCTTTACTTATATTTGCTTTATCTATTTAATATGCTAAAATGAGTCTGTAAATTATTTTAATTTCCAGTATATAATTCCCTCCTATATACTACAGGAAAGGTAACTTTTATAACATGGTAGTACAAAAGTTAAAAATGCCTGCCATTATACTAAATGAGATCAAAAGCATTTAGCAAACCAAAGGAGAAAGAGTTCTTCAGTATATACCAGAATGAGTGTGTCAGTGTCTTCTTATGCTGATGTCATATATGTGGTTTTAGCTTTTTTTTCGTTCTTCAGATTGATTTTTTAAGTTTAGTCCTTAAAGACACTGAAGGACTGCTTACCACTGCTGATCACATAAGACTCTGTTTCTATGCAGTGTGCAGTTCCTACAGCATTTTTCATCTTGGCCCATGCTTCTCAGTGTATATCCTTCCATTCTGCTGACTGGATGTAATTCAACAGTATTCTCCACCAAAAGCTAACTCTTCCCAAATAGCAAACAATTTCTCCACCTGACAAGGATGTTGAGAAGACAATTATATTGAAAATGTTCTCTAGGACTTTCACGTCTGATGCTTTGAACTGAATGACTGTGTCAACTAATTGGGCCGTGTGTTTAGTTATGTATATGCGTGTCAAGAATACACACCAGTGAGCAGTACTGTGCTTTACCACTACATATTTAATGTAAATGCAGATGGTTATTTCAAATAGCCCATGGAATGATTCCTAAAAGTGCATGGAATGAAGTAAGAATAGAAAAGAGCAGGTGTTTTAAGAACGATGACCCTATGAAATAGCAGTCTACAGAATGAGAACTGTCTTTCTTACAGCAATGAACAGTGTTACTGGGGGAAGGCTGATCACAAACTAACTTCCAGTAAGTTCTTCATTCCGCTACTGCTGTGTGTGACAAAAACCTGATTTGGATAATTCCAATTTTTTCAGTATATTTTTCCCAGACAATGATTATTGCTTCTGGGCACTCAAGTAATCACTTTCATAAGTGGCTGAAGTTTCTGAAACAACAGATACATCTGTTTCAGATAACATAATATATTTTGTTGGGATTCTCAAGTAGAACCTAGCTTAAAGTGCACTGAAAATACTGAAAAATAAACTCAGGTATGTACCACGAGAAGGCATCATGGTGTTAAGTACTGTAAGAAAAACATCATCCTGTTATGGACAAATTGATAGAGTGTGACTCTCAATTTCTTAGAAGTTATGGCTTACAATTGTTATTTTATGCTGTGACTTTGTTTTATGCTATGGAAAGAAGCATAGCAAAGCCTCACATATCCATCTTTACATGTTAATGCTGTTTTTAAAAATCCATTTCTACAGCTTACTAAACAGTCACTAGAGATACATGACATGAGGAAAATAAAATAAGAAATTTTTATCTTGGCTTCAACAGAATTACTTTTATTGAGATTCCGAGAAGCTTTTGCTCTTAAACAAGTATTATTCATATTTGTCTTCAACTTTCTTCCACATTCTGGTTTACAGGGACTATGCCAACTTAGATTTGGCTTGTACACTGCATATAAATAGACTTTTATACAACTGAGACCGATAGAAATATTTGTCACATTTTATTCTGATTTTATATATTTTATTCCAAACATTCTGTTATGATGATTGAAAGATCAGCATTGCACTCACTGCTGCCAATTCTCATGGGTGAGTCTTGCAATATATATTATTTTTCTCTAACAGACCATAGGCCCAAGGTCATGTGTTTATGTGACATTCAGCTTTCCCTCAAAAGAGAATTGTTTCTAACCCTCAGAGGAAAGCTTGAATATGTAAATCCTATATTATTAAAAAACCACAAACACCCTCCAAAATAAATACTGAGGGGTTTTAAAATAAAAATGTATGGATTTATTTTTTTATTTAAAGGCAATGGAATACAATTTTAGTGACATACATTTACAATCATGAGGCTAGCAACAGAAAGAACCTAAAAGTAAAAAGAAAATAATTAAAATTAAAACCAGTAATTTGCTCAAATACAGAGAAATCTGGAAAACAAACTTAGAGCTGAAATATTTTTTTGACTTTAAGGCTTTCTTAGTCTAGCTAGGTGAAGAAATCTGGGATATGGATGTTGATTTTCTACTACATATCTCTTAAATCATTGCAAGCTATGCAAAAAGGTAGTAAACTATGCAAATGGGTTGAGCAGAGAATCAGGCTACTGGTTGTTAAAGTGATGGTGTGCTAACCTGGGGAGACATGAATTAAAAATCTGTTTAAAACCCCTCAAAAACTCCTCCAGCAGCCTTCAATGTTCAGTAATTTTTTCCTCATCCAAAATACTTCCAAATACTTCAGTTCTTGAATGGCCTCATTTAGTAACTTTGCTTTGAATGTCCAGAGATGAAGATCAATGAGGCTACCTACAGATGTACTGACACGTACTGCACACTCTCATACTGGGCTTCATAGTTTTCAAGAAAATGAGGAATGGCATGGGGGCTCAAGTTTAGGGTTGGAGCTGGGGAGCTGAGGTTAGCGTGGGTTTTCTGTTCATTTTCTTTTTTAAATAGAAAGGCAGGGATAAGCAGGAGTAAAGCTTTGGTGAGGGAAAAAGAGGATGAAGAATAGACCTAAGCTGAGCTGGAAACTGAAAAACTGGCATTGAAAAGATAAGTTTTAAACTATTCAGTTTTACCTCTTCTAAAATTAGCCACTCTTGACATTCTGTTGCTTTTGTTTTGAATCAGGCTGTGTTTTCAGCACCACTACATATTTAAATGCAACCTATTTCACAGTGTTTTCAAAACAAGTGTACCTAAGGAGTTGTCAGAAAATAATGAGGTTCTGTTGAGCCAGCCACAAGAAGTAGTCTTGTATTCTTGTGGCTGAGGCTTCTGTACTAAATTCTCACTGGAATCATATCTTGTTGGGAAGCTGACTTTCAGGGGGACAACTAGTCAACTTTAGGGGGACAACTAGGGTAGGAAACAAATTCATAGAGCTGTATGTAGATTGATACAGCTAATGTTTAAATATCATGGTATACCTTTGTACAAAAACTGGCATATGACTCAAATGTATATGAAAAGAATAGTAGGGATAGAAATAACCTCTATCCTGCAATCAGGAGAGACAGGAGCACCTAGGGTGAATATATGGAAACAAACATGTTCAACTATAATGTTCTTATTAGTTGTATGTGGGTGGGACTCATGCTGAGTAAGTTTTTTTTGCACATTTAACCTATGTGAACATCACAGGGAAATTACCTTCCTCTGAACATCATTCCATAATGGATTCTGAGTCCTGCAGTTTGTGGTCCTAGTCTCAGACCACTCTAACACAGACACATCTTTGTGCTTGTATGAAATTTTATTGGCTTCGAGTTGGATGCTATACAATGACTGAAATGTTTTAGGCATATTATTTTATCCTCCAAACTGTGGGCTTAAGTAAAATAATTTACTCTTTTCCTGACAGCTGCCAATTTGGCAGAAAAGTTAAGTACCTGTTTAACTGCTAGTGTGAAACAGATAACTTGTAGCTTGTGAAACAGGAAGACAGATGTTAAATGGGGCATAAAAAGGGCTGGTAGGAGATGGCCATTTGTATTCTTCATTTGGAAGAAAAATCTGGAAAGTTTCTTAACAGAAGATTACATGGTTACAGCTAGAAGACTTAAAAAAAATTCTCACATTCCTAGGAAAACAGAGGCCAATTATTTTATCACTCTAGAGAAGCCACAGTTTTACTGTGAATTTTTTATCAGAATGTTCACAGGGTTTAAATTTTTATAGGTTTCCCTAGTCATTGATAGCTCTTTGCTAAAATTTGGCTTAAGGTGGATATGGGTGTGTTTGTGTTGCCATTATTATCTGCTTTCTTTTTGAATCATCTCAAGTCTGTTTTCCCTCATAAATTAAAAAGAATTACAATGTTCAACATCTACTTTCTCATGACATGGTTTCCCAACACAGATCCCTAAGTAAATATTGTTGTAGGTTGGTGTGGAACAAGAATGATTCCTAGTATCTTATTTGGAAATAAAATGAAATTCCACATGGAAGGAGATGAAGAAGAAGATGGATATTTGATGAAAATGAACAGCAACAGCTTGTATAACAAAGTCTGGAAGGAGATTGTCTGTACTAGGAGGGAAAATAACAGGGAGGGAAGAGTTATTTAACCTAAACAAAATTGTTACCGGAACAAGTGTGTATGAGTATACACATTTGACACAAGTTAGAAGGTAGAATAAATCAATCAAAAGAATTTGTGTGACACTTTCAAAGGAGAGAGCAGCTGGAGGGAGAAGCTGTCTTCTTCTAAGATGGGAAAAAAGAATCAGGTTTCACAAGAATCAGTTAGCTGCTTAAGAGGGGAAATACCCCAGAACAGTGCTATGCATTAGCCAGGAGCTGGGGACACACAGAGGTTGGAGACCAAAATTCATCCTCTAACACAGTATGTGAAACCACATACTGCATTTCACAATGAGAGGCCACCAACCTTTACCATTTTTTTATTGTCTAAACTCCCCTAACAACCACTTGGCAGAAGAGGGATGAAAGAATTTCTTTGTCACAAAGGAAGATGAGGTGTTTGTTGGCACTGCAATAAATATCTCTCAATACCAACAAATACCTCTGATAAATACCCTTTTTAAAAAATACTAAGTAATTTTGAAATATGCAAGTTTTACCAAGACAATAAAGATACTGAGGTAAAAAAGGTATTTAAAAATTCATTATCTTAATGGGAAACTCAAAGTGAATACAAGAATAGCCTATTTTAAAGAATAAGAAATAAATTCAATACTTATTAGTATAAAGCTAATGAAGCTTAGAAAAGCTTGGCTGAGTGTGGATATAGCCCTGCCTTGAACTTATGACTGCGGAAACAGTAGGAGATAAAATTTTCCAAATAGAAAAAAACACATGTGTATTATCCCTTAGAGGTTGGACCTGTTTAGGTAGAATGTTTTTATTTGGTCAATTTGTGCCAAGGAGGTATTCAAAGATAGGCAGAAGCAAGCCAAAGTGCAGAGGGAAAAACTGAAGATGCCAAAACTTGCTAGGACTACAAAAACACAAGCCTTGAGAGAGTTTGTGGCAGAGTACTGACTAAAAGTGCCTTGTAGCTGTGAAACACAAAGCTGTTTTGATTTCTTTATCCCTGAAAGGCTTAGTAAAAAAACAGGATTTTACCAAAGATCCTGAATTCAGGTTTTGTTGTAAAAATACAAAGTAGTTATTAAATTAAAAAAGGATAATATTGGATTAAGTGATCCAAAATTTATTTATCCAAATCTATTAAAAAAAAAAAAAAAGTTAGCACATGCCCAGCTTGGTTACATATTGATGAATTGTTTAAGGTGCCTTTCTTTCAAGAAAGCACTCTGGGATCTGATACCACCAGAGTGCTGAGTATTGCTTTTTTCCCACTGGCTTTTCTTCCTCAGCTGCCCTGGAGGAAGGAGTAACCTTCCCCATTTTCCAGGTTTCCTTGACTCAGCGTGCACATGCTGGACCAAAGAAAATGAAACAGCTTTTCTACCTGCTGCCCAGATATAACCTTGTAAAGGATCAAACCCATGTCAACTTGTAGTAATTCTGAATAAACAAATTAAACAATTACACAGCCTGTAACAGAAAGGGTGTGAGGAAAGTAAGGATCCTGTAAGGCTCAGCAGGTAAACCTCGTATCCTCCTGAGCCTTATAACTGCGTAAATGGAGACATAAAATAGCTGAGTGGTTTGCCCAGGATCTATTCTGTGGGTATGAAGTATCAGTGCTTTGGAAGAAGTCACTTTTGCAGGGAAACATGTGTGACATTTAATAGTAATAATTTCTTTTAAAAATGTATGAAGATGTTTCCAACAAACATGTTTTGTCCCTTTCTTCTCTTTGAAACTTGTTATTCTTTTTTTTTCCTTTTGATGTCAAATCAGAACTTAGGCTGGCATTATAATCTTGAAACATCTGGAAACTGTAAATCCAGAAGGAAAAACACTTTCTTGTTCTGAGGAATTAGAAAATCATACAATTCCTAAAGGTTGGTTTTTTACTTTGGCTTTCATATCTGGGAAGAAAAGGATTTTTGTGCCTTTTACACCATAGTGACACAATGTTCTCATGAGGACATTCTTTCCTACCACCAATTTTCTTCAGAAAACATGCCTTACATTACTGGCAGTTGATTCTAGTTTATCAGAACTATATTTGCTACTTAATCAATGACTTTAATGTTTGAAGGCTGGGTTCTTAAAGTGGGCATCCCTGACTCCACCTGTGCAGGACACTTTGATCCTGATGCATCATTTCAGTGATATTTGCCAAAACTGAAGGACTGGACTCATGAAGGAAGTAAGGGAGACTTGTGTAAACTTCCCATTATTTACAAGCAAATATTGCACTGGTATCAACTATTTTCTATTTTAAAATCTATCTTAAGAAAACTGAAAATTGGCAGTGCTTTCATGTGCTGAGCAACAGACTGGAAAAAAGCTTAAAGCTTAAATTCTTTCCATTAGATAGTAAGTGTTAGTGGAAAACAAACACTGGCACAGTAAGCAGCACTATTAAAAATACTGGAAATACCAAGTTTAATGTTTGATAAAAATAAACTGGTCTGGATCCAGGTGTAGATATCAACTAGACCTATGTTAGGAGGATAACAGGGGTTGCATAGTCCCAAAATCAGATTATCATATGGTATTGGACAATGGGTTTTTTTGGACACAGATTTAACTCTCTCCCTGAAAAATCAAATTCTTAAATTTACTGCTGGTAAACATTTCAAAGTCCTGAAGAGCTGATATGTAAAACACCAATTCACTGGCTAGTATTCCCTTCTAAAACGCCTCACTGTTGGAGATTGATCAGGAAGGAATTTTTCCAAGAATCCTCTAACAAATGTCCTGAAAGTATTTTTGGACAAGGTTAGTTGCAATCCAATGGTCAATGCAATGTTTGGCCACATGGTTCGTAAATTATTCTATCCTAGCTATTAATGCTTGATAGGAGGGTGGTTCATATTTAAATTTAACAATCAAGCAATGCATGCTCATTTTCAAAACAAAAATATGGAGCCTCTTCAAATAAGTGACAGCATGTTCCCGACACAGCTTGTGGTAAAACTGCCAAATGGTAAGCAGGAAACTTACTTAGTAAGACGTGTGTATCACTAATAGACCTGCATTAACCATGAATTAACATCAGCCTCTTTGTCAAGGCAATGAGAGGTGGGAGGTGAGGGAAAGAGGGAGCCCTTCCTCCTGCTTGCAGTGTGCTGTGGGAGTCATTGAAATTATGGACGAGTATGAAAAGAAGCACATACATAACTGTTCCTATAGTATGATAAAGGCTAAATCAATGTAGCCTGGAGTTACATATTAAATCTTTATAGTCATATAGATATGCTATATCTACATTACAACTGGTTTAGAATGCCTATAGGGAGTATTAGAAAATTTTTTTTTTTTCCTGAGCAGGTTGAAATAGAGCAAACTGGGAAGTTGAAAACTATATTTTAATAAGAAAAACTGAGTTAAAAAATCTGAAGTTCATGAAAAATTCAGTTCTAAGGACAGCTTTCTGACAAGAAAAGGGCAACAAAAGATTTATTTACAAATAACAGTAACATCACACTCATTTACAAAGTGGGGCCTTGCTTATCTGTTGTTCTTTGCACTAGTTAATTCTATCCAAGAATCTTCTGGAACAGCTATGTGGAAATATCCTGGGACAAGTATGCCTGTGGAGGGAACGTCATTACTTTCTAAACTCTGTATTATTTTCTTCCCATTTTTAATTGTATGCTAATTTTAATTAGTAGTAGGATTTCATTTTATAGAGTCATTCTTCAGAAAATAGAATCTAAACCTCAGCTATTCATGCAGGATTAAAGGTATTTCTATTTATTCAGATATTTCATAACAATCAGGATAGATGAGTATTTGTACAGGGAACACAGAATAACATTGGCAACGCCTTTGGAAATTAATTAAAACATTTTATAGATAATTTAGTTGAATCAAGTAATGGACTGTGAAGACCCATGTTTTTAAGGCGTGTCAGGAGCACTTGGGTATGACTGGTGTCAGCTGAGCCCTGGAAAGGGTGATTTCTAGATAAACACTACTTCAGAACCATCCACGATACTATAAAACTTATGGGCAATTGCTCTGTTTTTCTCAAGAAAAAAAAAAAAGAAAGAAAACAGTGGGCATGAGCTAGTAAGACTGTTAGTGCAGCATTCACCAGCATTATGGAGCAGATGCTAACCACCAAACCACCAGTATTAATGTGTTTTAACTGCTGAGGTGGCCCACAGGAAGTTAAAAATCTTCTCTGCAGTCTCACACACCTCACATAGATGAGACAAATCCCTGTGAAAGCATCTGGGGCCTGACCTAGTTTGCAGGGTTCAGTCAGAAACATAATGTGTGGTGTGAAAGGCTTTACAGCTCTCTGTTCTCAGCTACCTACCACGTAGGTACCCTTCTGAGAGGTTCTAGCAGAAACCTGCACACAGGAGCCTTGCTCCAAACACCACTTCTTTCTACTACCTTTGTCAAATTCTCAACAATAAAAAGAAAAAATACAGTCATTTAAATGTCAATGAAATGTCTTTCAAATCTTAACTCGTGAAGTAACAACCCATATTGACAGAAATTTCACTGATTATATAATTATTAATGGATTTATGCTTGAATATATAAAAAACCTAATTATAAAGCATTGAATTTTGTTTTAAAATATCACATACTTCTTTTATCTGTTCTTTGCCTTTCCCATTCACAACTCTTCTTGTTTACTTTTCCTTGTCTAATTCCTTGCCCATTTAGAATGTCACTGAGTATTGACAAGCATCATAAATGTAAAGCCAAGGTAGTGATTCCAACCTACTCAGCAATCTGTAGTGGCCCACATTCAGGTATAAGTTTGAGGAGTCTCTTCTAAGCATCTTAATATATGAATTAGGCCCTTTTAGACTTGCATCTAATTATTAACCTTTATCAAGTGTATAATATTATGCTTTGTCCCACTGCATCACCTCCTGTCACAAGCTTTGCCTGTATGAATCTCCAAGGGTCAAGCTAACAGTATAGCTTTACTTCATCTGCTTTATTGCTGAGCAGCATTACAGACTGTTTGTTGGCACCCAGTGACAGTAATGTTACAGAATCATCATTTTTGTGGAAAGGGACAACCAGAGCCCATCTTAATCCATCCCCCTGCTCAGGCAGGCCTAGACTGATTGGGTTGCTCTGAGCCAGTTATTCTTAAGGCATGTGGCAAACTGTTCTTTTAACTCTTCAAGTTTTATACTATTTGTTACCACTGTGTACCCAGGTGGCACTGTATGTCCCCTAAGCAGAAGGATGTTACTGATATTTCTGGATTTGATGAATGGAATGTATTTGACAATTTGGTTTTTGGTTGTTTGGTTTTTGTAGTTTGGTTTGTTTTTGGGGATTTTTTCCCCCGAAGGGGTACAAAATGTACAAAAGTTCATTAAGAATTTGGAATTTCCAAATAGCGCCATAAATAAGCAATCTGCAGAAAATTCTTGAGTTTTGGTCATCCAAAAGGTTCCCATAGTTCAATCAGTAGTGTTATTTATAGTAATATTTATCATTCAGCCATAAACATTAGAAGTAGCAAAACTTAGTGCATTTATTTATTTATTTATTTATTTATGTTAACTTTCATTGCTAACAACTAATAACTGAGGGATAGATTGTTTCTCTTCAATTACTGACTGGATCAAGATTCAAGTTTCCTCACTTATTATCCTTTCTACGTGGTATTCTACCCAGGCATTCTTCTGAAATACTGTTCATCCAAATGCTGTCGAGCTCCATGGACTGTTAATGAGCTGCTGGCTAATGCCAGTTCAGTGGTGCAGAGTGGTCTGCTAACGACTTAACCAAAGTCCAACTCATTCTTCACCTTTCCTTTGCATTTGCTCCAGAGAGGAAAAGAGGGATTTTAAGCAGAAAAAATATGGAGTGTTGCCTATCCATGTGCCTCTTGATCAAAAGTTACCCTGTGCAAGTTTGATGGGAGGATTTTACATCTTCATATGTCAAAGCAAGAAGCACAGGCCCTGGCAGGATATGTACAACTAAAACCTAAAGTCATTCCAGCAAAGAAAAGCAAGCTGCTAAAGTCTTTCTGTTGAACTAAAATAACATTTTTTACTAATTACTTAATGCTAGCTCTCCAATATGATAGTGCCTATAGATTTTTCTTTTAAACAGCCATTAACAGTTAAAAAGATAAAATGGAAACTTGTCAGAGAATTAATGAACAGAAATTTTACATCTCATCACTACTGTTCAGACTTTTAAAATAAACTGAAATACTGCATAATTTATGATGTAGGGTTAAACTAATCTATTTCAAAAATTAAAGAGTTGAAGGGTTAGTAGAAATTTATTAGGCTTGAGCAGAATATGGCATCTTTGAAGAAATTTATATTAGGCTAAGTAAGGAATGTTATTGAATTAAAATTAATGAGCAGAGAAAATGTACTCATCTGTACTGTTCCCAGTGATTGCAGGGAACCTGATTTGAAAGAAAAATAAATGGATTTCTAGAAGTTCTAGTAACTTTTGCCTAGATTAATCTTGTTTAATTCAGCCATCAAAAAAGATACATCTCTAATCTAAGGTAGTCTTCCAAGTTCACTCTCTAGTCAGTGGTGAGAAATATCTCCAGAGAGCTTCATTCCACCTTAAAATGGATGAGATTAATTACCTTTCTCAGTATCCATCTTTCTTCATTGACTACAGAGTGTAGATGGCTAATGTAGACTAAGAATGAGATTATTTCTCCAGTCCTTTGTTCTTCAAAATATAGATGTCTAGTGCAAGGACAATTCAAGGCTTTTTACTTTTTGTGAGTCTAAAAGGCAACCCAGTGAGGATGTCATAGTTAGCATCTCTACAGGCATCAATCCAGCATCAATCAGCAGAGTTTACCTGGTAATTTTTACAGCTTCCTTTGTGGCTGCTATTCCAACCAGTGCACTGAAAGCACATTCAAATCCCTTCCAGTATAGAGGCTTACTGGGTTCTTGTGATTTGGAACCCATACTTTCTTCCGGCTTCTCATGTAGCCTGTACCTGCCATGCCTTCTCATTTTAGCTGTAGAACTGGTAACAGAAAGCACTTGTTTGAAAGCAGAGAAGGTGAAGAGGCCATGAATTGCCGAGGTGAGTATCTCCAGAGAGGACGCCTTTAACACCGGAGCGGGGGGAAGCACAGCGTCCTGGAGCCTCAGTTCAGAGCGGGAAGAGCGACCGAGGGAGCGTCAAGTCCTTTACAGGACTTGCCCAGGAGCCGGCAGCTCAGCTCACGCGAGCAGCTGACTCACAGGGGGCGGCGCCAGGAGTGACGGCACCAGCCCTCAGTGGGGAAAAACCCATCCCAGGGAGCGCGAGCGACCAGGGCGGGCAGTCAGGGCGTGGCACGGCAGTTGGCGCAGGCAGGGCGAGCGGGCAGCGAGAGGGATGGTGAGCGCTCGCCTCAGGACCAGGGCCCGCTCTGGGAGCTCTGCCCCGGCGGTGGCCAGCGTAGGCACCCAGACAGAGCCGATGAGAGGGGAGGCTGCGGCGCAGACCTCGGAGTGTAGAAAGTGCCTCGACTGGTCTCTTGAGGCGAGGGTGCGCAATGGACAGTTCTGCACTCGGTGCGCCCTGGTGGAGGTCCTCCTGCAGCAGGTGGCTGAGCTGCGGGAGGCTGTTGGAGAGCTAAAAGATGCCAGGGAAGCTGAGAGGAAGCTGGGCTGCTTGCTCCAGGCCCAAACTGCGCAGGGGCCGCAAATGTCCAGCATTGCTCGTATAGGAAAGAAGGAGGGCAGCAACCCAGGAAGCTGGGAATTAGTTACGAGAAAAACTAACAAAAAAAGGAGGAAGAGGACAATTAACAACAAGGGGCTTCCTCCTAAATCTGATGTCCCCACCCAGAACCGCTTCGCAGTTCTGCAGGGGGCTAATGAGAAAGCACCCACCACACCTAATGAGCATCCCGCTGATGCACCAGTAAAGAGGATCACTACTGGTGCCTCCAGGAAAAAGCGGAGGGTCATAGTAGTAGGGGACTCTACTTTGAAAGGCACAGAGGCACCCATCTGCCGGCCTGATCCAGTCTCGAGGGAGGTGTGTTGCCTGCCGGGGGCTCAGATCAAGGATGTTGCTGAGAGGCTGCCTGCTCTAGTAAGTCCTGCTGACTATTACCCCCTTCTAGTGGTCCATGTGGGTGCTAGAGATATAGATAGCAGTAGCCTGGAGAACATTAAGAAGGACTACAGAGCCCTGGGAGAGGTGGTTAGGGGCTCTGGAGCTCAGATAGTTTTTTCATAGATTCTCCAGGACAAAGGGGAGGACCTTAAAAAAGCTAGGCGTGTTTGGCAGGTTAATAAATGGTTGGAATGCTGGTGCCATAGTCAGGGGTTTGGCTATTTAGAACATGGGGCTCCATTTGGGAGGCCAGATCTACTGGAGGCTGATGGAGCTGGTCTGACAAAGAAGGGGAAGAGCTGTTTTGGTAGGAGGCTTGCCAGGCTGGTCAAGAGAGCTTTAAACTAGATGTGTTGGGGGAGGGGAGCATTGATCCATCCCAACACTCCTGGTCAGTTGCCAGCAGCTGTAATAAGTGCTTGGAGTGATGTAGAGATGTTCCAGCTGCCCCAGCCGTTGAGTCGGCTGCATTTGGAGCTCGGCTAAGGTGCCTCTATACAAACGCCCGTAGTATGGGGAACAAGCAAGAGGAATTAGAGATGTGTGCAAGGCTACGGGAATATGATGTCATTGGTATCACAGAAACATGGTGGGATGGCTCCTATGACTGGAATGTCGGAATGGAATGTTACAGGCTGTTTAGAAAAGATAGGCCAGGCAGACGGGGAGAGGGCATTGCTATCTATGTCAGTGATAGGCTAGAGAGTATGGAACTCTGTCTGGGGACGGGTGATGAGGTAACAGAGTGTTTGTGGGTCAGGATCAAAGGGAAAACAGCAATGGGGGACATTACGGTGGGGATCTGTTACAGGCCGCCTGATCAAGAGGACTCTGTGGATGAAGCGCTGTACAGACAGATAGGAGCAGCCTCACGCTCACAGGCCCTTGTCCTCATGGGGGACTTCAACCATCCTGATATCTGTTGGAGGGACAGTACGGCCCGGCACAAGCAATCCAGGAGGTTCCTCAATTGTGTGAAGACAACTTCCTCTTTCAAGCAGTAGAGGAGCCGACGAGGAGAGGTGCCATGCTGGACCTTGTGCTCACCAACAGGGAGGGACTGGTTGGAAATGTGACGCTCCAGGGCAGCCTTGGCTCTAGTGATCACGAGATGGTTGAGTTTGAGATCCTCAGGACAGTGAGAAGAGCATGCAGCAAGCTCACTGCCCTGGACTTCAGGAGAGCAGACTTTGGCCTCTTCAGGAACCTGCTTAGTAAGGTTCCATGGGATATAGTCCTACAGGGCAGGGGGGCCCAAGACTGCTGGTTGGTATTCAAGGATCACCTGCTACGTGCTCAAGAGTGTTGCATCCCGACTAGAAGAAAGTGCGGCAGGAGGGCCAGGAGACCTCCATGGATGGACAAAGAGCTACTGAGGAAACTTAGAGGGAAAAAAGAAGCTTATAGAGGGTGGAAGCAAGGACAGGCGGCCTGGGAAGAATACAGGAGCATTGCCCGAGAAGCTAGGGACCAGGTTAGGAAAGCTAAGGCCCAGCTAGAATTAAGTTTGGCAAGGGATGTAAAAGATAACAGGAAAGACTTCTATAGCTACGTAGCAAATAAAAGACAGACTAGGGACAATGTGGGCCCTCTCCGGAAGCTATTGGGAGAACTGGCTACCCTGGATTTGGAGAAGGCTGAGGTTCTTAATGACTTCTTTGCCTCCATCTTCACCAGCAAATGCTCTGACCACACCACTAAAGTCTTGGAAAGCAAATGCAGGGACTGTGAAAATGAAGACCTTAGGCCCACTGTAGGAGAGGATCAGGTTCGAGACCATCTTAAGAACCTGAACGTGCACAAGTCCATGGGACCTGATGAAATCCACCCACGGGTCCTGAAGGAGCTGGCGAATGAAGTTGCTAAGCCACTGTCCATCTTATTCGAGAAATCCTGGCAGTCAGGTGAAGTTCCCGATGACTGGAAGAAGGGTAATATAACCCCCATTTTCAAGAAGGGGAAGGTGGAAGACCCAGGAAACTACAGACCAGTCAGTCTCACCTCTGTGCCTGGCAAAATCTTGGAACAGTTTCTCCTGGAAAACATGCTAAGGCACATGAAAAACAACGAGGTGGTTGGTGACAGCCAACATGGCTTCACTAAGGGGAAATCCTGCCTGACCAATTTGGTGGCCTTCTATGATGGAGCCACGGAACTGATGGACAGGGGCAGAGCAGTTGACGTCATCTACCTGGACTTGTGCAAAGCGTTCGACACTGTCCCGCATGACATCCTTGTCTCTAAATTGGAGAGACATCAATTTGATAGATGGACCACTTGGTGGATAAAAAACTGGCTCGATGGCCGCACGCAAAGAGTTATGGTAAATGGCTCGATGTCCAGTTGGAAACCCATAACGAGTGGTGTCCCTCAGGGATCGGTGTTGGGACCGGTCCTGTTCAACATGTTTGTCGGTGACATGGACAGTGGGATTGAGTGCGACCCCAGCAAGTTTGCTGATGACACCAAGCTGTGTGGTTCGGTTGATACGCTGGAGGGAAGGGATGCCATCCAGAGGGACCTGGACACGCTTGTGAGGTGGGCCGATGCCAACCTTACGAAGTTTAACCAAGCCAAGTGTAAGGTCCTACACCTGGGTCGGGGCAATCCCAGGCACTGCTGCAGGTTGGGCAGAGAAGAGATTCAGAGCAGCCTTGCAGAGAAGGACTTGGGGGTGTTGGTTGACAAGAAGCTTAACATGAGCCGGCAGTGTGCGCTTGCAGCCCAGAAAGCCAACCGTATCCTGGGCTGCATCAAAAGAAGCGTGACCAGCAGGTCGAAGGAGGTGATCCTGCCCCTCTACTCTGCTCTTGTGTGACCTCACTTGAAGTACTGCGTACAGTTCTGGTGTCCTCAACATAAAAAGAACATGGAGCTGTTGGAGCGAGTCCAGAGGAGGGCCATGAGGATGATAAGAGGGCTGGAGCACCTCCCGTATGAAGACAGGCTGAGAAAGTTGGGGCTGTTCAGCCTGGAGAAGAGAAGGCTGTGTGGAGACCTCATAGCAGCCTTCCAGTATCTGAAGGGGGTCTATGAGGATGCTGGGGAGGGACTCTTCCTTAGGGACTGTAGTGGTAGGACAAGGGGTAATGGGTTCAAACTTAAACAGGGGAAGTTTAGATTAGATATAAGGAAGAAGTTCTTTACAGTGAGGGTGGTGAAGCACTGGAATGGGTTGCCCAGGGAGGTTGTGGATGCTCCATCCCTGGCGGTGTTCGAGGCCAGGTTGGACAGAGCCTTGGACCACATGGTTTAGGGCAAGGTGTCCCTGCCCATGGCAGGGGGGTTGGAACTAGATGATCTCTAAGGTCCTTTCCAACCCTTACTATTCTATGATTCTATGATTCTATGTGACTACTCCATCTGCTACCACCTATTTCCTTCTTCCCCCACGGTACAGGTGCTGATATTTCCATACAGGCTCTCTGTGGAAACCTCCTTTTGCATTTTTTTGTGTGTACCAGTAAAATAAAGATTATAAATGCTAATCACCAGCATTTATTTACATTTACCAGTAATCTTCCTTTCCTTCCTATAGCAGGTTTCACTTCTGATGATAAATCAACACTTCAAGTGTTAGTGCTAATTAGCTTGTGTCATGTTCTCCACAGTATTATCACTTAGGAAGCATGTTCTTTAGGGAGTTGAGTAAAATGCCAGATGTTAAAAGTTCAGATGAAGACCAGTAATCCAGAAATTGACATTCAGCCACACTTTGATACCTTCATGTTTCTGCTTAAGCATCTGATTTCTAAAGATAGATACTTACAAAACCGAAACCTTCACCTTTAACTAAATTGGAATTTCTAAATATCAGTGCTTTAATAGTGTTTGAAGAAAAATGACAGTGAAGCATGAATAAACTTTCTTAAATCTGGCATGTTGGGCTGATAGGGCAAACAGGACAACACAAGAGGAAAATGAGACTGAAATAAATCATGAAATTCTCTATGTGGATTGATTAAATTCTCCATCTTCCCCACCCTTTTCCCTTGTATGTGTAAGACTCTAGCTCAATATCAAACATCAAGATGCTAGCAGTTTGTTTGGAGGAAGGGACATATTGGTAGGCAGAAGGAGTACCCATCAGTGTAAAAAAATATTATGGCCCTTATTTTGAAATGATGTCCAACATTATACTTCAGGGCTTAAGCTGTTCTGTTAGTATTAGCAACTGGGGACAGCCAGAGACAGCAAATGCTGTCGATGGACATTTTGTCTGACCCAGCATGGAAATTCTTACTTTGTCTGCTTGGATTGTTGGATTTTGCAAGTTGAAAATGGAGTAAAGAGAACTGAGGTAGTGGGGAAGCAGAGGGAAGAGAGGAAAAGAAATAACATAAAGTTGATTATAAAGTATGACACCTCCATAACAAAAGAAAAAAGGAACATGAGGTTGGCAGGAAGCTATTAAGTGATTCTTTGCCTAGCCACATATGCCTACAAAAGGCAAACTATCCTTACCATTATCATTTTGCCTCTCTTGTCCTATGAATCTTGCTTCTAATTTGGTTTCAGCAAGTATAACTACAATTTTGATATGCCTGTGAGGAAAATTGCCTCAGTAAGTGATGCCAGGCCCAGTCCTCATACTTCCCACATCTCATTTAGATTTAGGGATTTCAAAATTATATAGTGACTGACTAGGAGAGTGCTGTGCAGAGATCACTCATTTGTGCTGTTGTCCTCTGAGGCTTCAGTAAAGATGCTCTTTGCTTTGCACTCTTCCAGAAAATCATCTCCATATCATTATCTGTTATTAATTTCTGAACCGTATAGTCCATATGACACTCAAGCGGAGAATTAACATATCTGAAACTCTTAAGCAAAATTTCTGTTGCCAAAACTAAATTCCTGGTTTTAAGATGGAAGTTATCCTTGCCTAAGTTTAACTGCTAATTAGTGCTGACTCCGTGTAAGTTATGGTGGTTCGCCAAGTATCTTTGGAAGATATTTGAGTAGAAATCTCATGCCAGTGAAGCTGTCTTTCTCTTTATTCATGTAGACAGCGGGAGAAAGTTTCTTCGTTTTGGAGTTGTTATTAGTATCTGAGTTAAATAACGCATATAGACAAAGCAGCTTTGAGGCTGTTCTTTAACCCTCTCTGTCAATATAGAGAGATCTTCTTTCTCCACAGCAGCATTTTCAGTTGCATTCAAAGGTGACCTTATTTCCAGACTCTTGACCTTATTTCTGAGTTTTGTCATCAAGCCTTAATTCATTTGATAGTCCAAAATAATCTTAAAAAAGCTTAAATAAATATAGGCAAAGCATAAATAAAAGTCACAGATAATACGGCCTCAGTTTGCCATTAGTTATGTGAATAGGAAATACGATGACTAGAAACTGCTAAGAGGGAGAAGAATCAGAAATAACAAAAGAATTCAGGGCTTTTCATGAGCAAAGACTGAAAGGTGGCTTGATCCAAAATAGACCAATAGTTTTGCTTTTAAATATAAAACAATTTGAAATTAGTAATAGATGTATTTATTTGCCTTATGTAATTGAGAATCATATAATAATGTTCACTTACCTCATGCAGAGTAAGAAAATAATTTGGTGTTAGAGACAGGATTATAAGGAAGTGCTGTGCTTTAAAATGGTATTTGCCTTGCACTAAGCTTACATTCAGGAACAGCCTCCAGTTTCCATTGGGTTTGGTCTCCTGCATCTGTGAAACTGTGTCTCTAAACTGAAGTTAGCTGCCTTCCCAGTGAAATGGCCATTCATTAGTGGTATTCAAGTTAGTATTTGAAGTTTTGAACACAAATATTTCTTTTTCATTTACTACCCAGATACTCATTTGATACTTTTGTATGTAAATTCTCTGTGTTTTATCTGCAATACACTATATTTTATTTATCATTGTATTGTGAGTCTACGATTTTAAGTGAAGTTCTTTGTAAGTCTGAGAGCCTGGTTTCTCTGGCAGGTGTTGTTTCCCAGTTTATATTGGGTATCAACACTTCTGGTTGCAAAAGCCACTTCTGCAATAGAATTTCCATCAAGTTCATGACTTCACTGATCATTTGTACAACCCCAAGAGGCTTTATATATCTGCTTTGGAAGCTCTTGGTCCAGCACCTCAGACTTTTAAGAGCTAATTTTAAAGCTGGTTTTATTCCTTCTTTTTTTTTGTTTTCCTCCATTCTATAAATATGTTTTGGTTTATATTCATTTATGTGATTTTATTCACTCCATTTACCCATTTTATTTGTAGTTTATTTTTTTCTCTCCCATAAAGCTCTTGATTTGCAATACCTCTGCTAAAAATAAAAAAGGAAAGAATTGGAATGTGTGTTTTTTAGATAGTACTCTGAAAATAAATATTCTTTATGCTGGTTTCAGACTAATTCTAGATTCTCTAGTTTGGAGATAATATTTGAAGAAGGGTATAATTTCTTCACGTATCCTTGGAAGGGGCAATACACCCTTATCACAAATTACTGAAACAGAGTCAGAAAAATCTTCAATATGTGAAATACCTATTTGCTAACGTTTACATTTCATCACATCCAAGTAAAATTAAGATGGAAAATACACACAATAATTGCAAGTATGTTGAAGTGCCACTTGCATGTCTCTCTCTTGTTTTGCCTGTGTGTTGTGTAATCTATACATCCAATCCATAATTTATATGTAAAATATATGTATTTAAATCACAAATTAAGAATTATGTCAGGAAAACTACTGTTGGGAAAAAAACTCCCACATAAGCAAAAGGTATATTTAATAGACTATTTTCTCTTGCACAGAGGGGAAAAAAGCATAATAGTGACATCTTGGTGTTAGATAATAGAAAAGAGAAGAAATAGGAGAAATACGTATAATCAGTGTCTCCTTAAGAGGAGGCAGTGAATGTCAGTGTCCATTTAAAAATAAAGGAAGAAGGGCCTAGACTGTGAACATGGGTAAGGCTTTTATGTGAAACAGCTACTGAGCTACTCCAACTTGTCCGGACTAAGAATGCATGAAGTAAAATTCTGGGATAGTTTAACTTAAAAAGATAAAATGGAGGAATGCACAGATTTCAGGAATTTTAAAATCCTACTGTTATCTTTCTGGAACAGTCACTCATCAGGTACAATAGCAGAATATATGTATAGCCCTGATAATTTTCAGAATTTATGTATGCTGGCATATAGGTGGTGTAGTTGTACTGAGCATGTCACAGCTCACAGCATTATTATCCCCATTAGTAACTAAGACAGTCAGTGCAACTGCTATGCCAATAAAGTTGTGGGTTATGTCTCATAATCCTATATGATGCAGGTACTGAACCACTAGAATCTAGCACAATCCCATATATCCTAAAATATCACTGACATAGAATAAATCAGAATAAATGCTGTCATGAAAGGTGTGCTTGGGAGAGGGAGATAAATGGATGTAGAAGCAAAAGGAGGAACAACGTAAATGTAAAAGCAAATGTTAATTTTTAAGCAGTGATGAACCTAGCAATGATTTTGGTCCTTTTGATCCTGAGTCCTTTTGCAGTGTGCATAACAGTACTTGGGAGCACTGGAGATATTAGACACTTTAAAATACTCAAAGTCTCAAAGTGAAGAAATACGCATTGGATAAAACATGAGGCTGATGAATATATCTGAAGAGTGTCATAACTGGCCCTACTTTGTAAACAAATTAAATATATCTTCTTTCTTTGCCTTTCCCCTTCTCTTGTAGAATTATGTCAAGATAAATGCAGACAGGTGAGGAAGAAGAGCAGTGCGAGACATTATCTCTGTAATAGTGAGTACATTACTGCATGCGGTAGGTTTGGATAGACAATGAAAGAATTTACAGCGGCAATCTCTAATCAGTTTTGTCAGAAAACACTATGTGCTCTCTGAATTTTTTTAGCTGTCTATCAGAAATGGTGTGATAAAGCGTTTTATGTCTCAGTGCTTCTGCTTTGTCAGAAAACAAAGCAGAGTTGTTAGTAAATCATTCTAGCTAGCAGTATTCTGCCCTGTGATAAGAGCTGATTTTGTGTCCTTTTGTCTGATTGGGTAGAAAATCTTGCCTCTAGCTGAAGTGCCATAGGTATATGCTTTAAATGTTTAAACAACCCCCTGAATCTTCATGGTGATCCCACTGGAAATGGGCAATGAAGAAGTCTGCTTTATGTAAAAGGCTTTGTCTTTTCCTATATTAACATGTTGGTTTAGAAAAAGATGAATTTCATTTTTTTTACCGCACATGAAATTCGATGTTGCATCCATGTACATACAACTATACCTTAATGGCGCTATTGAAAGTAACCTCAGAAAGAGATCCATAAAGCAAAGTAAGTTTAAAATCAACCGTAGACAACAGAAGAAACCTCTAGTTTGTACAAAAGAGTCTTATATTCTCTATAATGCCTGACCTAAAATTTATACTCCTTTTTCTTTATTGTTATGGAATTAAAAATAAAAACAGGTGCTGCCACCATCTTGTTAGCTGCAAGGAGTAAACAGCTGGCAGAAACAAGCAGAAAAATAAATTCATAATTTTTTTTACATTAAATAAAATTATGTACCAGACAGTTCCACTTTCCTCTTAGTTAGGAAAATATAACAAATCATTTAAATGACTGCATTCAGTTGTAATGGTCAAGCCTGAGGGCTATTTAAATCATCTGAGGTCTTGCTGGTACACAGAAGTTGCAATATATAAACTGCAGTCATAACACTGAGAAACCTCCTTGGGGATATGTTTAATTTAATGTAGCACAGCCCTGAGTTAATACAGTTTATAGGTCTTTCCATATGGAGATTAAAATGTTTAGAATGGCATAATTGCATCTGTTCGGTGTTGTATGAGTAAAAATGTATAGTAAACTCTCTTCTTCTAAACGACCTCATGAAACCACAGAATAGTCCCAACTAAAATTTCTAGGATTTTCCTATGTTAGCAAAGGTTGTATGTATTAGAATCACAGCAATTAGATGTTGATAACATTAAGCAAAAGTAAGAAAATAATAATTATACTGTATTTAATGAGGTTCCTTCTTCATATTGTGCCTGATGTTCCTTTTACTTTAGCTCTTAGGTAGAACAGGAAGCCTCAAAGGTGTTGAAAGGCATGAATCTGAAAGCAGTGAATGGAGATCGATCCTATTAGTGGAAAGTAAAGTGGAGATCAGGTGGGAGAAAGGCAGAGGGGTATTACCAAAGGAACAGAAAGGATGTGGATGTAAGCCACAGCTGAAAAATGTAAACAAAATAATAAAAAAAAAAAAAAAAAAAAAAAGGAACAATTGAAAGGTCAGAATTGGGGTATGATAAAGATGTGCATAAGATCAACATCTGATAGAGCAGAAAGCATGGTCTTCTGGGAGCAGTTGAGAAATAAAAATAACAAGGCAAAGGAAAGGAGAAAAAGAAGCTGAAACAATAATGAGAAGGTTAAAACTCCAAACTAAGCAAACCCTCAAAACCCAGAAGTGTGTAAAGCAGAAGCTGCTGCAGCACAGAAGAAAAAATCCAGTGATGAATAAGTACATACTGTAAAGAGAAGAATGAACAACTACACTAAAAGGAAGTTAAAAGATCTGAACTGAAGAGGGAAGATGGGTGAGTCAGAAAGGGTAGATGCTGTATAAAATTCGGGCTTTTTAAAAAAGTGAGTATGCTTAGATATTCCTATGCAGACCTAATTTATTCTGTTATTTGAGGTCTGCAACCAGCCACATGCAAATAATCAGTGCAATACTTACTCAGAACAAACACTAATTTTCAAAGGTGAATTTCCTTCCTTTCTGCGTTGTGCCTTTTCTTCCAAATGCTTTGGGTTTTGTGCTACTCAAAAGTCTTACGCTCCAAGGAGCTGAATGGGTCTTCAGCTCCATTACTGGACATCACTATTTGGATGAGAGGAATCCAATTCCTGTCACTAATGCTGTCTGTTCTTGACAGCCTGGGATCTTCAATCAAGCTTTCATTGTAGCACATGAAAGGTGTATTCCAGGAACAGACCTGTTGTTTACTGAAATCAGAAACTGTGCTGTTAGGTTCTGGTGATGGCATATCCTGTTACATCCATCTCCTTGATGTAAAACTTGCATTTTAGGGAAGTGGTAGTGCCATCGATTCTCAAATCCACTCTGTCAGTTTTAAAAGGTCACTATTTCTATTACTGAGCACTGAACAGTCCATACAATTTACATCATGTCTCTTCATAATTTCAGTTGTCTCTTTATGTGGAAGTATTTAAGATCTAAATGACCTATAGCTATTTAAACCTTGCATGTTGCAGGACTGTACTCAGACCATGTTCTTATTCTCTTCTCAAAAAGCCTCATAAAGCTGTTTGAAACAACTTGTTAAAATGTTGGGCTGACAGAGTATATTTACAGATTTTGTTTGCCGTATTAGTCCATAAGAATTCGATGTGATCCCTATGCAATGATGTGAATGGTCTGGGTTTAATTTGGAAGTAGAGTCCTGTGGTCCACAGATTGCTTTCCTGAACTCTCTGAAGCTGTCAGGGTTTATGTTCCTTGTCAGGATTGTGTTCCTTTGTGTTCCTTGTCCATATTGCTAAGTAAAGGAAGGCCAAGAAATGACCATCGGTCCTCAGTATAAATGCCAATGACTAGCTCATGTCTGAATATCTTAGGACTTGTCCTCTCTATAGAAGAGCTGTCTTGTAAAGGGCTAGTTGGAATGAACCAAAACAAAGCCAGTGTTGTCTAACAGTGGTGTGGTGAGGATGATTGGGGATCCATTTGCTCTTCCATTTGTGTACTTTTTTTTTTACATTGCTTGCTTAACTTTCTAATAAAATCAAAGTTGTTCTTCTGTATAAATTATTACTGAGTTTTTACTATTACATCTATTGCAAATAGAACAAAATATCGTCAAATCAAAGCTGTAATTAAGGCTCACTTACTAGATCAATGATTCCCATTAGTCACATCAGCAAATGGATTTAGTGGATAACCAATTTTGTTTTGATTATATGCTTGGAGCTGAAAGATACTCCATTTTAATTTCCTTTGATAAATATAAGGAAGGACTCCCAGAGACAGTGTTTTAAATCAGGAGGGTACTGACCTGGTGAAAGTGTCTGTACATCATAAATTTCCACTGGATTATATATATATATTTTTTTTTTTTCCTTAGAACTTGACCTAAGGGATTAAATCTTGCTGAATTCTTCAGAATGGAAAGGCTGTAAAGGAATTGTGGATCCTTCTAGGTCTCTCAAAGAAATGGGCTTCTAGACCTGCAATGGTGAGCTAAATGTGTTTTCCCTAAAGACAGTATGTTAGAATTTGGCTTGTCTTCATCTCTGAGAACAGGTTAAAAGGTGTATGAGACCAATTATCTGTGTCCTTAGAAAACTAGCCATTGGAAAGACAGACACTTTTGAAGGACAGAATGTGGGGGATTGAGGAGACTGAGCTGTGAAAGGAAAATGAGAACTGTTAGAATTGAAGATTTGAGGGACTGTGAGCCATTAAAAAGTTGGCTTTAGATGCATTTATGATAAAAATCTATAGTCAGAAAGAGCTATGCAAATGACATCATTTTAGTTGTATCACTTGGTTTTTCTTTATTTCCGGTAAAAATCCAATAGTTTTGGGAGATTTTTCTGTAGTAGATATGCATAATTTTATCCATGGATTTTCTCAACTATGTATCAAACACTTTTGGTCCCAGAATATACAAGGTAAGAAAGGAGGCTATGGAATTTTGGCAGGTGTTTCTGTTAAATTTGTGGAGGCCAGCTTTTAGCATCCAAGTTGATGGTGTGCAAAGAATCTGTATCTATTCCATGTTCTGCTGAAAACAGAATCCCATCATACTGGAAGGTCATGGACTGGGAGTGAAGGGGGGATATAGTGACAGAATGTAGAGTAGTTACTGTTTGTGACAAGTGATAAGAAGCCAGTAAGATAAAATAGCCAAGCCTTTCCTTTCCTCAGTAAATTCATACATATTTACGAAAACAGGATAATTACAAGGCTAATTGCAGTTTCATTTATTGTTTTGATTATTGTCAGTTATAATCCTTACAGTTTTATGAAAGTACCTCATGCTGTGTCCCTTATCTTAAATCATCAGTGCCGTAATTGCTATGAGATAAGTAAGATTAAGGTTACATTATCCAATAGGTATCACATGCTAATTCTTTTGCTTTGTAATTTCATTTAATACATTTCTATTTGGGACAGATTTTTTAGAAAGAACTGGTCCGATAAGTTGTTTTTCTAGTTATAGCAAGTGTGGGTATGTGATATGTTGATTTGATCTTTTATAAATAGTGTTGGATACAGGGAATATTAGGAAAAAACAGCAGCACTAACTGGAGCAGTTTCAGTATAACAACTGCAAAAGGCTGAAATAATTACAGGAATTGCATCGGTCAGTTAGAAGCAGTGAAATGGAAACTTGTTTACAGATATTTATCAGTTTAGGAAGGGATGTGAGGGAGAATATCCAATTCAATTTAAGGATAACAAGGAGCATGACACAAGTAGAATACAATAACCTGTCCAGAATCAGGCTTGGATAACCAGTGATAAAATAATGAAGAAAAATGACACGGGAACTTCAGTGACTGCTAATGATCAGCAGCTCAGTTTTATTTCTAACTGAAGGAGGAATGGTGGAACCTGGCTGATGACACAGGGGGTGTACTAGTTTCAGCCTGACCTGTATTTTGTGGTAAGTGCTCAGTGCGTGTCTATGCTTGCCCAGGCAAATCTGATATGATGTGTTCCACAGCAAGTTTGTGGCAAATTCTGGAGGGCTTGTGGGAAAGCATGATACAGCAGTTAAGGACCATCCTCTGCTTCAGAATTGCTGGTCCAGCTCCTTATAACAGTTGGCTGTCTTCTTGCAGCAACTTGAGCTGCAGAGCAGCTTGCCTGCATGGCAGAAAGAAAGGGCTGCTTTTCTCAACAGAGGAACAGAATATCACTTCAATTCTGAAATGCTTTTAAGAGTCAAGGATGCTCCATATTCCTTGTTTAAGCCTGGCTGAGCATGGCTAAGTTTGTGCTCTCCTGTTTTCTGCTCTATTTGTCTAAAAGAAGGCTTAATGTGGAATTCAGAGAAGCCAAGGAATAGTAAAAGACTGCATGACGCTTTGACAAAGAGTATGCAAATGCGAGTGTGGGCTCCAGGCACTGATTACAGGATTAAAAACAAGTGCACTGAAGAGTTTTATGATCTGAGCAAGGACCCCAGTCCACGGTCAGTGTTTGAGACCATGCCTTTGGCCAGTCTGACTAGGAATACTAGACTGACTGGCCAATGCTAGTGCCTATCCTGAGCTGACTGGGAAGCACTTGGTACTCTGAGTGTGGGTTTTTCCGTGCCTGATGTATAAAGATCAGGGATGGGTCATGACGTCAAACATAGAATGTGGTGGTTTTGGTTTTGGTTTGGTTAGTTTTGTTTTTCTTTTTTTTTTTTTTTCCCCCCTGTTAAAGGAAATCATTGGCTCTAATAACACATAATATGTGGAACTGTTTGATCTTGAGACAGAAGTTTCTAATGTGCTTTATTTCCAGTTCACACACTTGCAACTGAATTGTATGGGAAGATGGAACATTGTTTGGATCTGAAGTCAACTGAGAAAGTCATCAATGTCAAGGAGACTCACCCATCTTAATTTACAAGCACACCAGAGACAAAAGTGAAATCCTCTTTTTCATATTGGGAAGGGATCTTTTTATAAGATATACCCTTTGCTTCACAGTAAAGTGCAGTTGCAATTGGCACCCCACCCTCAAAGGATATTTTACTTCATTACACTGGATGTAACAGAAGTTTCCAGGCCCAGAAATACAGTTTGTTCTGTGGGCCTCAGTGCGTTAATGCATTTAATTCAAACACAGTAGGAAAAGGTTCCAGTTTAGAGATGAAAAGGATTTACCTAAACTCCTTTAGCTTTCTAGAGACATGAATGTGCCGTCTTGGCAGAAAATAATGGCCAAGTGCATCCTGAGAATAATGCCATCAATTTACAGTAGAATTGCACCACAGATTTCATTTGGCCTACTGCTTTTTTCTGTAAAATGGTTATTTGTAGTAGAATTGCAAAAAATATACTATCATTTTACAGAAAACATGTTAAGAAAGAAAATATTACATGGGTAACTGTTTTGCTTACAATTTTGAAACATGGTATTGAAGATTTTATCTTCCCCAAATTAATGTGGATTTGAAGAACAAAGAAAGGAAAAATGATATTAAACCACTAATCATTTGAATAACAATTGCTCCCAGGGTGTGTGTGACCTTCCTAAAGGTTCAAATGTTAAGTGTGTAGTTGATTTTCAGCATAATCTTAAGAATCGTGCTGAAAGTAGTTTGGCGTTTCAGAAATACCTCTCTGCAGAACTTAGGTGACCTATCCTGTCAGAACCCACTGAAGAATTTATCTATAAGTTCGTTTGAGTTGGAATCAGCAGTAATGAGCACTGCCATCCACTTGGGAAGTCTAAAGGTCATTGCACTGTCTCTGCCCTGTGCTCAGCTTCCTTACCTCTAAAATGGTTTTGTGGGCCAGTGAACTGTGTTCAGGCTTCCTGGATCCACTGCTTAATTTTATAGTTTGTGATATTATGAATTTTTGGCATTGAACTTTGTAAGTAGTGATGTATCTATTTATGTTAGTATATGTGACAACAGTCGTGCCGCTTGTGTATGTAAAGAAATGTGTCTTAACTGACTCTAAATAATTGAAGGGTAAAGGTCTGTGTAAACAACTGGTGATTTGATTTGTTAATGCAGGGAATTTCTGCAAGAACTTAGGTTTAGCTATCTCAAAGAAATGCTACACCAATGGAGAAAGGATTCTTGTTCTTGCTGTATGGAACTTCATGTCTGAGTCAAGAAAGCTAAAAGTTCATTACTCAATATAAATTTTCTAAGCAAATTTTTAATACATGCTTGCTTAAAATCGGAATTCTGGAGTGTATAGCATATCCATAGTACTATTTCAAAGGCTTTGTGTATTAGATTAGAATGTACCCTCAAATGTGTTTCTATCTTTCTTCTGAAATATAGGTTCCCTAAAGGAAAACGTCTGAATATCTCCCATATGGCCCAACTTGTGAAGCTAAGGAATAATTAGTAATTTTCATTACTATGTATTCCATCTAAGCATAGTACTTTATGTAGATACATAGAGAGCTTACAAAACATATTGTAATATAGCAATATTGCATATGAGAGATGCTTTCACATGAAAAATTTTATTTATTCTTATTTCATTAGGCTGCTAAATCTTAATGGCAATATATTAAAATCAAACCAAAGTACACAGCTCATTACCAATACAATCCAGTGATTGTAATAATAAACTAAAAAGCTAGTGAATATGTCAAATGGAAGGGAACAAAATAAATATTTTCAGAATTAATTACTGTTACCCTCTAACCTCATTCCATCTTTGTTCTATTATGGATGTTTGTTTTACTTTGTATATTTAAGTCTCAGATATTCAATCTGCAGAAGATAACTTTTCCCATTTCTAATCTAATGACTATGTCTATCACTTGTGTTGTAGCTTCCTATATTATTCTGTTCATTTCAAACACCTGAATTGTATGTTGTGTAAAGAAGAAAGGTTATCATAGTCGAATATTAGCGAAGGTTTTCAACCATTATATAGCAATTTGTTTCATCTGGTGAGTCTATAACACATGACAGAAGAAATCTGACAGCTACCTCAGCAAGATACCTGAAGTTTGATCTGGTACTTGAGCCGTTACTCCTTTCATCCTTCTTGAGGCTGATGCACTTATTTTATTCTTCATATCAAATGATGTCTGACTGGTTGCTCCCTGGTATCCATGTGTTTGTTCTGGTGAGGACCCTAGGAGAAAAGCAGTCATATAATTTCTCTTGGTATATATCTTTTTTTTCATTTTCCCAGACTCCCCCTGGGAGAGAAGACATTGGTTAGAATATAGGAAAAAAGATTCTGGTTAGAATACAAGAAAAAACATTCTCTTTGTTTCCTAGATAGCTGTTTCAATTTGTTGTGTGCTTTAACACTGTCAAGAGAAACATACAGCTGTATCTTGAGCAGCTGTTATGACCACTTAATCATATTTCAGCACTAGTAAAGCAATTAACCACAGTCAAAGCTACACACGAAATTATCTTAATCAGAAAATTCATGCATTTCAGTAGAATAGCTATTTTACACCTTATTCCTGAAATTATACTCACCAAAGGTACTTGGTGGATGTGAGTGAGGGGCCTGTTTATTTTTATTTTTGGGAAAACAAATGGGAAAACATACCCTGGTATCTTGGTATAAATGTCCTACTGTAACTATTATGACATTAGCCAGACCTGTAGAATCTGATGCTGATTCCTGCTATTCAGCACACATAATTTTAAATCTTGCTATCTCAACTAATGCAAGCTGTTTAAATGATGTCAAAACCAGAATTATTTTCTGAAGATTATGTTTAGTATGACTCTAATAGCAAGACTCTAGAAAAGTCTTGTAAGACTGGGAACTTTCAGCTGATAAATTTAAAGCAGGTAATTTCTCCATTTGCCCCCATAAGGGAATGCATCTCAGAGGGATGCTGTTACAGCTCTACCTTTTACTCAAATCTGGTTGTGTTGAATTTTGCATAGAGCTTGTCCAGACAGTTGGTATTTTAACAGAAGTAGTTAATAGCTATTCCATTCAGTAGGAAAGGAAAGGAAAGTCTGAGCATGCTGAAGATACCCAAGTATATTAAAACAAATGCTCAACTTTCACAGAAAAAAATCAATAATCCATCATAAATTATTGCCTATCAGTCACGCTGCTGATAATTGCTATACCTCTAGGTGGCAAGTAATAGTTTCTTCTTGAAAAAATATATGTTTGGAACCACTGTATACTGTTTAGCAAATGCACAGCAGAGTGGTCTTCAAAAGGTGAAATTGCATACTATTTTAAGGTTATTGCACTACCTCGTGATTTTAGTTTTAGTGATTTGTGAACAATTAAATTACTATTATCATATTATGGTAATTCCCATCTCCTCTATTTTGTTTCTGTCATTAAATCTCAAAGCAATTGCAGTGGAGGTCTGTAGTATTATTACTGCTTCACAGGAAAAGCAGAAATGAAATTACTTGCCCAGCACACCCAGAGGCTGAATCAGGAAAGGACATGTAAGTACATGAAATAGTTAGGTTCTGTTGTCTAGTGGGACCATTTGTCTTCCATACACAATAGAGCACAGGGAAAAAAAACCCCAAACTTATTTTTTTCATCTTATTTATGTCATAGAGTAGGTGGTTGCTTCAAAAAAAAAAAAAAAAGCAATGGTCTGATTCAACAGCACAAACTGGTTATAGAGCCGCTACAAATTTAGCATGATTAAGACCTTACTTAGACTATATGGTGGGTTTAGATACTGATGCTGAATATCTGACATCATCTGCCAGTAGTTTAATGTGGATATTTTAAGAAAGAAACAAAATCCCATTCTAATTTCCTTAGCTCAGGTTCTGATTGGACGTTTATGCTTTAGCTGAAAAAACAGCCCAAATAATGATGAGGTTTATGTCTTTACTGTAGCAGACTTGAGTAAATGTGACCCTCATTTGAAAATGTGCTTTTTTGAGTTAATTAAATGAACGCAAATTCATCCTGGCTTTTGCTCTCCATTGATTTTCCTCTTGGTAAAAAATTCAACATCTCTCTACTAGAGCCACTCAAAAAACATTGTGCCCCTTTGGCATAGACTAGTAAACAAGTCCCACAGAGCTTGGAAGATTATCAGCTGCTGAGGAAGCAGACATTTGACTGTGAGCCTATAGACATACACAGCAGGGTGCATAAAATGAGGTAAAAATAATTGCACCTATGTGTCTGTTTGAAAAAATCAAAATTCCTGCAAGAGAGAAAAATAAACAAATATATGAGATGGAAAATTGTAGTAGCATCAGATGAGCTATTTGAGAGCTCTTTGTACTTTGCAGAGAGCAGCAAAAGAATTGTGTTGTGGATGTATGACAGAAAAAGAGGAAAAGACAAAGTTGTAACCAAAAGTATGATTTAAAATGTTTGTAGGTGGAAAAGAGAAAGCAGACTTAAAACACTGAAACTTAATAGTCATGAATTGACACAAAAGTCAGTGGTCTGATTTATACCATTTATACCAATTTTTGTTGTTATCCTTCCTGAACTCTATGCCCAGAGAGAAAATAATGACTTTAAATCTATCATAAATTGTGAGAGGAAGAGAAATACGTGAATTAAAAATAGTAAAGAAGACACTTTAGTTGTTTGCTTGTTACGTGTCTCAGGTAAGAAGATGTGCTCCATAGCTTTTGCTTCATATACTGCAAAAGGTGCAAGATTCTCCATGTCAGTGCCTTTGAGCTTCTAAAGTTTATGTTGGAGTACGAGAGGTGGTATTGTGAAGAGGTTGTGGCTGACACCTCAGCCATTTTCTTGTATACTTTCTTACAGAATTGTGCAGTCACAAGGGACAGAGTTTGAGACCTTTATGCTATATACTCATAAAAACATAATCTTGGGAATGGCAGGGCTCATGGTAGGTTGTCTCCAATGAATGGTGACCTAAGGACAACATTGGCATAAAAACTCTGAGTAGGACTGTCAACATACTGTAATGGGGTATGAAGGCCAAAATAAGGCAGAGCTACACTGAGGACAGTGTGGCAGCTTCTTGGCACATCTGGGGTTTTGCTGAAAAATTAAAACAAGTGAATCTGGGCTTGCAGGCATCTTTGGTGCCTGTATCAGCAGAATAGTATCCAACATAGTCACAGAAAAGAGCCAGAGCACATATGTGTAAACCCAATATGTATGTCTGATCATTTCAGTCAGGGAAGAAGCCCAGAGCAGAACAATGAGAAAATAAGTGTTATGTGAGGAAACAATGAGTATCCAGGTAAGGTTTGAACAGGTTTCTAGCTTATATTTCCTTGTGCATACACACTCCAGAGTATCCATTCAGTATACTTTGATGAATCTTCCCACAGATTGTTGGTGCTGTAAATTGCTTACTTGATTTCCTCATTTTTACAAGGGTGCCTTGGACTGTGCTTTTTGTTAACTGTCAACTACTGCTCCTGTACCACTGCCTCACTGCTTTCTTTTGTATCAGGGTGGCTGTACATCTGTAAGAAACAAATCAGACATGAACTATGTGATTTACTCGGTTTCCTTTTTCTTCACTGGTTTGTCCTCTTTCTGCATGTTTCAGCAAGTGTCCCTCTGCTTTTTGTGTCCACCAAGTCTTTCATTGATCTAAAAGAGAATGAAATACAAATACAAAAAATGAACGTGTGATATGCAAAATCCTCTTGTAATTTTTTCTTCTCATTTACAATAGATTTTGTGATGGGTTTTGTTGTTGTTGGGTTTTTTCCCCCTATAACATTCTAGAAAGCAACGCACAAACTTATTTGGGCTTATTTGGATTTACTGGGATCACCGGTACCTGGTGATATTGACGGACTACAGTGAGCCCAAAGGGCCTACAAACGACCACAAAGATGAATAAGGGATTGAAGCATCTTTTGTATGTGGAGAGGCTAAGGGAGCTGTGACTGTTCAACATGGAGAAGAGAAGGCTCAGGGGGGATTTTATCAGTGTGTATTCCATCTTGATGAGAGGGAATGAAGCCAAAGGAGCCAGGCTTTTCCCAGTAGTGCCCACTGATGGGACAAGAAGCAATGGGCACAAATGAAAAAATATTGAGTTTGATCTGAACACAAGAAAGCACTTCTTTAATCTGACAGTGGCCAAGCACTGGCACAGGTTGCCCAGAGAACAACTGGATGTGGTTCTGGAGAACTGGCTCTAGGTGATGCTGCTTGAATAGGGAGGTTGGACTTAGATGATCTCAACAAGTCCATTCCAACATCAACTATTCTACAAATCTATGATTTCTTGCAGTTCTTTTTTGCTATGTTTTGTGGTTAATGCTTGCCTGAAAGACAAACTAAGATTACAGCATTATTCTGTAATCATTTGTTGGTAATTCTGCATTTATACCTAGTAGTCCTGAAGTATTCTAAGTCTTTTTCCCCCTCTCCCTTACATCATATTTACAGCTACATGATAATATTTTCCAGGATAATTTATATAACCTTTAAACCTTTATAAATTTGTCTTTTTTCTTTTTTCTTTTTTTTTTTTTTTTTCCCAGGGAGCTTGAGTTAATAATACTCTTAATCCTCTAAATGTAGAAAAGTACAAGTTGGAACAAGCTAAGCAGAGCATCACATCACCAAACTGAATAGCAATGATAAACATTGATGGGGATAAGGAGAACATGAGACATTTAAATAGTATATTAAACAATAAAAAGCAAAAGCAACATATGGCTTTGGAAAAAGAGAGCAAGAAGTGGAGCTGTAGCTTAATTTGGAAAACAGCTTAAAGGTTTTGGACTCTTTGTGTCTGTTGATTTATCTGAAATAGGTTTCCCACTTGCTTTGAACCATTTAGAAGAAGTCAGGTTTTCACAGTCGTCTAATTGTGCAATGTGGTACAGTAGAACAGATGCTCTATTTCAGTGTCCTAAGGCTCAGCATATGGGACTTGTGGCTTAGTGAATTAAGATAACCAATCGTCAGCTTGTGGAGTGTTTTTCAGAGTTTTCTGATGTGAGCTGGGAAGATATGTTTTAACCGAGATGCAAATCTACTTTGATACTTTGGTGTCTAGATCTAAATAAAAGTAGATCTAACCTAAATAAAAGTATCCTATATTTCAGAAACATCTAAAGGATCGGCATTTGGAAAAGGAGACTTTGATCTTCACTGAAATGAAAGTTTGTATTAGTAGTATGTCATAATATATGGATTCTATAAAAATATGCAAATGTATTGGCATAACTTGGAAATAGAAGCTGTTAAGTTGGTTTACAGTTGGTTTTTTTTTTTTCTGGGTTTTTTTTGTTTGTCTGTTTATTTTTAAATTAGTGTTAATAGTTGATCAGCAAACAAAATAACTACAAATTCATGATACAGTTCCACACTAAGTTCAGTTACACAGGACTAGATGCCAAGACACTCCTCTGTGACTTGTACCTGATCATTGAATCAGATACTGAAGTTACCAGCAGCTTTCCTTCTGTAGCGAGGTTGTCCTCCTGTCCTTCATAATAACTCTCTGCTGAAATTCATTCTTTTCTTGCTCTTGCTCCTGACTTTCCTTTTATTGCTGTCCTGAATGCTAGTGCCATGAGAGTGAAGTGTCTGAAACTTCGATTACTCACAGGTTTTGTCAGAAATGAGCACCACAATGTGCTCACAGAAATATACAGTATTTGTTATTGCCAATGACTGCTCACTTATAAATTTACTGAGGAAGAGGGTAAACATTGTCATTGTGCTTTCAGCCAGTGTTCTCACGAATTTGTTAATCTGCTGTCTGAATGTCTTTATTTTTCATTTTTGTTTTCCTACCACAATGAGAGATTAAATCTTAATCACATATTAAAAAAGAAATTAAGTCAGCAACAGTCTAGGTGTTTGGTTGGGTTTTTTAAATCACACTGTTTATTTTAGACTCTTTATTTGACACTGCATCTGTATATCTATTCAACTCTGAGCATTTTGATACAGAACACAGAGACCCTGTGTTCCTCTAAATGTGTCATTTCTACTTGTAAATATTTTTTCTTTTCTACACTGCATTGTCCTGCATTTTATTTTTGTTATTAAAGGAAGCCAGGAAAAGTGACTGTGCAATAGAGCACTGTGCTTTGCAGACGAACACTGTGTCAGGACATAACATCAGCTACAGGCCCCCAGACTGCTCATACTTCTGCTTTACTTCATGCTATTCATTGACTTTACTGTTTTACTTCATACTGCTTATGGAACTGTGAGAGAGAGAAGTGGATGGAAAGATGGAGTTGGTTCTTCTTCAAAGTCTTTCTGTCTGCCAAAGACACTGTGAAGGCACAGCATTGCAAACATCCTTTTTCCTGATGGTTCTTCGTTAGTCTTACTCTGTCTTTTTTAATGTGGTTTTAGAAGATTCTTTTTTTTTTCCCAAATAAACAGTATGTCTATAGAGTTAGGCATGAGCACTGCAGCATCTTCTCTCTCTGCTACTTTGGCAGTCTCTATAACCAAAGTAGATTAAAAACAAAATCAGAAAGAAAAAACAATGAAACATTTGGCTGTTGAAACCAAAATGCTCTGTAGAAAAATGATAGTTCTGATAATAAAATTTGGAAAGCTTTTCCAGACTTGGCATACAAAGATGAGAGGCCCCTTTACATTGTCTCTTGGAATGCATGAGACAAGACTGTACTTCTGTTCTGTTCTGCTTGGTGGGACGAGGGATTTGAAACTGACTGTGACACCTTCCCTTTGAGAGAAATGAAAATATGTCTCAGTTTTATACTGATGAGAGTTGAGAACAACTGTCAAAATCTTGCTGCTTTTTATGAAAGAAAATTCTTTTTTTTTTTCCCCTGAAGTCCTGCAGATAACACTGTGAGTGGTTTTGAAAACAAGAATGACCTTCAGTGGTACAATCTCCCAGTTGCTCTCCTTATTTTATGTTTGTCTTCTGGAGATATGACAAAACCAATGGATTTGGGGATGGAGTGTGGCGACTATCAGCAATACTGCATTGGCATCGCAGCTTCTGAAAGAGAATGAGAGAGTAAGAGACTTTCTAGGTAGGGAGCTGGCAGGGGGACACAGATGGGTGCCCAATAAAGAAGATATAAACCTTACATTTCTTTAGAGTAAGCTGCAGGTCAAGATCATCAGATCACAAAGGTGGCTTACATGAGACTTCCCTCTCTCTGGCTGAGTCTGTTCTGTGAGGCTAGAGCCAAAGTTTCCAAGAATCAGATTCTACAGGGTTATGGAAATATTTATTAATTTCAGTAATATCATTTTTGAATTACGTGTCAGTTTAAAAAGAAACTTTCTCCCTAATTTAGGCGTGTCTGGTTGCAGTTTGTTTGCCATTGGTTTTATACTAATGTAAATCACTGCCTTAAATTTGTTTTCAGCCTAAGTCTGATACAAACAAAACCAACAATCCACAAAACAGCAAAGCTCTTAGTGTAAGAACTTGCACCAATTTGTATTATTAATAAGTATTTGTCTTATTTGTCATTATTTATATCAACAGGTTGAAGCGGGTCAATATTGTCTGTTTAGCTGTTGCCTTAGAGCTGTGAGAGAATCTACATCAATTGTCTGCGGGTTTGCAGTAGTGACTTGTATCTTGCCTCCCACTTAAAATAGAAAGATCTTTTGATCAGACAGCTAGTGTCTACATCAGGAGTCAATTGTCCTAGTCACCCTTTATAGTCAATATAATCAATATAGTGTGTTTTCAGATAAAGTAAATCTAAATAAAGTAACATGAGCTGTGTATCCAGCAGTGCCTCTTTCTTCTTATTGAGGTAAAGTGAGGCTAGCAAGCTAGCTCAGATGAAGGAATTTAGAATTAAGTGAGGCAAATCCTGCCAGATCTGTCAGCTCGTTATTTTGTGTGGTGTTGCACACATTTGTCCTGCACATTGAACTGCTGGTTCTGACACAAGCTGCTATAGGTGATCAAGCAGAGAGCGCTTGTCCCTTTTGTGCAAAGAAAAGCAAATGAAAGGGGTCAGAAGGCACGGAAATGACTATGACTTGTGTCCTAAGACAAGGTCAGTAAATAATATTCAGCTGCCATTCAGGGGGTTAAACAAAGTTATTTCTTATGGTTAAAATAAAAAGCTTTTATGGAGAAGTAATCTTACCAGTTACATCATTGTCAAACATCCCTCTCCCTAGAACACTGCCCAATTACATTCAAGGATTGTATCTGAGGGATAATATGTCTCAAGGCATATGGATATGGATAGAGAAAGACCAAATGCATCAATATCTTGAATTAGAACTGAAAAGAGGTGCTAAATATGTTTGCGTTTGACACTGTTAACTCTCCTAAAGCAATATTTGTAAAAGCTTTTAAAAAGTGTTTGCATCAGGTGGGAAAAATGTGATGCCATCTGTTTACTGCATACAAGTGCATGTTGGTTTGTGCAAACTAGTTATTATGGATATTATAACTGACTTGACAAGCAAACAGCTGTTTGTTTCTGCATATACCAGTACTGAAGTTTGCACACACTCCAACAAACACAAGAGGGACCATCTGAAAAGTGAACTCACGCTGAACGAGAGCAAATGAAGACAGCTTTAAGTACTGATCACAGTATAACCTTCATTGTTCCTTAAGGATATAAAAGTGAATCTGTGCTCCATCTTCTTAATTTATAATAATTTATAATAACTCTGACTTTCAACCTTTTATTTCTCTTGAATATCACGTTTATTTCTCATAATCACAGATGTTGGCAAGATGCACATGGGCAGAAATGACACTGGGTGGAAACTGAAGGGTGAACAAGCTAAAATGATACTCTGGCTCAATAGTGGTCTGAAGCCCCTGGCAGCAGAACATCTAGATATGGAGCCCTAATATCAAGTTCATACTTCATGTATGTGGCAGAAGATTCACCTGTCTGGAGTTTGTGAGCTATATATATATGTTTTCCTTAAAATTACAGCAAAGGCAGTGGGTTGAAGAAGAAAGGCAGCAACTAGCTCTGAAGAGAACACTGGTTTCTTTATTAAGTAATAGAGTTCTCGGTTATAAGAAAGCGATTCCTCCTGAAATATATGGTCTTTTTCTTACTGTCATATGACAGGGCTGACTCCCCCAGTGGAGTAATGCTAGGAGGAAAACGTAAAATCTACATTTCTTTGCCATGGCTCACTAACTGAATCCCAAAATATTAAAACAACAAAAAAAAAAAAACTTACATATTTGGGGATAAATTTCTAAGTGTAAAAGCAAGAACTGTCCCTGATTCTTCTGTCAGCCATTCACTCACTGCCAAGAGTAGCTTCTGAAGTACATTTGTGCAGCTGGATCATTAGAAGTAGCCCATGGCAACTAAATAAGAAAAGAGGAATTGTGTAAATCCATCAGATGTCATAATTTGCTTTCTCACCAAGTGCTGTGAATGCAAGTAGTCCCAGCACTCTCAGAATATAGCAGGAAACCTCTGTTCTTCCTGTCCCAGAGAAACTGTAGATTTGAAATCAGTTTTCAGATATAATCAGGTATATTCACAAGCAGAAGCAAATTAATGATTCCTCTCATGCTGTCTCTAACAGCTGAAAGCAAACTAACCAATAGGGTCCAAATTCAGCTGTGTGTCTTCAGTGGTGTTACTAATGGTCCAAATGGTTATTTTTTGGGGAGGATTTTTCACTCTTCTTGGTCGCTGACCCTCATTTTAATCAAACCTGCCTTTTTCCTGCTTGAAACAACTTTTTAATGTACAAATAGTGCAGAGATTGACTTTCTCTGATCTGTAACCTCTTCCAGACTTGGTGGATTATATATAAGGACTTGGTTCAAGGACTCACCTTCAAAACAGTTAGCAGTATAGTGACTTCCTTATTGACCACAGTTTATAAACTTTACCATTGAGTGTTCTTCCAGTTGTCAAGAAACAGAATTTACTCCTGATTGGGAAATGGAATAAACTATACCAGAATACCAATGTAATCATGTCATGTAGCTCAATTAATATAGGTAATAATACAAAAAAATGTTATGGAAACATCAAACTTCATAAAAGTGTAGTAACGCTATTGCCAAGTTTGTTACCTGGACTGGATATTAGGCTGTAACAGGAAAGATGAAAGATGTTTCAAGCAACCAGTAATTTTAAGGGATGAGACCAAGGAAGAGAGTGAATTCTTTCCTACTATCATTGAGAGTACTGTCATATCTTGGCAATTGTCTTGATTCCTGATCTAATGGAATCTCCGTGCTTGCTTTATTTTCCTTTTCTGTAACTCCTTATAGCGTACTTTCTTCCCCTATGTAGATGACCACAATGAAAAACAATGAGATCTTGTACAGGGTTTAAGAATATTTGATCCTGTAATGTACATATGAATTTCATCTTAGATACTTATATGTCAAATGTGAATCTTCATGGCATTTAAGAAAGATTTTTGCGTTTTCTTTGAAAAAGTGGTATACTAGATGAAGAGCAGTTGCTCAATTTTATAAATGAAACTAGACCAAAATAATCCAATTTAAAAATAACCTTATGTCTCCAGTTGTGGGCTTTACAAGATAAAACAGTTTTAGAGACTAGCAGCCAGTTATTGTCCCTGCCCATGGCAGGAGGGCTGGAACTAGAAGATGTTTAGAGATCTCTTCCAGCCCAAACCATTGTGTGATCTTCCGATTCTGTGCTTTGTGTAATCTTTGCAGATATATATATATATTTTTTTTGGTTATGGAACAGAAAATATTAGTTGTGTTTTATGTAACACAGGCTTTGCTGTCTATCTGCAAATCTCATTTTCTAAAGCACAGTATGAAGCAGATACATCCTTTCATCTTTATCCACAGAGATACTGATCGGGGAAAATATTTATAAATAAATGTTGTCATTAATAATGCATTAATTAATATAATTTGTGACCTAAGGATACAGTAAAAGTGGATTAAATGTCCAAGATGAAAGTAGGAATTGAAGCAGAATGTTGTGCTCCCGGTTTTGCCCTGACAGTATGCATGTCTGCTAGTCTCTGAACCAACCTGCCTTACTGGATGGAAAAATATTTCTCTTTTGGAGAGATATGTAGCTCAGTGGATATACACAGGTGCTTGAGTGAATTCTGTTGTAGTTGAGAAACATAAGTATTTGATGGCCATATAAGCATTGAAACCTCTTTGTGGAAAAGCAAAACTTTTTCTTGTTTTCTATATTTTATTCTGGAAAACAGAAATTCTCAATCTTTTCTGAAAGCAGACTATATGATATGAGTCCAAGGTTCACTGTAGTGCTTCTCCCTCCAGCTTTGCTGGCTTCTACTGCCCATTTTGACAACTTTGGTACAGAAACTGGAGCTTAGATGCACTTCTTGACTTTCAGCCACTAATTTGATCTCCTTCCCATCGTCCTCAGTTCGTAAGCCACTAAACCCACCATACTCAAAGGGAGTCACAGCGCAAAAGGTTAAAGATGCTAAAGTTTAAGATTATTGTGGACAAATTCCTACCTTGTTGCAATGTAAAACAAACAAGAAAAAAAAAAAGCTATGAGACTGTTAGTAAGACATGTTCATTGTGGAATAAACAAGGAGTCACAGGAAAAGCTGATTCTGTAGCAAATGATTAAGGAAAGCCAGAAAAGATAACTGTGATACTGTCCATTTAGTCACATATTCCAAATGCACCAGAGGATCCGAAGATGTGCGTAAACTCATGGTAGAGAAAAAAATCAGAGAGCTGAGCTGGACCAAACTGGTATAGGTCTGGCAGATCTTGTTTGTAATACTTGCTGTGTTCTACCAGCTGGGCACGACTGAGTTACAGAGCAGAAACAGAAGAAACCAGCTGTACATAGGAGGAAGAAACCTTTTAAGTTATGAGCATTGTCTCCTTGCCATTTCTCTTGCTATATGGTCACAGCTGGCAAAGATAGTGATAAGGTGTGAAACCCCTTTAAAACAAGTAGTAATCACAGGGATGTTGAGGAAACAGAAATGAACAGGCAGTGAATCTTTTGCCTTCCAGTCTTCTCGATCTATTTATAAAAGTACAGACACCAGTGTTGAAACTAGAGAGATTAGATTTCATTATGCCGAGAAGTTTCTCCTGTGAGGACTACATTTGTCATCCTGTATAATGAAAACCTGATTTTGACAGTTCCATCTGTAAGTAACACTCCACCATGCAAACGCTACGCTGTGACTCATTGTACCACAGAAAACAAGCCTGCATTTGTAGAGCAACTTTCCATTTTGTCTTACCTACTCATGGGGTTTTTTAATTTCTTTTATGAAGGAAGCTTTTGTCCACAGTTGTTCAGCAAATAGGATCTCATCAAGTGCATCATCTTCATCTTGATAGAATTGATTCAGAAGCTGAATTATATACTGAGTAATTGGAATGACCTAGCAGAGAATGTGCCTGAGTTTATAAATAGGATTTGAATTCAAATAACATATAAGTAGGTAATAAACCAATCTCCAGATTTCCTGGTAAAGTCTCATTATGAGCATTCAACACCTCCTTGATTAGGTTGCTCTCCTAGTATAAAATCCGGTTTATTACTTTTCCTTTTAAATTACAAATTATTCTATTGAGCTGAAACAGGACTTTGTAACTGAAAGATTTTGGGACCTGTTCTAGAGAGACTGGAATTGGTTTACTATTCTTTTACTTTTTATGTCATAGCATGGCATCCCAACAGGGGAAAAAGTGGTATTTTTTTTTTTTTTTTTTAAGATTAGCTTTCCAGGTTTCTATTATCAGAATATCCTTATAGAGCAGATTTTTTTCCTCTGAACTTCGCAATGGGAATGATGGATTCTTGGCGTTTCACAATACATTTTGAGTATTATTAGTTTGAAAGTTTTCTTAAGATATGTTCTAAAGACTATTTCAGAAATTCTCCTTCATGGTTTCTTTAGTACTATAATACAATAGATGAGATTTGAGAATAGTTTTTAATAAATATAAAAGTTGTTGTAAGCTGGGTGAGAGCTTAAGGGCTAAGAAATGAACAAACCTCAATATTCTGCTTGTATTTGTCACTCTGCTTTAGTTGTCTTAGGGAGAGTTTTTCCTGCAAAACAGACCTAGATGCATTGTTTCAATGCATGCAAAACAAATGTATAGGGAATCATTGCATGCTTTGGTGTGGACAACTGAAGAAGCTACAGATTGCCAAGATATGTTCTGAGGTTTGTGTTTTTGGTATTTTGGTTTTTTTTTTTTGGTGGGTTTTTTTTTTTTTTGTGTGTGTTTTTGTGTTTGTTTGTTTTTGGTTTTGGTTTGTTTCTGTTTTTTCCCTGATTCTTTGGGTCTTTGGGTGAGTTATAGTTATAGATGAGATGTGGGAACAACGAACTAGAGCCCTGAGGGCTATAGAGCTGCTTGTGCTTGTTTGACTTGCATAATTTGCTCTCCTCTTTGGGTTTGAATGGGTTACTTGAGCTTGACTGACTTGCAGTCAGGAAAAAATGTCCTCATCTCTAAGTAGCAGAATTGTCTGGCCATGTCACCCCAATCTGTTCTATGCCAGCCATGGTTATGAGTGATAATTGTTTTTTTTCTAATTTCCATCTGTTTAAAATTAAGTGGAGCAAATTTTGTACAGAAGGAGGGACTTTGACAGACATGAATCTCTAGAGCTCTAGACTATTGTCAAAACAGCAGTCTGAAACTACAAATAGTGGCCAAAAATGTTTCTATACATAGTCTAGACAGTCCCAAGGTCAGTTGTCAGTTTTATTAACATCTCAATTAAAAAGTGTATCTGGCTTAAGGTGGGATATCTGGTTGCAGACTAGAAATGAGTGTACATGTTCTAATGGTTTGTTTTCTCCTTGAAGTGTAGGAAATCATATAGTGAAACTGCACTATTTCTACTGGTTTTTGAACTCTGAATGACAGTTTCAAAAATATACAGGGTCATTTTTTATCATTATGTGGCTGATCCAATATGATTTAAATTGTCGTACATATCAACGTATATGCATGTTTTATGTTAGCAATTCCTGTTCGTATATTCAAAAGAGCTTTCCATAGAACTTGAACTTCTGAGTGATTATGCAGTTTACAGTAGAACTCCTAAGTCAGTGTCACTTTTGAAACGTCGCAACTTAATATTACATTGCCATAACCTAAAATCAATGTGCACTTCTCCTTTAAAAGCTTGCATACGTGGTGAAAGAAGAACGAAGTAACTGGAGGTGTAAATTCACTGGATACCTGAAGAGGGATTTATTTCCTGTGTCTTATTTATCCTTCTAACACACTGGGAATTTTCCCCTGCAGACAGCCTTAGGATTCCACAAGCTGGGCCTGTTGAAATTTAACCTTTCTGGCTCACCTTATATTTTTTCTCATAATTCCCATAATTGCCCCATTTTTACTCTCGGAAGTGAAAACACAGTCTTCTAGTGCTTCAGATGGCAAAAACCTTTTGAAGAATAAGCTGTTAATACTAATAACAGTGAAGCATTTGAACGCTGCAGTACTATATAGGACCTGTCAAAACCCTTAAATGAGTGATTCTTCCCACCACCACTCCTGCAGAGGGGCACCTGGAGTCAATTAATTTGGATTAAGAGGAAGCAAAGTACGCTGTCTCTGGCCTTGCATGATAGATGAAGGGGATAATGGTAGTTTACTTGGCTCTTTTTCCCCTTGTAGCTGAAGAGTGTAGTGTTTTCTCACATGTGACTAAGAACTGTCAAATCATGGCAAGTATTTTATTTATTGATTTATTTATTTGGTCTTACAGGTCATTAGCTGTTAAGTTTAAAGGACCTTAGGGAGTGGCTGTAGAAAGTAGTGCAGAGGAGGGTTCTGGGCTAACATTTTGCTGCCCTGTCTTGATTTTAGCAAATGAGAGAATGTATGCAGTTTAAGACAGATGGCAGTTCTTGACATATGATGAATAAAACTAACACTGAGAGCCTTTCTGGGGTTGTGTGTGTGGTCTGTTGTAGTGAGTGATGTGCAGTACATTAAGCTTGTTGCTGTTTTAAGGCTGTATCTCTAGCTGTTTTATAAGCTGATAGAAATCTGTGGCTGTGTTAGTTTTGTTTGCCTAGTAATATCTGAATCTTTCTAACTGAAGAACTTTATCTTTTCCTTGATGTTACGGCATTTGATTTTTGACAGGTTTTGGGTTTTGCGCTTTTTCCATCCAGAATAGTTTAGTTCCTCTGGCAGTTGTGCAAATAAGGTAGAAAGAACCATTTTAAATAATATTGCTTCTTGCAGTATAAATAATCTTTGCTTAAAAATTCTAGTTGAAAAACCCTTGCCATTAAAATATTAAAGAAACAAAAATCATGCTGATATCAAAGTTTAGCTTTTCCCTAATCAATGCTGTGAATACTCTTAGGATGAGCAGAATTGTTTTCACACTCTAGAGTTACTAACTTCCAACAGAAATCTATTTCTTTTTCAATCTTACATTATCCAAATGTTGCAATATTTTCTTTATTGAATGGTTTAAAACATGTCTAAAAGAAAATTAGATGGGCTGTTCCAAACAGGGTGAAAAGAAAGACCTGAAAAGGGACTATAAATTATGAGATTTAGATAATGTTTACTTTTACCAAACTCTGTAAAAATGTATTTCTTGTGTAATTCTTTCTTGATAAATATTAACTTCACTGTCCTAATGTGGAAGTTTGAGATTGTACAAGCATTCTTACTTAAAAAAAAAATTATTTCTACTGATTTCTATTAGAACAATTAGGAAACTTTAAAAAAACTAATTTGTAATTTATAATCATGTTGAATAGTGCTATCTATTTTGAATCAAAAGAGTCCTGCAGTTTAGCTCAATTCACATTAACATTAATTTAAGATAAAAGATAGCGGTTGAATATGTCAGTTATCCTTGAATTGAACATATAAACCTAGAAAACCTATAGTTAAAATTATGCAAGAAATAGACTGAAGAGAACCTTAGTGTAGATGTACATCATTAGGAGATGCAAAACCCACTAATTTCTGTACTTTTTATGTAGATTTTGATTAAGATTTTTTTTTTTTCCCTGGAGTTCATGGACTTCTTTGAAATTTAAACATAAGTATGCATTCCCAGGATTAACATAACTTGACTATGGGAAAATTACTCTTTTAATTATGTTCCTCGTATGTTATCAGCTTTAGTTCTATGTGAATATAATACTTTTGTGGGAAACTATATTTCCTACAAATCAGTGGATTTAATAAATAAACACTAATCCTAACTTAAATCCCAAGAAAATGTTAACTTATTTCTAACGAGCCAACATCCTTAAATCCTTCTCAAAATCAAATAACCAATTTTTTTTTTTTTTATTACAAGATTATATATATTTTCCAAAGCCCTTCTTGTGTTCCTGGTGCTGCTATTCGAAGTGCATTAGCTATTGAAGTACAATTACAAGTTCTGAAGAACAGCGTTCCTGGTAACATACAGCCCCAAGCCTAGAGTGGTGACTGGGAGAAGCAAACTATTGATAAGAATGCTTGACGTGTCTTCAGTTTCTTCCATGTTACTGAATTATCACAACAAACAAACTTGTTTATTCAAATTATGACTAGAAGAAAGTTTGTGAATGGCTGTATCTCCTTTCAGTCTCCTTTTTAATATAATAGTTCAACCTATTTATAGCATTATAATAAGATGAACAATAAACTGTTAACAACTTGTCTTAATTATAGTCAAAAGTAACCAATGAAACATGAACACAAGATTCCCAGTAAGAGTTAAATCTGCGGTTGTTAATAATACCAGTAGAGGGAAAGATGGAACTCTGGGAAAGGGCCATTTCCTAAAATTAGTCAAAAGATAAAGTTCGTTAATTTCACCAACTCATTCCAGTCCTGAAAATGCAAGCTGAATAATTTGGGGAGATATTCTAACAAAAGGGCTGAATTGCTGCTGTGAGTAGAGAGTGTATCTCGGTCATACTAAATGTCACAGTTTCTCATTTAATTGTCTTTTTCATGTAGGTACATGCAGATACAGAGAATATTCCTGAGTTAGGAAAAGGAGAAACAGGAGAAATGATACTACAATTGAACAGAAACACCCCAACATCAGAAAATGACAGAAGCTGTTTGTTTGGGCCTATTTTATTATATGTAAATATGACTTCCTCGTTTTATGGGTGTATAAAATCATTACAGGACCATATATTATTCTGCTATCTGGTTTGGCCTCAGTCAGTGCCATTCATCATGTGTATCATGTCTTCTCCATCATTAGTACTTTCCACAGCTTCAGTCCCAATCTCTTGCCCAGGATCCCTGTCTCCCCTTTTTTCACTTCTGACATGCTATGTTTCTTTAGAGCTGATGAAGGTAGTTGTCTGCTTTTTGATATTGTTTAGATGGAGACATTGGAAATAGTGGACAGATCTTGTTTCTGTGTTCCTCTTCGGTTTACAGCCTGCACACAGCATGGTCTAGAGCAGTAAGGAAATGGAAATTCATACAGACCCCTTGACAGCTGCAGCCACAATTAGCAGATAATTAAGCTACCCAAGTCCAGCAGGATTCTAATGATCGTATACATGGTTTTTAATTTTTTCCCCCGAGTTACTTAGCTATAGCAAGCAGACGGAGCTTCTGACTTCTTCTGCAGTAGTCTGTAACACTTTGTGAAGAGGTAAAATGTGGTTAAATCTGATCAAATGCTCTCAGATTAAGTGAAAAGAATATGCAAGATAAGCTTTGCAGCTCTTTGCAACAAAGCACACAGTTTGTAAGCCTTAAATGAATGATTCTTTGGTTTTTGTCAGTTTGTCAAGACAAGCTCTTTTACTTTGATCTTGTTTGGTCTGAAGCTTTCCTTGCACGTGCACACCCAAATCACTTGACATAGGCATTTGGAGCATGAAAAATTCCAGCCTAAATGACTTCAAAGTTCATGATAGCATGAGCAAGTAAAAACTAGGTCTTTCCTTAGGAAATTTGGACAGCCTTGTTGGTAAACATTGTCACAAGCTCTGTCCCTAAGAATAAGGACAGATGTCTTTCCATCACTAATATTGCTTTCTTATGCTAATACCGTTATCTGAAATGAAATATGTTACACACAAAAAAAAACCCCAAACCCCAAAGAATGTCCATAAATCAAAAGCTCAGTGTTATACAACAATACCCTTCAAATTATGCCTTTTGTCTGAACCTATAGAAATAAGATACAATGCTTCCTCCATTCCAATAACCTATTCCTTTACAACCAAGTTCTGCTATTGGATATATGTGATGCTTTCATTGTTTCACAGAGAATGGTTTGCACTAGGCTCAAAATTAGGCCTTCTTTGTTAAATATATTTCTAATTAACATAATGGAAGTAGCAAGAAATACAGATGGGGGAGCCTTGTTTTTGAATAAATGGCATTGGTAGGGTTTTTGATCTCAGATACCTTTTACCTTTTTAGAAATTAGTTACACTGAATTTCTATGCAGATTTTAAGAGCATTTGGAGACCCCGGCCAGCTGGCTGAAGTGCAAATTCTACTATTAGCCAAAAAAAATGGAAACAGCCCAAGAAATAGGTCTTCTGCCTACTGATTCTGTTTCAAGAGATTGTGAATGTTGGCTGGCAGCCAAGGTTGTTGGAGGGTTCCAGTGGTAAAGGCTGAGCAGAATACATCCTGCCCACATGGAAATTTCGAGACTATTTAGCTTGTCAGTCCTAGCTTCTCTCTGCAGCTGAAATCATCTCCTGTAACACATTGATGAAGCATACCACCCCTTAGCAAACATGCTAATTCCAACAGACTATTTTGTTTCTTAACTGCACTTGCAATATAGTTTAAGACTAGGATGTTGATATGTTACCCCTACCTGAAAATTTAAAACTTAATGTTGTTTCTAGTACTAGAGAACTGGATTTTATATCAGCTCAAAAAAGATGCAATTCACCTGCTAGTGTTCAATCAAGCTTTTGGTTGTGCATCTTGATGAACTATTGCTGCAGACTGGGTAATCATTTCCACTAAGGAGATTTTCCAGTCTTCTTTTCATGTGGTCCAAGAGTTCTTTTTCCATGCATATCTGAACCTTTGCTGGCACAGTGAAGCCTACTGAAAATGTTGTGGGTTTTAGAAATAAATTCACTACTCTTTTTATAGTTTATTTATGGACTCCAGTAGTGTGTAAATTGCTCATTGAAGACAAGTAGCCTCCATAATCTTTCTGTGGTCATCAGATCTTGTTGAAACTAGTCTTGAGTGGTACCTCTTCTGAACCTGGGTAAGCTATGTTGGTTGTTTCCCCCTCACCCACTGGAAGGCATATGTACAGAACAGTCTTCTATCGTATGCAAAAGAGGTACATGGTTTTAAATTATGACTTTTTTTTTTAAACATGTGATGCAGATAACTTTTAAAGAGTTGTGAATAGTTTCTATGTCCTTGTAGTAATCTTTCCTAAACTTTCTTAAGTACATCGTTAATACACTGTAGATAAAGTGCTTCAAACTGCTGGCTATTTATTTTTTTCAAATCTCATTCTTCATTTTAGGTGATTTCAGGGTGACTGTATCAGCTGTTATGAACCCGTGTCACATTTACCAATGAGGGAATGTGATCACTTTAAAATGATAGTAATGCAATTTTCTGTAAGGAAGTTCTCATTTGGTCTCCAAGATAAACTTCTACGTACAACCAACTGTACTTGTGGGCAAATTGCTTCTATATGTACATAACTTGTTTCCCATCTTGTTTTGTTTGCAGAAGAATCGTACTTTTTGAGTACCATTTGAGCTAATGTGACATAGAAAGGCTAGAGATGAAGTGGGAGAACCTGGGTAGAGTATGGGGGGTGTGAAGATAGGCAGGGATAGGATTGGGCCCTGCTTTTTTAGAAGAAGGAAGTGTAAAGAGGATAACGCATGTGAAATCTTAATATTGAGGGTAAGGAGTGGTGACACTGCAGTGCAAATATGGAACAAGAGCAGACCTATGGCACAGAGCTGGGAATCCATGCTGTTGTTGCCTAGATGTACTCTATAGCAGCAGCTTCCACCTTCAGAAACTTTGCTTCTGTACTTGTGAGGTGTGGTAGCTTGTATTTCAGTTTTGAGGTGTTTAATTTTTTTTTTTTTCTTTTTCTTTTGTATTGATTCTTTCTGATGTGATTTGTCACAATTAATTTCATTTGATATTTTCCTTATTTGAAAAAAAAAAAAAAACCCCAACCCAATAACATCTGCAAAATAATACAGTGGCATTCAGCTTTCATGCTAAGATTTTTCCATGAAATGCAGCACAGAGTAACTTGTTCTATAATAAATTGTTCATTAAGCTTTTTAAAATGTAAGTAAGAACTACAGAGGAAGTATAGCAGAGGACAGCAGTTTTGTTTGTACAAAAAAGAGCAGAAATGTGAGAAGAAAGTACATTTTATCTTCAGCCTAATTACCAAGATAGAAGAATAAAATCTTGATTGAATACATGCTGAGTTAAGTCTTTGGTGTAGAAAACTACCTTTGTTTTTATGCATTTGTGCAGCTGTGAGTCCATTTATCTGATTTTCCCCTTTCCATCAGTCCATGGAAGTCCATGTGATAGATGAGCTAGTGCTTGTAAAAGCGTCCACCTGATTTGCTTTTTGAAACCAGGAAGCCAAACTTGTCCCTTGGGCAGCTATTTTCTAATTTTTATACAGCTTTTTTTTCCAGGGTGAAGAATGCCTTTCCCAGCCAGTGTGTGTTGTTTCTCAACCAGTGTGTGTGCATGTGCGCATGTGTTGTTCTTTAGTGCATGGGAGGGAAGAAAGAGAATTTGATTTTGGCCTTGTATTTTGGGCCATTAAACCCGTCTTTTCTAAAAGGCATTATGAGCTATCAATAGCTAAGTACACTCCAGCATGTGTATTGTTAGACTGTTTGCTTCCTTTTTTTAGTCAAGAGTGGCACTCAGCAAGCTGGAGATACTGGGGGAAAAGAACTGCGTTATCTTTTACACCTATGAAGAAGCAGCTAGGAATGGTTTTGATGTTTTTCTGTGGGTTTAAGTAGGACTGGGACAAGAATGTGGTTAAGCTGTTTAAAGTTCACCAAAAAAGCCCAAGCAGTCCCCCACACCCCAAATCAACCCTGCAAAAACCAAACAACCTTAGCCATGCACTAGTTATTGGGAGTTGTATAGAAAAATTCTCTAGCTGGCCTTCAAAGCCTCAAGCAGATGTTTTTGTCTTTGAGTCTCCGTAGCTCATGGCAAAGTGATTGTCAAAGCTCATTGTGCCAGTGATATTAAAGGTCCTGTTTAGTGCTGTTGGTGGAAATGGAATTTTGACTTCTATTGTAAAACTTTCTCCTAGAGCCTAGTTTTCATAGTGTTCCATGGTGTTAGCTTTTTTTCCTTACCATTTCCTTAAGCAGTTATATCCTGAGATGTTCTTTGTCCTTTACTTAGTCCATTTACTCGTTATCATTATTAACAATCCTGGATGATCCTATTGCTTTCTTTTAGCTTTGCTCCTGGATTTTTACAGGAGTATGAAGTGATTCTATTATGGTTATACTTCAAAGTATTAAAATAATGATTCAGAAACTAGATAGCTAAGCTATTTTCAGTAACTGCAACATAAAAATCTTCTGTAACATTAGAAGTATCCAAATTAGAGTGAGACACTGCATTTTAAAATTGAAGACATTTACTTAATGAAGTGCCAGGCTTACAGAATCTTATAACTTTGCTAGAGAAAGCGACCAGCAAGTCTTCACCAGATATATGTTGCCATTTATTGTAAATTTTTCTGGACTTTTTAGACCAGTCCTTTAGCAGGAAACACTCTGCAATGTTCACATTTTGGTTTGAATTCACATGGCTATAAAATACCCTAGTATAATAGCAAAGGCAAGAGAACATGAGAGAGGCAAATGAAAGTCAAGTTTATTCACCAAATAATACATTCTAGAGCAAAATACTTTTTAGGAAAAGCCTGACTTGCATATATTGTAATGATAGCTGCTTTCTGCCATTAGGCACTTCATCATTCTAATTCAGAATCCCTTTCAGTACTTTCAGAAAGTCTCTTTGCTGTCTTTGGATAAACCAATAATTCTTTTGCATTGTCGTAAGCATAAAATAAAACCAGTATTATGATTTTTAGAAAGACATATACTTTGGAATACTCTTGATAACTTTAATCCTATTCTGTTTGACAGAAGAGAAGTCTCCAAGGTGATTTAGGGGACGGTTAGATTTACAGTACTTTAAAGAGAGCATATATACTAAGAATGGAAGCAAAAAGGCTTGGCCAAATAAGCTGCCTTAAAGGCAGATATTTACTTATACAGACCTGTATAAATTCGACTACCTAACAAAAAATATATATCCAATTTGCTGGTAATTCTCTCATCTCCTTCAAACTCTCTATATAACTGCAAACTAAAGACAGATAAGAAGGTGTAAACTCTAATGAAGTGGGTAGCAGCCCTGGGTCACTTCCACATTGACAGGTTGCTATAAAGGAACTTAGGTTTGTTAGATTAGTAGGACTGCAGAGGGCACAGGAAGGAACAAACTGTAAGCCATCAAGTGTCTCTTAAGCAGAAAATTACTTCAATGACAAATGATAACAGATGCAGTACTGTTGCTGGTAAACTTCAAACCTGCAAAATGCCTAAACTACTAAGGAAGAGGTAAAGTGGTGAAAAAACCCCCACAATCCCCCCTCCAAGCACACCACAAAACCAACCAACCAACCAAAAAACACTTCGAAAACAAAAACCACACAAAAACCACCAACAAAACCATAGCTCTGTGAAAGCTTGTACCTTAACAGTGCTCATGCCAGGAAAATCAGCAGGGTAATCTTCATTTCTATGTTTAATTTTAGTATGAGATTATATTTGTGTTTTACATTTTGCTGGCCTCTGGCTGTGTCCTTTCCACTTTCCCCACTTACTGCTTCCTGCTAAATTGTGTTGTTGAAATACATTCTAGCAAACATAACAATAATTGACTCATAGAAAACTGAACCTGAAACAGTGAACAAGACCTGGGACAGCTGTTACTATTATTATTATTTTTTTCTTATTAAATGGGAGAAGTTAGGTACATTGGTAGTAGACAAGACCTTGCTGCAATGGCTATTTTACTACTGACTCATTTGAGCACTTCAGCCAGCTAATAGGCCTTTATAGCAAAATTAGTAAGCAGGAGTGTTATAAATCAGAGAGGTCTTTTCCGCAAAGTGGAGATTATCAGTGCTTAACATCTACAGAAAGATGGGGGGTTAGGAGAATATCACTTCATCATGGAAAACATGCATCATGTTGTTGCACACAAAAAATTTGTCCATGGATTTCTCCAGAACTGAATCAGTTTGATTTGTGAGCAAAGGAGTTCATAAATTATCCAAGACAGACTCACTGACTGCCAAAATGCAAAATTCTTATTAAGAAATCAGGATCCTGTATCAGGCAATACCTCATGTATGCAATACAGCAGATGAATAGCACTGAACTTGAGCTGCACAAGTGAAAGAATAATCAGTAGTCCTTACTTCAAGAAACTTTGGGCATAGTTATTTTCAAGTTACATTCAACTATATGGAGTTTCTCCAAATAGAAAGCAAAATATCTAGCTCATGTTGCTTTTGCTGGGAAAAAAAAAAAAAAGGTGTTGTAAGTGTGAAAACTCTAGAAAATGAAAAACTGAAAGTATATTTGTGGAAAGTACAACCTCTCATTACTAATTAATAGATCCCCAAATTATACCATTATTAATTGGAACGAATTAATTACGAATCTGTACTCCAAAAAACTTGCTTTCTAAAGTCTAAAATAAATCTGAGAAAAGAAACTTTAAGTGGGAAAGTCAGACGTAATGAGATTGTGACCTAGCGGAGGATTTGATTTCCTACTGAAACAGTATAACCCTCTGTTCTGTGAGCCTATTTTTATCTGCATAGCTCATTACATATAGGAAAGAAAATAAAATATACATGTTATTTATTTTGCTAGAAGAGTATTCATTCTTAGGTTTCTATGGACTGAGTTACATTGGTGCATTATGACAATATGATTTTCGTAGGTTGACAGGGATGATTAAGGATTTTGGAAATACTAACATATAGCAAAAATACTAGTCAAGACTGCTAGGTAATTGATATGCTGATCACAAACACAATAGAAATTATATTCAAGGAAACACCTAATTTTGGCCAAAAATATAAAGCAAAAATAAACTTCATGCAGACAACTGGTATCTGTTCACTGCCATCTTATAAAATGAGAATTTTTGTTCATTTTATCCAGAATGCCCAGATTTGGGTGGGGATGTCCTGCTTACATGATTCCTGGGGACAAGAAAGAATATATTAGGTAATGAGCACTGATGATAGACACCAAATACACCTATTTGAATGGGAGTTATGTGTGAGATTTAGACACCTCCTTTTTATTGTGTTGGTTCAGATGCAAAGTTTTACTCTTCAACCCACATTTCTTACATTGCCTTAGCAATTAGCACAATAAAATCTTTCTTGTTAAACTGGAGAAGAACAGGTGGTTGTGTGCTTGGTACACATCCCTTGCTTACATAAAATATATATTCGGTGTTTTGGTTCACCTTTCAAGGACTCAGAGACTGGAACTGGGACTGGACCTAGCTGTACAGATAGAAAAAAGAAATCAGGGTCTAAAAGGAGCCAGGAGTCTCTAGTAAAATTCAGTCTTGGAAATAGCTGTTACCTAGAGGTTTGTGTTTTTTTACTCACAGTCAGTGAATTAAACTGTTTGCAGATACATTTCCCTCAATATCTCTTCATCAATCTTTCTTTCTCTCTGGATCCTTGAACAGGCATAGAGTTTGAGAATTCCTGCAAACAGAAGAATGCACTGCAGTTAAATCCTTACTTGACACCAATGCTGTAGGCCCTGTTTTTATAGGCTTGCTCTTTTAAATGACTTCGTTCAGACCTGTGGTGTTTCCTGACTCTAAATGCCTTTACTTTTTGTGACAATCAAGA